>NW_017255933.1:1222124-1253737 GCF_001594055.1 Mycetomoellerius zeteki
CCGAAGATTACCGGCTTACAAGAAACCCAACGGCGGTAGAAGCGATCCGCCACCCTACAACCCTCGAGTATCCCCCGTCCCTCGTTCTCCACCCACAACGTTATTCCGCCCTCTCTACGGCCTTATCACACCCGGCTTCGCCGGCGTTCTCGTGGAACAGGGGGTTACAGAGGGCGAGGTAGGCGAGGTGGCGGGAGAGAGAGATAGAATAACGCCCCTAAGTGTACTTACTGCAAAGACCCGAAATTGGAGAACGATGTAAATCACTTACGAGATACACTGGCGCGAGCGCGCTCGAAGAAAAGCAAGACGCGCCGCCATTTATCGTCGGTGCGATAATTCGCGCGGCTTCGTGCCGGAGTTTCCTGTCTTGTGGGGCTGTATCGGCACTAGCAGTCTGGAAGGGGAGGAAAAAGGAATTTGGATGGCAAGGCGAGCAGCTGTCGAGCAAAAAAGTACATCTCTAATAAACGCGGCAGATTGTTGCATTACAAGATTGGAAATATAAATAGGAACACTTGTGTTTTGTTACAGTAAATTTACTAATCTATCAAATCTGACAGCATTCTCTGTCAGAATAAAATTTCACAATTATAATGTTCATTAAATTATTACTACAGTAAAATAATTATAAGAAATGCAGTACCTACTTTTTAGTTCAAATCTTTTTCTATATTTTATC
The DNA here is from genome assembly GCF_001594055.1 of Mycetomoellerius zeteki. Taxonomy (NCBI): domain Eukaryota; kingdom Metazoa; phylum Arthropoda; class Insecta; order Hymenoptera; family Formicidae; genus Mycetomoellerius; species Mycetomoellerius zeteki. The sequence goes on from NW_017255933.1 coordinate 1,222,807, forward strand.
TTGAAGTTTTAATACCATCCAATTATCTCTTCACTGCGCAAAAAGCAAATCTGTACAACAAAAAGTATCCTTAATAGCCTTAATTGTATACTATTTATGTGACGGTTAACAATTCTTTATTGCTCTCGCAGTGACACTCTTCTGATTCGAAAATCGGAAACAATGGAACGGACGAATCAACCGTGGGATAGTCGGTGAGAGAGCTATCGATCCCAAAAAGCTCCCTCGAGTCGATTTGAGGCAATGAACGGTCGTACGTGGTAAAAAGCGACAGGTATTAAATCATCGTTGTTACTCTCCTTTTTCAATTATACCAGCTCTTCGATAAATCTAAGTGCTATGTCGATCCTGTCGCATCCTGTCCGATCAGATGCGCGAAAGGCCACCGGCTATCACGATTTGATTTACCTAATGGAAAATGTTGCCAAAACGGATTAAATGTTACTCGAAAATATTCGATGTATTAAAATATTTCTCTTGCTATTTGCTATATTACTTCTCTTTATATGCATCCATCGTGAATTCATATGTAGATATATGTAACTTTTTTCCTAATCTTTGATATTACAATACTTTGTAAATTTTTTCAAAAATGTATCTTATTACTATTTCTGTATTTTCGTTGTCTTCAATATTATTTTCATTTTTCTATTGTATAGTACTTAATTATTTTACTGCAATTTTCAGTTATCGAATCTAATTTGTTCTTAATGATTGTACACTAGTATTGATATTTAGATACCACTTTCCGTTTAGAATTCCATTTTAAGATCAAAAATTATTTTTATTTTTACGTCCAGTTTACAGAACTAGATATGTAAATAAATTCATATCAAAATATTATTTTAGTACTAAAATCCAGCTCAAACCGATAAAGCTTTCTCGTTACTTAGTTGTGCATTAGTTTTATACATAGGATTGTTGTTATTTATACTATTTAATATTTTATATATAATTATTTATACTATTAAATATATATGCTAAAATTTTTATTTTATGTATACATAGAAATCTTTCAAATTTTTAAATATATAATAAAAAATGCAATATGTATATATATTTAAAGAAACAGCTATATTAAATCTATCAAATCTCAAGTTTACATATTAATAAGGATCGTTGTTCCAATCTTCACATAGAACTTAAAGCTTAACTTTATAAAAACAGAGTCTTACTATTAGAAGAGCGATTGATAAATACAAGAACATAATTTCAATGGTAAAGAAATGCGCTTTGCGATAGACTGTAAACAAAAATATTTTTCCTGTTACAAATAATAGCGAATACTCTTCCGAAAGCGTGAAATACTACAAAAATTCCCATCCGAATATATCGATTACAAACACTCGTGGAATTTGAAAAAAAATTTAAATAGTTGTCCAAAGAAAGCAGTTTATTGCGAAAATAACGGATAGATAACTACTCCACAACACATACTCCGTATGTACGCACGAGATCGGATTGGTAATTCGTAGTTAGGCTCCAAACTATGTTCCCAACTTGTTCGGCTAACCTAGTAGTTCCCCACTCATAGCTCTGTAAACAGGTCAGCGTGGAATGACAACTTAACTATAATCGTATCACATACTGTAACTTAACTAAAGAACAACACCCAAGTTAAAACAGAGTTTTACCATCTACCCCTCAAAAGTTTTATCTGAATGAATACTCAAGGATTGTGTATTGTAATTTATGCCTTAGAAATTTGAAGCAATATTTACCTTTGAAGCAGTTAACTAATCCCAAAAAATCCCAAATTAATCCCAAAAAATTACTTTAACAAAAATCACTTATTTTTGCAAAGGAAAAATTCTTACGCAAAATACTTGTTAAGCAATATTATTATCATTTACAAAATATAAAATATTTTATAATTACTTAATTATTTTACTAGTAATTTGCTTATTCATATTATTTTAAAATAATGTGTGAAATTTTTTAAATATTTTATTCTATTACAATACAAGATTCCTTTATTTATTCTTCAACTTTCTTCTAGTTTTTTATTACAAAATTATAATTAAGCATTAATTTTTTTTAAATCAACCATACACATTACGAGAAAGCCTGAAGAAAGCCTTTCTTCGGTTCACCTTTCTCGATATGCTAGACGAACTCAAAAAGTTCGCGCGATAGCAGGAAGAAAGAACTTAATCCAAATTGAAGAATAATATCGCTGGTTAATCTTAGTAAAAAAAAAAAGATCGTGGAAGGTCTCTGAGAATACGGAAGTAGGATAGAGTGAATTCGCATTTAAATATTTCGGATGGAGACTCATTCGGCGTGAAAGAAGAATGGAAGTGTTCGAAATGACAAAATGGCGATAAGGATTTCCTCGTGTTCTTTTTTTATAACGCTTTCTGGCTCTGTCGTCCTTCATTTGTTCATTTACGCGATGTGCAAGCTCTCATTAAACAATCTCGCAAAAAATATGCAAAATATTATTAATAAACGATCATGATACATCACGCATGGCTTTCCATTGCTTGAATTATTCAATCCGTCGGATCGTTTGTTAGCTGCACAATTAGAACGTTTTTTCCTCCTTTTTATATGTGTCATGTAAAAGAAACGATAGTTCAAAGAATTTTACGGAAAGATACTGCCTACAGAGAAGAAAAATCCCCCTTTTCTGTAATCATTTTACAGACTCGAGTGCTCGTAATATCGTTTCTAGATCGTTCTTCAGAATTTAATATCGTAGTTACTGTCACTGTATATGTGTCATACTAAGATCATAGACATGACATACGCATAAGTACGAGTTGCATGATTATATATTGAGTCATCCAACTCAAATTCGACCTATGAGCGTACGGTGTATAAATTTGAACAACAATTTCAATAATATTCAGCTGTAGTATAAGTTAGTTTGAATATAGGCGGACAAGCTAATTTATATTCGATATAACATAAATCTAATTAAGAATGCTTCGCGACATTTAATAGTCCGAGGCATCCTGTGCGTCAAACTACATTCACAATATTGAATCCCGTGATCGGCCATCAAGAAAGCGCTAGTTAACCCTTTATAAAGCCCGATTTCGCGTCGATTAACTTCGGTCGTAGTTTAACTGATTCTTTATCTCTTTACTGTTCCAGTTTCAGAAAGGAACAAAGAGTAAGTTAAGCTGAAGCTAAAGTTAATTAAGAAAGTTAACCGCCTTAACGCAATTATCTGTAAAATCAAGTAAAACTATACAGAGTGTGTTACTCGTAAGAAATTGGAATACATTTAACGCGCTTCATGATACGTTTTTCTTCTATTCCTTCTCTACATTTAGTTTCAATCAGGTTAAGCTACTGTATTGTATTTTTATTATACATTGGAATTTGCACGTAGAAACGTAGTAATATGCGGAAACGTATGGTATAACTTACAATTACTGGCAAATAATAGTAGTCGTATATTAACTCCTATAACGTTATGGTAATCCAAATATTGGCCGCATTGATTTACGAGAAAACGTTGCCAACAGTTTTTCTTTCGATTTATTCGCCGTACCGAGAAATTCAGTATTTCTATTATTAAAGTAAAAATATTGTGCTAAAGCAACAAACAGCAAATGTAACGAAAAAGTAAATAAAATTAAAGTAATTAAAAAACAATGCAGATATTAATTGGATATTAACATATTATTTGTTATAGATTTCAATAGATTTTGCAAACAAGATCAATGTAAATATACATACACGTTTGATTAAACATTTATCGAAAATATATAACCAACGAAAATTAAATCTTAATTTACATGAGGTATCGCTGTGATCCTTTGTTGTGCAGATTAATCAAGTATGTATAGAAGTTTATGCGTTAATCTGCGTTAATCGCATTATTGCGTTATATATGAATAATTTCCCCCCTTCTGATATATAACTGTGTACCAATCATAATATATTAGAAAATTTTCATAAAGTCCAATTTTTGTATATATTTTCTTTAATTTCAATATATAAATATAATTTCATTTTAAAAAATTATAAAATTAATTAAAAAAAATTCAAATTCTAAAACATACTTCTGACAATTAAATTATTTGAACATACGACACGTATAAGTATAGTGGATTTCATTCTCTAACGATTAGGCCTTATTCTTGTCTTTGATATAGAAACACGCTTGAAGGCCTTCATTCGAGTTCGATTTAATTTCGTCGCGCACTAGCATACCGTCGGAAGTTAAATTACCAGTAGAATCGACGAACAAAGTTGTATCACACTTTAACGAGAAATACTCATTTGAGAAACAAGGGTACAAAGATTATATATTACAAATAGTCATAAATTTAATATATCTTGTAAATAATTTCAAAACAAAAATCAACAATTATGAGAAAAATCAACAAATTATGAGAAGAATGTGAGAGAGACTTTTTTAAATAAAAAACCGATATCACAAATAGCAATTATTTTTTGCACACGAAAAGAACAATTTTGCTGAAAAATCTAAAAATTTAGCTAAATATAAATCTAAAAGTAATTTTGTTGAACTATCAAAATAATTATGTAGAACACTCAAATTAACTTAATAGAATATTAAAACTTTTTGCAGCATTATTCATCATGCTTAAAATTTCTATGTAATTACTTTCATGATCTGACAAAATTATTTTCGAATTTGCATCTAGCTAAATTTGTTCCAATACTTCAGCAAAATCGTTCTTTCCGTGCAAAATGATCTATAAATGTATCATGCATCTAATACTATCTATATAAATATATAATAAGTTTTTATAGAATACTTTCCGAAAGCCGCGAAAACTGTTCATCTCACTGAAATTATTACAAGTCAATAAGAAAGATAAGAGAGCATATCAGGAAAAAACTCTCTTCTCGCCATTTTCCACTTTTTTTCTTCGATTCGTGCTCATCGAATCAACCCATCGACATCATTAGCCGATGTCATCCGAGGTACTGGTATCGATTTCGAATCATACCAGCAAGCGAATAGAGAATTTAATTGGGGGCCACGTAATTCCCAACTCAATTCGAACGCTTGCCTGTCACGAAAAAAATACCTGCTGGCGTCGAGCTCACGAAGAGTCAGAACTGCCAGTAAAATCGCTCGAGGGAAAAATTTTCCTGTTAAAGCAGCAGCTTCCAAGATCATCTGCGTCGATCGCTACGTTGATTACGAACACACTTTTTAATTACTTCGTTGAATATTAACGCCTCGCAAAACTTTAAGTTCGATCTAATCCCACCATATTTCCTATAACATTTTATTGTATACATGAAATAAACCATGATGTATCATACCCAACATTTTCTGCGAAACAAATAGATCAATAATACATATAACATGTATTTCCAGAAGGAAATATCATTGTTTATACAAATATACACAGCAATACGACTACATCATAGTATAACATCAATGTTGAATATATTGTGCATTGCATAACAAGATATTTGTTTCAAATTATTAGTTATCACAGAATATTGAAAAACATGTATCTATGAATATAAACTAACGAAGCTAGCATGTTTTTACTTGTATACACAAGCAAGTCTTTATATTACGATATATGTGCGATTATTCATCTACGAATAAAAGAATACTATATAATTTCATTATCCGAGCTCTCTGTCGTATGCGAGTTTATCATTCTTTAAATTATTTATTACAAAGCCCATATTTCCTCGTACAACCAATCCTCCAAGAAAATCAGTTTTCCATGTGCTGTTGTAATACGCCATTAAATGATTCAATTAATGACCGTACTTTAAATAAATTAGTATTCAAGATTCCCGCTGCTCTTCCCCGAGGTCGAACGCAAAGTGAGTGCGGAAAGAGGAGATCATTAAATATTACGGACAAAGTACCCCGTTTACTTTTGCCAGCGCGGAGGTTGCAAGTGCGGAGAGTTGAAAGGAGGAAGAGAGGAATGGATGGTAGAGGTGAAATTGTAGGAATTGCAGGGCTCGAAATCGTCAAACGGAACGCTAAGGAAGCAAGCTCTTATCGGATTTTTCCGCGGCAAATCCCTTCGAACTATTTAAATCGCACTGCCAAGTATAGCACATACCCACGTAATTCGCCGGAACTATGCAGAAAGTATTCCAAGCGGAAACGAGGGAGCGAACTATTTTGCGTTCTATACGCAACCGGGAGATCTGCCGACCAAGGAAAAGCCACAGTAACTCTCCGCGGCAACCTCGAACGAATTGAGACGAAATTGCTACGGCGGGAACGACGGCTTTATTCGAAATAGGATATTCCTGGAGTTTCCCGCCCGGATATACGAAAGAGCACTTGAACATGCAATTAATTATTTAGTCGAGAGAATATCCACCTACGATGTACGAGTACATCACGCTTTTCATTATAAGCATTGTAACGCCTACTACGTGAATTTCATAAAAATATTCATCATTAATAGATGTTACATGATAATTAATTTACTATCTGTAATAAATTAGCTATTTAAGTTAAACCAATAAATCAAATATTCAAGTCATATAATCTTTTTTGCTTTATAATTTTTGTATATTTACAACGCATGTAAATATATTACAAGGCAAACAAAAATATATACATGTTTGTTATATGAACTGAAACTTTGTAGTTTATTTGTGTATAACCCCGATAAAAACCATTTCCTCGTTTACAAATTCGTTTTAAATTGCCAAATATGTATTTTTATTAAAATTACTGTTATATTAATTAAATAAATTTCATATAAAATCATAATCATTTATAATGTTATATACTTTTGCACTTTTTCTACGTATTCGTTTATATATAAGTCATTCCCTCTCTTCCGTCTGCCTTTTGGTGAACGTATATTTTTGTAGTATTATATTTTATATCGATATTCATGATACAATCTAACAATCCGTACACTGAAAAAAAAGATTGGCCGAATATGGCATAGCATTTTTAATTGGTTGCAGCAGTCAATTTTTGGTTGCGTTAGCCTATCGAAATCACTAAACAAATAAATACAAAAACTTAAAATCGATCTTGATTTATTCAGTTCACTTGAACTTCAATATCTTCGACAAAATCAGTTGTCGAAGCTTCGAAGATTTCTTTACGACTTTTTCATTACCTTAGAAATTGCACGTCTTTAAAACTCTGGAACTTCTCACGGTAATTAAATCGCGATTCGAATCTCGGCTCGTTCGAATTATCCGACTGAAGTAATAATTTCCAAGCACCTATAGATAATCGATGACACATCGAGCGATACGCTGCTCTGTTCTTATATATATACGTTACTCGAGAACTTTTCAAGCTTGAACGGGATCAAAATAAAAATGCCAGCCAGCGTTTTCACCACGTATCTCACTTAATTGTGCGAAATTTTTACACGTTTATTCAGTCCTATTCGAACAGTGACAGGTAACAGCGTTACACCACGTCGTTCGCAGCCGGCCATGACTATTTTAAAAAGTAGCAATCTCTGTGTTATGTAACTGGTGTTTGATTACAAAAAAAAGTAGCCGACGCAGAGACTCGCGACAAGCGTCGCGAGACGAAAATAATGAATAATACCAAATATAAACCATCAATCAGAAAACGAGGATAAAAGTAATAGACATATCCATGTGGGATCATTCACGAGTGTTCGTTATTGCTTCCATTGGACTTTTATTGGCTGTCCTAGTTACAATAGCGTATAGCTCACCCTTGCCGTGCGATTCTCGCAAATATGTCTGCTACCTGCCTGCCAATAACTCGCAGGTATACGATTTGCATTCGAACGAATATGTCACGTCGGTCTCAATCGAAAAGTCTGAAAATAACGAAAACTACGCGATTACTTCAGTGGATACCGATCGATGTGTTCTATCAAAGTGAGAATTCGTTTGTTTCCCCTCCCACTCCTCGAATAAATAAATTTGCCATCCGTAACCGGTGTGTTACATATCAAAACCACGCGAACACAAATCTATGATCCGAAAACAAAGCCGATGACTCCATGAAATATCGTGTATTCAATTGGTAATTTTCATCAATTCACACATATTGATATTTTTAATTAAATATTAGTATCATCGTTGCGCGGAAGTACATACGGATGTTATTTATTTTTGATACACGCACATGCACACATAATACATTTAATATCAAAATAAGTACATCTCATTCATCGAAGTACCAAAATAAAGTTATATATTCCATTTTTAATAAAATATTGATTTAGATACGTGTAACATGTGTAACAACAAAAAAGTGAGTCGGTAAAAAAAAATCTCTGCTTGCAAGTTAAAAATAGAGTACCTACAGAGTAACTAAATACGAAGCTATATATAACTATTTCATTTCATCGATGTTATCTATGGCAATTATCACTTTTTGTCTTTGTATTCATAGCTGAGATCTAAATATATTTATCATTTAGCATGAGTGCCCGTTCGCATTCCCGCCGGGGATCGACCGTGCGAAAACAAATATCCCGAACATATAACCATCGCGGCGGAGCCGGATCGATGTCTCGGTGTGCCATTTTGATCATGACGCGTTAAAAGGGCGAAAGAGAGTTATCAAAATCACCAGGTATAAAAGACAGACTGACGAAACTAAAAAGCGGAAAGAAATTGCGAGCTTTCCGTGAAGCGATCCTTCGTATTGCATCCGAGTCACGCGCCATCGACGAAATCTCCGCCATTTTTCGTGAACTCTCGCTCGTCGCAATAAGCCTTAAACTTTGTACACGACATGAGCATTATATTATAGTCGAATTTTAAGCTGTAATATGGGAAACGTTGCCTTGTCCCCATATATGAGTATCATTCAAACAGTTTATTGCTAAATCGTGTTCATACAACACATTTACCCGAAGTTATAGTTATAAATGAAATACAGACACACAAATTCGTTTGTGATTCGATAATCTCGCAAAACGATATGGACTATACTGTACTTGCCAGAATTTATAATTTTAGAGTTGATTTCGATGCAAAAGCTAGTTTATTACATGCGGATGCATGAATATTTTACATTTGAAAATTACGAAGCAGACATAAATATACGCAAAATATACGGTAAACATGCAACAAATATTAAGAACAAAGATTGTATTGCAGAAACTGTTTAAACTTTTGAAATCCTCTTTGTAACAATCATGTCGACCATGCAATATGAAAGAAGTTTTCAAAGTTAATGAACATATTTCAACGATGGCATATGCTAAGTACACGTTGAAATTAAAGACCATTTCTGCCTGTGCTCGCTTTGAACGTGGCAGATAAACTGGAAATAGTCACTTTGTGTATGATCGGGCAGTGGTCCTGCCAGGCTATTATGAATTTACATGCGAAAACGAAATACATTTCATGCAAATATTTGATATTATTAGGTATGGTGGTACTGCATCATGGAAAAACTCTGTTATTCTGGCATAATTTATAACATGACGTGACAAAACGGAGTAAATATAGATGACCAATATTGAGCAAGTTAACTGATACGTTCAATATCACCGATATTCCAACAATTCCGGCATACGCGCTCGCAAAAAGAAAGCACATCGAATATCAAAGAGACACCAAAGGAATACTCTACAGATTTTTTATTCCACTATGTATATAAAAAATATCTGTATAAAAAGAAAAGAAAATTATATGAATATAGAGAGACGGTTTCTCCCCGTTAAAGCCATCTGAACGATATGGTGCTTGTGAAAAATTCAAGATCCAATTCACCTTTGAAATCCGGTAAACTATCGCAAGTACAATTCTCCATGACGGTGCAGTGATTTCAAGTGTATGCTGACTGCTGACCATTGTTTCTCAGTGGGAATCATAATACGAAAACATAATTCCCGAGCTACTCCACGAGCTCTCGCCGTCTCTTTACAAACGTTAAAGAGCTATTCCAATTTTCATTCAGCAAGTCAGTGTTTTGTCGAGCGTTTTGGAATATTTCGTAGCGCTCCGTTGATTGTGAATTGGTTCTCAACCGTCTGCTTTTTCGAACAAGAGTTATAATTAGGAAAACAGGTTTCACTAATTCGCCCACCTACGTATATTTCAGTTTGTAAAATTAGTACACTAAATAAATAATATAAACATAACATGCGTAAATCTTAACAGCTTCTTTTTAAACAATATTCTTTAAAAAAAGTCAACAGATTTATCATAATTAAACTGATAAATTGATCTGTAATGAAATTACTTTAGTTTCTAAAATCTGTCTAAAATTTGGTCTTCTCTCTCTCTCCAAAAATTCGTCTTTTTTTTAGAAACGTAACACGGTATATCCACTTTAAATTTATTTGTATCTTTGGAAGGAAGAAAAAGAAAGTATGCAAGTGACCGAAAACGTAGACTTATCAGAATTTACTGAAATAATGTGATTCACATACCTATACATCAATTTTAATTGGCCTTTCTTTACGTTATTATAAATTAATTACAGAAAATTCCTTCAACGTTCTCTGAACAATTTTTTAATATTAATTAAAGACTAAATTTATTCGCGACTGGAAAGCTCGCATATCGTTTTTGTCCTCCGGAAAGTACTTCGATTACGTCGATGTCTTATACGACCGTTCTTTACGTAAGCTTGGCTAACACGAAATAGCGATATTACGATGCTCGGCGCTATCTTCCAAGCATAAAGTAGTGCTTAACAACTGCGTTACGTGCTTTACGTTGTCATTTCATATTTTGTGTTCATGGTAAACGCTACTGGAAAATTTGCACGCGCATACATGTGTATGCATATATGTACAAAACAACTCGTACGGATTTTAAGGCTATCGTTAAATGAAAATGTTCGATACGCACTATCCGCCATTTCGTAGTCACCGTTCGGTATCGGATCATTTCAAACGCTCTTTTACGGCTCGAAGTTCCAGATTGTTATAAAAAAAATTCTTTCCAGTTACAAAAAAAACGCTATTCGTTTAATTTTTATACGTTTCATATTGTTCAGTTACCATCGATCTTTCACCGCATAGTTATACATATATACGCTCGTATCGTACACTGTAAAATTTGTGACCACTGCAATTCCACGTTATCCGCATTAGGATCAGGTAAATAAATCAAATATTTAACGACAAATCCGCAACGTAAAGATAAATAAATATGCAACTTACAGCAAAAAATATATAAAATAATTGTGTTCATAAAAGTAAAAAGTCGGTTTGGTCATTTCGTTATCATTAATTTAGTACTTGAAAATTTTTATTTTCCACCTTGCATTTTTTCCCTCTTATAATAAAAAGTAAACCATTAAAATATTAATTATTTTTATTGTTTACAGGAACGTCATAATTATGGAAAATGCTAAAAAATCTATCAAACAAAGTAAGTTTTAATTACTCAACCTCTCGTTACTTTTTCTATTTCTATCAAGGACGTTCTCTTATCTTATGTATATAAATTATGAACAGGAAAAAAAGAGCTGAAAAATAATATCGAAAATAAATTATCAAATAATGTCGAGGAGCAAGAAAAGAAGGAAGAATCACAAAAGAAAAATTTCAAATATTATTTTAATAGATTTAGGTACTATCATTATTATTATTCTGAGAAAATTAATTTCTTCATCGCAATAGTATGCATGTGGATTCTTAAAATTCAGCTTTACCTAATGGGTTTTAGAATTAATGGACTTCCCTCAATTCATGAAATTGAGGAAAGTTGTTTAGAGAACAACTAAATTAATACTATATTATATTATTTAATAACTCCGATTATATTTTATATATGTGCAATCTAATTATTTGTAAAAATAGAATAAAAGAAAATCCAATGTGATATAATTTGAAAAAAAAACTGAGCAAATCGTCGCATTATCCTAATCAAAACATTGAATGAATAAAAAATTGCCTTAATTTCGATTTTTCTTATCTCATTTGAATGTCTCGGACCTGACCTCTATTTGAAACTTCCACGCTTCAAATATATTCGACTGTACGCTGCTACAAAACTTCAAATATTCACGAGCCAATTGTAAAAGATGCAGTCCAATCTCCGTGAGGTGCTACACGTAATGGAAACCGCTTTGAAAAATTCCTTAGTCTGTTGTTATCCGATAAAAGTTGCCTTGCTCGGTCACTCATTCAGTCGAACATTTTAAATGTTACTTACGAATTTCACGTAGCATGCCATTGCTTTTTTCTAGACCTACTTTGTCTCGAAGGAACTCCAACAAACTTTTCACTTCCGTTCAAACCATAAACGAGTAAATTTTTTAATTCATTTCCGCATTTCACTGCACGTATGCTGACATTACAAAACTTTCCTCTAATGTTGTTTCATATTACCTACGGATTGAGGTTATTTACTACGGCATTTAAAATATTTTAGTTTGTCCTTTTTACACATTACACTGTAAATAGAAATGAAAAAAACGCAGAAGACCATTCATGGAGAGAGAGAGAGAGAGAGAGAGAGAGAACTCAACCTTTCAGAATTAAAATAAATGAGCAATAGAAGGATTATTATCGAGTCGATAAATCATTTAACGAAATAAAGAATTATAGAAAATTCTAATCCTAATTTTTAATTACATATATAAAATACAATGCAATGTGTGTATAAATAGAAGAGAAAGCGACATAAGATTTAGATTTACATTAAAGTTTTTATATAATTTCTGTATGTTTATTTTTGTAATTATAGTTGTTAGATGTGTATTGAATTTGTATTACGAGGAAGCGAAGTCCATTGTAATTTTACAGAAGATAAAATAAAGTCTTCTACTTCTACTACTACTATGAACAATACTTATATATACGATACTTTCGTCGTCTTCAGTTCGTCCTTAAATGTGATTAAGATGCTATATTAGAAAGATTCATATTTGAGACTTAAAACTTTATCACTATCTTACATTACAACTATATAATACAATAAATCTATATAACATTTAAGATAGAATGTAAGATTGCACTACTATCGCTTTATATGATGGAGCAACGTTGTAATCTGGGATAAATGATAGTCACAACGTCTAGGTAGAAAAGGTACATCAAGACCGGATGGAGGCTAGCATGCAACAAAACGAATTCCTCTCGTGAAGGCTGAGTCCACAAAATCGTATCTTCCGTAGACATATGTATTTTATGCCGAGCGTTATGGCCTCGTGGTTGATACTTGCATTATATCGTACATAGGGATATCTTCTATATAGTAAATGCAACAACGGCGAGCGACCTATTTTTCCTTCGAGAAACATTTGGAAAGAAACAAAATATGAAATCGTATATTCTTCTCGGATAATTTTCGCGTTTAAAACGTTAAATTATTGAACGCGTTACGAATACGTTTTCTCGCTTATGTTTTCTATTAAATCTCTCATATAATATCGAAATATGAAGTCAGATTACATTTCGCAAATTATCTTCCATTTAAATTAATTAAATAAAAAAAAGTTATATTACAACAATGTAATATTGATTAACGATGAATTGAATATCTACATATATGAAAATAATTAAATGACATCAAATAACACGTTAATTGCATATATTCATATACTAAGTAGCTGTGACATGTAAATTGGATTATTGCGCACGTTTACATGTATTAACCCTGATACAAGCAATAATAGATAAATTATGAGTGACAAAACAATGAGAAGCTTAATTAATATCTCGGACGCTTTTATATATAAATAGAGGTATTTGATTTGAGTTAATTGAAATATTAATTGTATGAATTGTGGTATATTATAAGTTATTCCTTACTTGTATATTAAACAAGGTAATAAATTTAAATTAATAAATATTTAAAAAAATAAATTGACGATTTGCACGAACAGAATGTTAGCCGCGAAACATATGCATCGTCTTTTTATTCGCTATATTATAATTTTTATTGCTCTACTGACGCGTCCACGATAAAAAAAATTATCTATTCTTGAACTTTTTGCATTATAACTCTGAAAATAAAAAAACATGTTTTTTTCAAGCATCTGAAATAAAATTAATGTAATACTTTTGCAATATAAATAACATCGTTGTAAACCAAATATCTCTGGTATAATGTATAAATGCTAGAAATCTTAGGTCAACTAATCCATAGGATATGCAAATTATATCGTGCAATATTTAGAAAAACGCAATCAAATATATAAGTATTTCTGTCGGTTTACGTGTTTCATGGCTTTGATGCAGACATGCGCACAAAAATTTAAACGCACCCACGTCTCCTGCAGCCGTCAGCAGTACTAGTGCAGCCTCCCCTCCCGGCGTGATAATTTATCAGGATCATTCCGGTGGTCGCAGAACGCGAGCGTGAACAGGACACCCGGCGGATTTATGATAACGATAACATTGAATAATTCGTGGCAACGATTGATCGCATAGTCGCGACGAGATACACCAATGCTGTTTCAATGGAATTGTGTAGGAATAGAAATTAACGTACGACTAGGCATTTCAATAAGCAGAAAATTCCATTAACCGATGACTTAACCAAAAAGATACGATTTTAAGCTAAATAATTGTACAAAAAAATTTTAAAGCGATGTCTGCGAATTATAATTTTATGTAAAAATCAAAACTGTAGATTCTGATAAAGAAATAATCGCATTCTTATTTGTCATATAAATATTTCGAAAAGTAAACTTTATTAACTTCGATTTGTTTTCTGATAAAACGTTTATAGTGCGTCTATTCGTTTCATTGACGGCGAAGGTAATTGAGAAAAGAAGAGCTTTCAACATTTCAAAGGTCGTTATTACGATTCGCAGACATTAAAGTTACAAACGACACGTCGACCCACGTGGCTCGATTTCCACGTATATAACTGCGGCATATATCACGCGAAAGCTCGCCTCTACGTGGGTGGAGATGCGAGAGTAACTTCCGAAAGACCGATAATCTTTGCCTTAATTGAATGGCGAAGGGAGAAACAATGATTCAAACGTTTGTGACGCACCCCATTTCACGCTTTTCAGAAACTATCTAGGAGATAACGGGAGAAAAAGTGAAGAAAGAGCAGGAAAGTTAGAATGTCTCCGCAAGTGGCACCAACACAGTAGGGAAACAAAGCAGGATGAGAAAAAAACAGACAGAAGAAAAAAAAACGAGAGGCTACTATAAATCCGCAACACTGTGTCACGACGATTTCCAGGTGTACTGCTAGTAATTACGTGTCACCAAACGTGGTAATGTTTTGCATTTTATCTAACTGTCACGCTATCTCGCGACTGTTGAACTCGCTATATGTTACATTCCACAAACGGGAATCGTACGTCGAATACGTCTCGTCGAAATCGAGAGATTCCCGAAGCAATCAACCACGATTTGCTGCTCGTCCTGATCACGTTCGAAGGACAAATGGTTTATACTCTGCAACAACAATCTACGAACAATGTTCAAAATAGAGTTTGCATTTGATAAAACTTGATTAACTGGAATACTAAAACCGCGTTGAAAACAGATATTCGATTGAGGCATATAATTGTTTTCTTTTCTTTTTAAAGATCATGTACATACGTATTATCGTAAAAGTTTTGTTCTACTCTTCATGATAAGATCCATTATGATACAAAACAAAGTTGAAAATTGGGTCGCGTTCATCTTAAGATACGGCACGACAGAATTGGTGGCAAAAGAAAGGGAGAAGCCAAGAGTTTACGAATGGGGCGGTTAAAAGAAGAATGGTGAAACGGGAGCCACTTAAGAACGAAAATTTTCGTCTAAAGTCGACGAATAAATAATTCCCGAACGAGGCATTTCCGTGGAGCAAGGATCCACCTTTCCCTGGTATGAAGCCAGCCACCTCTCCGTTCTCTTTTCGAATTGTGTAGGATGCAGGAGCGACTTTCCCCTTCCTGTGGGACAGCTGCCCTTATCACCCATTGATTTACATCTCCAGTTGTTCCTGCGGGAATCCGCCTACCTGTCGCACTCTTTTCCCCCCGTCACCCTGTTTTTCCTCGGCGATGCGCCGCACCGTCTGATTCCTAGTTTTATTTTCTCTTTCGCCAGCCCCAGAGGTACCCTCACCCGTTTCCACGAAAGGCCGTCCAGGATTTCCCGGATACAGAGTTCGCGGTGCACTTTATTATCACGTTAGACGGGAATAAATTAAGCAAACGATGCGCGCACGTCTGCGATCCTGGCGTCCGTACAAGATATTTTGCTTGTTTTTGTGACGCCGTACATAAATCGTGCGAATATGTTAAATCGAGGCTTTCTCGAGGCAAAAGTAGTAACAAAATAGTTGGAGGCCAAAAAATATAGACAATAAATGTGCACAATATCGTAAAATAGCTGCAAAAGAAACCATATATTACATTCACAACATAGCGGAAGTATCGAATTATTCTCATATCTTCTATTTTCAAAGGGATTACACTCAATCTTCATCCATATAATCCACGCTTTTCTTTACGTTTCCAATTGCCACATATCTACCATTTATGTCTGCGACAGCGCGAAACAATAAAAACAAAATATGTCCTGACGCAACAAAGTTGAGAGAGATACGGACAATCAATTCTCAATATTTTCATACGTGATTTGACGTTGAAAATTTCGTCGATACTTTACGCTCGTTAGGAATTCGGAATGAGAAGATTTTAAAAAGATGAGTTTCATTAAAGAAATGCTGCATTAAGAAATTGCTCTAACCGCAGAATTCTAAACCCAGTGTTGGAAGACGTAGGGTGTGAGAGTATCTCATTTAGGATAATTAATACTTCTTACACAATGAGGCGAAACGACCTACCATTAACACGCAATGATAAAGCATCACAATTTTTCAAACAAAATAGTATCTTTGTTATATGTATAAATATATATATATGTGTATAATCATTTACAAAGCACTTAATATTATTGATAATAATCATAATCAAACACTGATAATCGAACAGTAATAATTATGAATTGACAATTAACGAGAATGAAAATAATGATATTTTTAATAGATTTTTTCAAAAAAATTGAAATTAATATCTATGTCAATATAGTAAAAACAAATAAGTTAATATAGTAAATACAAATAAGAATAATAATAATGAGCAATTAAATTTTGATAAAATATTGTTTTGTTTCTATTGCTCGATATTTTATTATTTTTATTATGCTCTTACTTTATCAAAAAAAAGCAGTTAAAATTTTTAAAAAATTACGTTGATCTTATTATAACTTTTATAATAAAATTAATTTACTTTATGTTAAGAATAAAAAATACAAGATGTTTTTATTGAGAATATATAAAAAAATTTTTTAAGTTGTCAATAAACAATTTTACAAATATATAATAAAAAACAAATATAAAAACCAAAAAAATTATTGAATAGTACTACTAAACAAAATAATAATTTTTTAAATAAATAAAACAAAAACATTAGATAAAGTAATAACAGTTGTTTTTTATTAATTTTAATAGATAAAGGTTTTAATATAAAAATCTCTAATGCGTTTTCCTTTATATCTATTACATGGAAATTTGAATAATTTCACACTTCTCTCTAATTAATACGTTTATACATATATTAATATGAATTAGTACGAACTTTTAAATATAAAATAATATTAAACTCATATATCGGTCGAAGCTAGATCTTAAATGCTTAAATAATTCAATCTTGAATTACTAAATATGATATATATGTACTTGACGTATATACCACACTTGTAGCCACCAACAAACTGCGCGCCGAAATATTTCCAGACTAAACCACTGTAGCAATCTCGCGAATTAAATTAAATTGTAATAATTTCAATGCTCAAACAGGCATCATATTTCAAAGATGTTAATGCTGAAAAAACTGTAATTAAATTTATTGCGAAAAATATTACCTCGGCCGGGAGTCGAATCCGGATCTCTTGTATACCGATTATTGCGAAAAATATTACTAAGGTCTCGGTAGTCTAATGGCTTAGGACGCTCGTACGGAATACAAGAGATCCGGATATACGGTCTAAAAATGAGATTATTATTGTTTGTTACGTCGCCCGAAAAAGACGTTGTTTCCTTACATATATCGATTATTGCGAAGAATATTACTAAGGTCTCGGTCTAATGGCTTAGGACGCTCGTACGGAATACAAGAGATCCAGATTCGACTCCCAGTCGAGGTAATATTTTTCGCAATAAATTTAATTACAGTTTTTTCAGCATATTAACATCTAAAAATGAGATTATTAATATTAAACTCATTTTACACTTTTAATAATAATTAATATAATTTTAATAATATCTTATCTGTGAATTTGCTAAATAAATAATTTAATTTATTAAATAACAATTAGTATTTTTTTAATAAGAAAATGTCTATTGTATCTTAATGTATCTACTAATTAATAAGGGTCGATATAGATACATAAATCCATAACATTATTGTTATATGTGTCTGTGAGGTAAAATATTCATGGATACATTATACCTTTATTTAGGTAAACAAAGAAACATAAATATTGATCCGACGGAAAATAACTTTAGACCGTGTCTTTTACTATATTCCATATTCTAGACGTATGACAAATTGAGGGCGGCAAAGCGGCGAGTATGTGTAATGGAGATGAGACAAGGCGAGACATTCTGATATTACGATGACAGCGTAACGCTTCAACACTTTGCGTTGTGTGAGCGATGAGTGATGTTCACAAGCTTTGCATTAAAGTGCCTTCGATCGCACTATGCATGGTTTGATAAATGACGTACTCCACGCCTTCTTAATCAGTATACTAAGATAACTGCACAGTAAAAAAATTTGTATATTTGTGTTGGAAACGGTTCACTCATGTTTATGTTAACAGTTTGTGTTGAAATTTTTAACATATTCGAGTATTAATTTAACATAATGTAATTATGTTATTTAGGTTTTTGTGAAATTGATATTCAATGTTTCTTAGTGTCAATATGACACAATTTATGAGTAAACAAGTACCATAAAAATAATGTGTTTTAAAACGTAAATTCTAAGACAAATGAATAAAA
Source organism: Mycetomoellerius zeteki (assembly GCF_001594055.1). NCBI lineage: Eukaryota > Metazoa > Arthropoda > Insecta > Hymenoptera > Formicidae > Mycetomoellerius > Mycetomoellerius zeteki. The sequence goes on from NW_017255933.1 coordinate 1,241,671, forward strand.
TACGTGCTAATTTAACAAATCATAAATGTAAATTTTCTGAAAAAAATATGCTTTTACGGTTTGTTTACAAACTGTGTCGATGTTATCTTCCTTTTTACTTATTCTCTTACTTAATATTTGTGTTACCTTCTAACATATTCATCTTATGTAAAATTAACTCCAAAATTTGAGTGAACCGTTTGGAACATGCGATTTATGTTAAATTCAGCACATTTTTTCCAATTGTGGACTCTCATATTTTAGAAAATATCAATCGTCGCTCAACGATAAAAATAAAATAGAAAAATAATCACGTATCGATTGAAAAAAAAAAAACAATTAATGACTTACATGGAAAGAACGGTTTTGCCGAAATATTTAAAAATAATTTTATTGGATCATTAAAATAATTATGTAGGACGTTCAACTGATTGCTTTTTGTTCATTTTATGCTTCAACTTTCTACATAATTATTTTGTTCAACAAAATTATTATCATATCTGTATCCAGCTAAATTAAATATTTCAGCAAAATCGTTCTTTCCGTGTAAAATTTGTATCTTATATATAATTATATTTTCCATGATTAACAGAAATATATAGAATAAATTTTATTATCTTAATTCTTAACATTATAACATAATATATTATACTTTGATTATCGTATCTCATTTTTTCAATCTTTTATTCCTATTCCATTTTTATTCACAAAATATCTATTCACACAAACAGAGTAAAATTCATTCAAACTATCATTACTGCATAAAATTGCATCAAAAATGCACAACCACTTGTCTGAAAAAGCCACAGTACTCTTATCCCAAGATGATGCTTTTTATTTATTTCAGCCAAAATGTACCGCGAATTCCATCAGTCTGCAACTTCAGAATGCAACGAGAGAAACGGTACTTTATCCTAATGCCTAGGCTACTTCGTTATTTCCGTTTACGGTCATACTCTTCCAGGTGGTCAACCAAATTCGATTTTCTCGTTGCTTTCGACATTTTAGCTACCCGTACTATTCGTTCCCATTTCTCGCGCTTTACCACCGACCTACCGCCATTGTACAATTACGAACGCAGCGTTGAAAAAAGGGAAAATACAATACCGAGCTGCATTTAAAAGGGGCGACAAAGAGCATTTCAATTAAATTTTATTTCAATTGTTTGACGTTGCATATTGCGTCATGTGCGTTCATGAGAACATTCACTCATATGTCATTTTCCTCGAAATCATATAACTTGATACGTGAATATATCCTGGCATTTAATCTATTATCTACGCTCGTTTATATATAATTGAAAAAAACGAAGCGTAGCTTGTTCTCTCTGCGCCGTACAGGTTCGCTATTTCAATGCGAGCATTATTGTTTATTTATATACCTCATGCACATAAACACACAATAGCTGGCTGCTTGAACCACAATGGTATAATTATTTCCTATTATGAAAATCGTATTTGCATTATTATTAGACATTACTAATTCAATGCATAAAAATAGTGACCAATATATTAATAATTATACGCGAAAGATACATTACTGTAATAATACAACGCATTCCATTTAACAAAATGAAACGCTGAAAAATATTACATCCATTACGGAATAATCCGTACAACAACAATAATATCATCTCCGAATAAAGAAAGGAGAGCTGTTTCAGTTAAAAGCTTTTCGACTACACGTAAAAGTCATAAACCTTTTCGATATTAACTGTTTCCATCTTGATCTTTTTATAACTAAATTGCACATATGTACGATTGCACACGTACAGATGTGAACAACCGATAGATTGCCACTGGAGTGACCGAAGGAAAAACGACGAAGAGATACGTGGGAAACAAAGAGCAACGCCGTTGAGAATACACCGAGGCACGTGTTACATGCGCGCGACCACATGATCGTTTCCCGATTCTCCTTGAACCTGCCCTATCCGGGTCGGCGCACAACGCCAACTTACGCGAGCAGAAAGGCATTTTCCCGGGAAACGGTTTTATTATTTAATGGAAGCACTCTAAAGTCGAAGCTTTTATATAATCGACAAGTCGGGCGGCGCGATGACGGGTCGAATCTTCGCTCGATCGAAAATTGCATACGCGACTTGCAAGAAAACGAGCGCGAATTAATAAATTCCATTTAAGATTTTCTTACTCCCGCTATTCTATGCGATATTCAAAATGTATCTCTGAATTTTCAGAGATAACGGGTTACGAGGGAAACGAGTATAAATTAGAAATTCTGAACGTACATCGAAAGAATGATTTTCACTAAAATTATATCTAAATTTAACTACACTGTTAAATTCATAATGTTAAATTATACCCAATTTGAATTATTTTTAATCATATCTATCACTGCTCCTATCCAATAATTGTTATTAATTTAATTAAAACAATAGAGTTAAACAATTTAACTCAAGAAAATGTATTACATTTGATTAAAATTTATGTGGATACGTCAATATGGACGACGTTTGCTCTGAAATCATAGAAATGGATTGATTTTGACATATAGAATAATAGAGTGTCATTTAACTCAAGGGATTAGGTTACCTTTGCTCTTTTCATATCTAACAATATATAGATACACACATCTGAAAATAATTGTGTTTGGAGCTGCGCAGAATAAAAGGAACAGGGAACAGAGAATAAGAATTTCAACCTATCAGAAATCATGTATTGCGAAATACACAGTTTCTGATAGGTTGAGAAATTCTTATTCTCTGTTCTCTGTTCCCTGTTCTTTTTATTCTGCGCAGCCCCTTAGACCATCAAAACAATTATACAGGGTATTAGTTAAGTTGCCATACTCAACAGAGCGATTTATTTCAAATAAAAAGTCCATATAAACATGTGTCCTAAACGGCTTAGTTTCCGAAATACAGGTGAATGTTCGCAATTGTTTGACGTAACGGTAAATTGCGTTGGAGATATCTTCCTGCATAAATATGTCGTGCTTCACGTGAGTTACCATTCGCACAACCAAACAAAGTGACAAAGTCAAAGTCAAAGTCACAAAATCAAAAATAGACTTCAGTTTTGATGTTGCCGCGGGTCAGTTAGCTTGTGTATACGTTTTCGGGCCAAATTGTTTCAGTCCATCAAAATCGCAAGGGGTGGACATTTTCAACAATTCATCTAATTGTTTTATTTCATCAGAAGAACTGAAGCCTGTGTTTTTTTGTTTTTGACTAGTTTTTGACTAGTTCAAGCTGTATTTCTTTCAAATAAACAGGTTATTACTACACGTTTAAATTTTTTTATTTCGGAAACTAAGTCCTAAATTTAGGACACATGTTTACATGGACTCTTTTACTTGAAATAAACCAAAGAATCGCTTTGTTGAGTGGCAATATACTTAACTAACACCCTATATAGGGCACTTAAGCATCCTATATTGTTAAAATGTCAAAACACTGCAGTATTACTTGAATGTCCTACATAATTATAATAATCAAATAAAAAATTATTTTCAGATCTGTATCTAGTAAAATTTTTTAATTCCGACCGCTTTCGCAAAATCGTTTTTTCCGTGTATCGTAAACTTTATTCGACTCTAACGCGATTAAAAATTGTAACATCGAAACTGTGCATTCTACCAAAACCAAAGATTTATTATCGTTATTTCGATGTAGTGTGCGAGATAGAAATAAGCATTTTATTCTAATTATAAACACAATGAAACGCTCGCACTGAAAACAAATGATATCACTCGCTACGGCTCCAAATGGAACAACGGTGAATTCTTAATGTTGCCTACAACAGAAATTAATACCTCGCCGTAATTTCGCTTGCACTTAATGAATCATGTTGAAAAGCCACGAGGTACGAGCTTTATAAAATCGTGGCGCAGTATGGAAACGCGGCACAAAAGACGAAGAAGTTAAGGGGGATAGTCGCGGTAAAATATTTATTACTCTCGCATAGGCGGTTCATGTATGCAAGAAGTTCTTCAAAGTTCCTCGAGTGAGCTACCATGCTAGATACAATCCCGCATGATACCGAAAGAAACTAGGAAGGGAACGGCGGATGGCGCGTCGTATTCGACCATGGATGATGCGCGTCTCTTTCCTATCGCGCACCGCTTTCGTTGTTGTTTCAACTCTCTCTTCGTAACTTTGGAATTACTTATACATACAATCTGCAATCTTCGCGAGAGATCTGTCGCTGCATTCGGAACAGAAGTCCGTTTCGCAGCGAAGAGAGAATGCAATGTAACGGGACTTACAAGATAAAACGTGAGTTACAACTTTTTAACGCGTAAGCGCCTCCCGTAAAATTTACGACACCGTGGCTCCGTCTAAGTTTCGCGGCGATCCGTTTTTTTTTTTCTTTTTTACACCTTCTTTTATAATTGTTGTATACTTTAGCGTCGTTTTACATCGTTTCTTTAAGATTTTTATAACAATTGCTAAATGAAATAGTATTTGAAATAATATTTTTGAACATATATTTTGTTAATTAACATGTATATGAAAAGAACAATTTTGTGCTAATGCCTGTTTTAATGTAGATTAATTTTAATCTTGGTTCAACTTATCTTTTATCTTTTTCTCTATTTTTAAGAATTAGAAAAGAATAAAGAATAAATTAAATCGAGATTAAAATTAATCTACATTGATAGAAATGGACATAAAGCATCTAAAAATTTAGCTGGATGTAAATCTGAAAATAATTTTGTTGGAATATCAAAATTGTATACACTGTTAAATTCTTAACGTCAAATTATACTCAATTTAAGTTATTTTTAGTCATTTTTCTAGGTTGTCAAAATCCACTATATTATTAATTTGATTAAAACAATGGAGTTCAATTTAATTCAAGAAAATGTATTAAATTTGACTCAAACTTAGTTTATTATTTGCATACGTTAATATAGACGATGTTTACTTTGAAATTAACAATAGAAATGGATTGATTTACATTTTAACACATATGAAAATTAAAAATAATAAAATTGCGCCATTTAACTCAAAGGATTGAGTTACCATTGTTCTTTCGATATACTAATAATGTAAAACATTAAAATTGATTAGTAGAATGTTAAAATTGTTTACAGAGCGTTATTATCATTTAAGCGTCCTAGATAATTATTTTGATAATCCAACAAAATTATTTTCAGATCTGTATCCTGGTAAATTTTTAAATTTCATCAAAATCATTCTTTCCGTATATAGAATGTTTCACAATCATTTAAAATATTATGAGTTATCCAATAGCCAGTTTGAAGCCAGATATTCACTTATCATTCTAACTCTTAAATAACCTCATGTGACATCGATGTTTTTATATTTCAACTTAAATTAATTTCCAATAAGATACATTAAACTTTCCAGGATATATTTCGCGGTATTCGTGAGATACTCTGTATAAGTATACAGTACGAGGCGCAATGGAAAATCTGCTCCCCCGTTATTGTTTAATCGCCACCCCGTCATTTATCACCGAGCATTTATCTGAATATAAAAAGTTGAAAGGCCTCGCGCGAGATTCCGAATTTGGCGCAATTTTCAGATCGTTAGCCATGCGAAAGGTCGAAATAAAATTCTGTTCTCGCTGGTCAGTCAGACGGAAATGCGTCGAGAATAATTAAGCGTCCATCAAACCGCGGTCGCGCGCGCCGAATGCTGCGCAGTAGCGAATCCTTACAAATAAATACATAATTATGCGGGCAAGCGTGATAAATAGATTTACTCACCAGTCCGTGTCGATGCAATCGACGATCCGCTGCCGGCCGTTCTCGCTCCATCGATGTCAAACGCCACGGCTCCAAGTTGCGCACCGTATCAATTTCGCCAGGGTCGCTCACTCGCGTACACGAATGTCCGGAAAAAAACGCGGGCTAATCACGATCACCCGATAGTCCCGATACTCTATTCGACGATTCGACACACCCGTCACTCGCGCGTGAATTCACTGATCGCTTCGAAACGGTGCGCGGCGCGCGCGATACGGCGAGAGAGAAACCCGACGCGCCGAGAGTGGACAACGACAAAATGGCGTCCGTTCGGCGATTCGAAACCGAACTGAACCGTGGCGCGAATCGACGCGAAACGATCGCGCAAACGCACATCGCGACTCGAGTACCCGTAACGGCCGTAACGTAAAGCGGCCAGATTACTCCATACGCACTTCGGTGCGATAGCCAACCGACACACATCCATTGCCCGGTACTATTGATACGCGCTATCGATCACCCGCGCGATGCATCTCGAATGACACGAAGTGCGCACCGCTACAAGCCGCAAGTCGAGTTGAACGGCGACAAACAAATAACGTATTTTGTGGCTCGAACGCGGACATCAACGATCGTTGACGGATGATCGATCATAGCAGCGCGCCCTCGTTAACAAGCTCGACACTTTTCTTCGTAACTTCCGAAATTCACGCACCCTATTTCGCCGGATACATAAAAGCGCGAATACAAATTCACAATTGCGACGCGCCGCGCCGCGACACGAAGTGAGTTCTAAATGTTCAGATGGCGCGACGGTCGCGCTTAAGCAGGGGGGTGCGTTCAGGAATTATGCCAAGAAATGCGTTCCATTTTTGATGCGTTCGGGGATTTGCTATTAGCGCTATTTGTGTCATTCTATCCTTGGATGCGTTCCATTTAACGCTCATAGCGCTTGTAAGCATCAGTTGCCCTTAGAACCGATTCTGTATCTTAAAACGAGATGAAAATTAGAAAAGTGAGCAAATTTTTTTACGCATTGACAAATGAAATTATAGATAATTATTCTAATAAATTCACCCACTTTTGCAATTTTTACCTCATTTTAAGATATCGAATCAACTTCCTTGTTTAATCCCAGACAGCACACAATATAAAATATTTACAAAATATTTATAAGATTTATTTTAAATATTTTGTAAATATATTTTTGTGCTCCTAAATTGCACAAATTTATTATAAAAACAAAATTTAAATAATAGAGCTCTCGAAATTAAAAAATACAATAATAAAATATACGGGCAATTACGTTAATGCACATAACAAAAATTTGAGTGATATATTCACATAATATTGATCTACCATGAATGTCGATACACAATTTTCTTGGATGTTTCGGTTTTTATTCATAACTTGTTGAAGATGGTTTGAAGAAAAACTGGAATGTCCAAGAAAATTATATCGACACTCATGGTAGATCAATATATTATGTGAATATCACTCGAATTTTTGTTATGTAATTTGCGCACCAATTTCCGCGTCGTATTAACGTTCTCATTGCCCATATACTTTATTATTGTATTTATTATAAATATTATAAAATATTTATTGTAAATGTTATAGTAAATGCTATGAAAATACTTAATGAGACATAATTATAATCTAAGTAAAAAATATTTATTGTAAATATCTATTTATATTTATCATAAATATTACATGATTGGGATATTTGACAGACAACAAGGATGAAATGCTTACAACATATGAGTGCAAAGCGAATACATCCTAGAGTTGCCATCCATCCTCTTTTCTCACTGTCCCCTTTTTAAAGCGTCCAGGAACGTCTGGAAGGATTTTCAAAATACGTCCGAGATAATTATAGTATGAGCGCGTCCGAGGTTTTAAGAAATCTTCTAAATATTTTTCTTTGACTTCTCGATCCGGTGCCATTTGTATTAATTTACAATAAATGTAATAATTCTTAAATTATAAGAAACTGATCAATCGTAGTCGAATGTAAGGAGAATAATCGACTACGAGTGCATTCAGAACGACAACCGCTCACTGAGCGCTCAGTTCTTTCATCAAATTGATTTATATTTTAGGATCTAACGGAATATGCCAATCAGATGAAAGAGCTCACTGACGCTCGGTGAGCGGTCGTGCTTCTGGATGCATCCTATGATTAAATTAGTACACTGAAAAAAAAGATTAGCTGCTGCAGCAAATTAGATGGTAAAATATGGCATAGCATTTTTAATTGGTTGCGACAGCCAATTTTTGGTTGTGTTAGCCTATCAAAATCCTTTACTGACATTGCAGATAGGCTAACGCAACCAAAAATTGGCTGCTCCAGCTAATTAAAAATGCTATGCCATATTTTACCATCTAATTTGCTGCAGCAGCCAATCTTTTTTTTCAGTGTACTACTAATGAACAATTAGATGTGAAATAATTATAGTTTTGATTAATTTTGTAACTTTCATATTATAACTTCCATGTTTAGATCAAATACACAGTATATGTATGTCGCAGACGAAACGTAATGGAAATTAGGTCAAAAATTTTTGAAAATTATGGTGTAGTAATTCTATGCCAAGACTGAAGACGAAAGTCATCTAAGAATCAAATATGCGCGCGCAATATCCCCACCACTCGATTCTCAGACTTCCGTTTTCCGTTTGGCATCACTGTTTGCGGACAAGATCGAACTGTTCTCTAATAAATTCAAAGTCAAGTTTGCTATATGACTGACTTATGTTAATGTAATAATCACATTCCATATTCACGGGGAAATGAGATAAAAAAACTCGCTCGCGAGAGATTACGAACTAAAACATTGAGGTATTCAATCTCAATTACAATCTCGGAATCTGTTTCTAATATTTACTTCCATCAGGGATAACTCGGACAAAAGGGCTTGTGAAAACGAGATTATCCGATATATATGTATACTGAATCGTCATTTGCGCACTATTATTATATATACATAAGGTTTCTCTTCTTTCGACCTTCCATCTACGATCCTTTCCTTCTCTCACCCTTTGCCAATTGACACCGCGGACGGTCTCTTTATTTTGTCGTTCTCTTTCCCCGCGTTGCTACGCAGTCGCAAAGTTAGACGAAACTCGTTATCGGATAGAACGGGCGATTACCGCCTCGTCTCGAGTTGGAGCTCGACTTTTAACGCGATTATACGTCGCTGAAAGGCTAAATTGCACGGCGCAACGAGAGTTAACGCCCGCGAAAACTGCAAATTCAAGCGATGCGCCCCGGGGAAAGGGGAAAAATTATCGACAGAACGACGCGAATCGCAAAAAAAGTGTCGCGCTTCCCTTATAGTTTAGCTTTCGTTCATGATATCGTAATGAATTTTGCGACAAAGTGAAAATTACAGAGCAGCGAAAATACGCCCGTTTGCAGATGTTAAAACAAATAGATCTTTTTATCTTATATTTATCTTGAGTCCAAATTGTTGCTGAGAGAAATAATATTTCTAATTAAGTAAGAAAATTCCTATATTCGATCAAAGACTTAGTGCTTAAATATTTCTGTGTGAATTTACATACATTATATTAATAATTTACATAGAATTTATATACACATCCGATTCTGCAAACTGCGCGCCAAAATCTTTTTCAATCTTAAAATGCAATGTAAGCTATAGAATCAGAGTAGTAATATCACTTATTAAATTCATAAACAATTTAATAATTTTTCATGCTAATAACTAAGCATCTTTATAAAAATATTAATAATTAGATGTTAATGAGAATCTTAAATCTACAAATATTTCAATATATTATAAATAATATTTCCATATATTATACACTTCACATTTACATCAATGGCACAAATATTCTCTTTATGGCCGGTACTCATAGCCCAGACAACATACACATCTAAAAGACGTCATAAAAACATCATAAAGACGTCTTTTGAGACATACTACATGTCTATAAGATATGTAAAAGATATAAAGAGATCTTCTAAATAATGTATATCTGGAAATCCGTTTCTATTTCAAGACCGTCTTAAGTAATATTTAAAATGATAATATGCTTTGTGTTTGACTAATCAAACATCTTAAGAGTGTACTTGAAACAGTCTCAAACATAAGAACTGATTATGAAAATCGACAAAAGTCTTGAAATATTTAAAAAACAAAATAAGTAGGGAAAAAAGACGGCGACAAATAAGGAACATAGTAAGGTCAATACAAAACAAACGTTCCGAAAAATTCCTCGTGTTTCATAAAACTGTTCTCGCAGCTCCGCGTGCTTTATACAACTCTGTGCCGCAAATAGACCGAAGAAAAGCTAAAGGCAGAAACAAAAGAGGTAAACGGAAGTCCGATAGGTCGAGCCAATCGCTCACCTGTTCAACCAATCGCACACCTGTACTCGCTCTCCACGAAGCTAAACCAATCGGGCCCCCGTACGTCTCGTTGTTTGGTCAGTTTACGAGCTCCCGCGCTCTACGGATATCGATTACCGATCGCCTCAGCGGCTATCGCTTCCTCCTAATACTGAAAAATGGACCAAAGCCTTTGCGCGAGATCGCTCGCGAAGGAAAGCGAGCGCAAAGCGGCTATCGCCGTGGAATTCTCTCGACGCGCCCGACGAGATCCGATGGAGGACCTCAGGAAGAATGCTCAAAGTTTCCGCCCGCTTCCGGTCCGCCGGCTTTCGCTGATGGCTGCAATTAGACCTCTGGCCATCTTTTTGTAGCACACACGCGCACACAACGTACTGCACCGAAGATCGACCGCCGCCAGAAGAGTAGCCCATGAGCGAGAATATCCTCTCTAATTGAAAGCGACCTTAAATTTTGGAAAAGTTAATGAATTAGAAGAACGACTGTGGAATGGATGCATCCGCTTTTCTCCGTTTTTCTCACGTCGAAAACTTTCAGTTTAACATTACGTCCTGGAGTAATATAACTGATGGATGGAATTTCAGTATTAATTACGGTCGAATATGTTATCGGCAGTAATCGATCATTGTTAAAATTTTAATTGCTCAGTATGAAAATTTCTCGAGAAATTTATTCTATCCATACAATACGGAAATAATTATTTTTAATTAGAACGAAATTTATTTTTAATTAATTATAAAATTATATAAATCATTAAAGTTAATTTTATAAATTCAAGTTAATTGTAAATTAATTTTAATAGAGCTATCATCACGATAATGAAATTTATATCTCAAAGATTATGATTACTCTTATTCTGTTTTATGCGACATATGTTCAGATAATAGTTACAGTTGTATCATTTTTTTTCGTCAATTTAATTAATATTTCTGGATTTTTCGTTAAACTCGAACGAAAGTATACATACAATTTGAATATTAAGAGAAATTATTATAAAAGACACTGTAAATTATAATATTTTCAAGTTTATAGTATTTGTAACTATACATGTATTTCACTGACAAAGGCTTTATAGCTTCACCTACAAATTTCCTCTTTACGTTTCGTCTTTCCCTTTTGAATCGTTATAACAGATACCCTATTCCTATGCAGCGGTTCATTGTGAGGAACATATTGTCTTATCGAGCACAGAGCAGTTACAAAGTCCAATGCCTCATGGTAGCTATTCCGCTGGAAGCAATTCCGCTTAAGATACCATGTAACAAAGGTCTGTTTATACTCGAAATATCGCGACAAATTTTCGTCGAGCGATCACTTTGTATCGGGCGAAAGGGCAAGAAAAGCGAGAAAGCTCTCGTGTAGAACAGTTGCAGGATTTTGTCATGAATCCATTGTAAAAATTACGCAATATCGCGATACCGAGCGATTTCCAGTAATTTTCTATTATTGATTACATAACTTCCAGGTTCTCTTGGAATTATGTTATTCCGATAAATAATACATCTCTTGCATGCTGCATGAACGTTCGTAACTTAATTCATATATTGAATTTGATAAATAACGTTTGATTATATACGGACTATATCACTTGCATTATTTGTCACACAAATAAGTCATAACATACTTATTACAAATATAATTACTAACGTGGAATTATATAAATTCAAATATCGCACGATCAAACAATAAATAGTTCGGTATACAGAATTTCCAGAGAAAAATAAAAAAGTAAAACTCTTAAATATCGCAAGTAATATATATGTATATTATAATGCAAACTGCAATTTTTAGATCTGATATTGTTTCATATTATTGATGCATTAATTCTTATTATTTGAATAATAAATTGTTTGAAATGTGCAGACAATTTTACAAAAAAAACGAATTTTCACGAAAATTGTTATATTCAATATTGCAACTTTATGCTAATTGTAAGAGAGAGAATGCTTAAATGTTTTAATTCTATAATATTATACTATTTTTAAGACGGCGTCACACGATGCTTATTTTCCTGTTGGATTGCTAGCTGGATTAGAAT
>NW_017255933.1:1253799-1255020 GCF_001594055.1 Mycetomoellerius zeteki
AATCTAATCCAGCTAGCAATCCAGCAAGAAAATATGATATTATATTTGTAATAAATTTTTCTGTTTTCTCCTGAAAATTAATTTTCTCAAATTTTTTATTAAATTCATTTCTTATTTTTGAATATAATTCAAATTTTAATTCAAATACAATTTCATCATACTTGATCAATTATAAAATTTACCAATCAGACAAGCGATATTGCCAAACGACTGTCTTATAGCGAATTCGATTGGACGCACTCAGTGCGCACTGGTGCACATTAAAGCCGTCGTACACGAAATAACGTAAAGATATGTTTATAAATAAACATAGAGATCGATTAAATCGTGAAATACTTAATACATTTTATTGTACTATTAGGTAAAATATGTATTTCATAATTCGAAATATTTGCATTTCATTTTTATACTTAAATTAAATTAGTGTACAACGGCTTTAATATGCACCAGTGCGCACTAGTTCTTCCAATCGAATTCGCCATTAGTTCTTTTATATTTTTAGATTTCTAGATAACTAGCTGTTCTGTGCGAGCCATAAAATCTGTTTGCGTTGCTCAAAATCCCCAAATATTTTTGAATTTAAAATGAGATATACAGGGTGTTTCCAAATTAAATGGCAAAACTTCGGGAGCGTGTAGAGGAGTAAAAAACTAAGAAAAAAAGTCCTATAGACATATGCTCGTTTTTGCTCCGTTTCAGAGAAATCGAAAAAAAATGTTTACATTTCTTGCCATATCTAGCACCGACATATTTGATTACATTTTCCACTTTCTGTTATGAATTTGTCAGTCGCTCTTTGAAAGCCTTTAACAGTAGATGAATTTTGTCTTTTGCAATATGCCGCGTACGTATTCTAATAGTGAATATGCTGATATGGTTTTTGTATACGGTTTCTGCAACGGTAATGCTTTAAAGGCGGTGCGAGAATATGCACGACGATTTCCAAACAGAAGAGTGCCAAACCGAAGAGTGTTTATGTTGACATTTAATAGATTGCGAGAGACTGGATCATTTTCAATTCGACAAGAAAACAACCGATTTCAAGCAGCGTTACGAAGAGATTTGCAGGCAGGGAATCGTATTTTACAACATTTTGACAATCATCCTGAGACCAGCGTTCGGAATGCGTCGGCTGTATTGGGAGTGTCACCACAAACAATTTGGCGAACTGTAAAAGGAGATAATCGCTATCCCTACCACATTCAAAAAGTGCAAAATTTA
>NW_017255933.1:1255656-1288803 GCF_001594055.1 Mycetomoellerius zeteki
ACTCCTCTACACGCTCCCGAAGTTTTGCCATTTAATTTGGAAACACCCTGTATATACATATATATATATTTAGGCGTTGAAAAGAGAAAGAGTGAAGATGCTGAGTGCAAAAAGTGCAAGTAACGCAAACAGATAACCAAATATATACTCGATGCTGTTGAAGAGAGAGAGAGAGAGAAAGTGAAGACGCTGAGTGCAAAAAGTACAGGCAACACGAACAGACTTATAAATAGGTTATGTTACCCTGTCGCAACTGTTTATTTACCAGTAGATTTTAACTCCGTGTATTTTAAAGGCGACGAAAGTTCAATTAGTTCATAATTTTCAGATTCTGAGGTACAGCACAGATCATCGTTCCTGACTTTTTCCGATTTCTTTCATATTGCTAATACTAATTAATTGTTTATCAGGTATATTCCAGTAGAATGGAAATAGAACTGATTGAATTAAAAGATATAAAAACCGTTCCGGATATAATACACGTTTATGCGGAACGAGTAAAGTCTGAATATACGCCACTCGTTATTGACAATGGTAATTTGCAATTGTATATTTATTCTATAATTATGTCAGATATACCATAAATTAATAGCGTTGTTTGTCATTAGGGTCCTACAATTGTAGAGTTGGTTGGGCTACTGAAAAAGAACCACAATTGATATTCAAGAATCTCATAGCGAAACCAAGAAAGGAACGTGGTAAGAAAGATGGGGAACCTCAAGTAGGAAACGACATAGCAAACATCGAAGCTGTTCGATTTCAATTAAAGACTCAATTTGATCGAAACGTAGTGACGCATTTTGAGGCTCAAGAACAGATATTTGATTATACATTCACACACATGGGTATAGATACAGAAGGCAATGTAAATCATCCAATTATATTGACAGAAGCATTCCTCAATCCCAACTATTCTCGTAACTGTAAGTAAATAATAATAATTTACTTATTTTTAATTCTCAATAAAAACTTTTATATATAAATTTATATATTTCAGTAATGGCAGAATTATTATTTGAATGTTACAACGTACCATCAGTAGCCTATGGAATTGACTGCTTATTTTCATATCAGCATAACAACTGTCCACCTGATGGTCTAATAGTTAGCGTAGGTTATCATACGACTCATATAATACCAATATTAGATGGAAAAGCAGATGCTATGAACGCAAGGAGAATCAATGTTGGTGGATATCACATCACATCGTATATGCATAAACTCCTTCAATTGAAATATCCAGTACATGTCAATGCAATAACACTTAGTCGAGCAGAGGTATATATCATATATTATAACATAATAAGAGAATAAAGTAAAATCTGAATTTATATTTTTTATTTTTTAACAGTTACTAAATGTCTTTATAATTTCCAGGAATTGATACATGAGCATTCAATGATTGCTTTAAACTATCAGTTACTAAATGTCTTTATAATTTCCAGGAATTGATACATGAGCATTCGATGATTGCTTTAAACTATCAAGAAGAATTATCCAAATGGGCAGATGTAGATTATTATGACACACATGTTTTAAGAGTACAATTACCATATATTGCGCCTGCCACTACTCCCGGTCTGACGCTTGAGCAACAGAAAGAAAGAAAACGAGAATTAGCACGGCGATTAATGGAAATTAATGCGAGAAAGAGAGAAGAAAGGGTTGGTATTTTATACTTTTATATATATATTTATATATTACTCTCTTGTAATATTATTACTTAACGTTTAATTATGCATCTTGTATCTGCAGTTAGCAGAAGATGAAGAGCAACTTAATCAATTGCTAGCAGTTCAAGATCTTCTGGAAGAAGGTGAAATGGACGAATTTGACCAAGCATTAAAATCTTACTCTCTTGCAAATGAGGCTGATTTAATAAAAATGATAAATAATCTACAAGCAAAAGTAGAAAGAACCAGACAGAAAATCGTTGCTGCTAACTCACAAGAGGAAAATATTGGGATGGAAGAAAAACCTAAAATTAAGTCAAGCCTTCAACCTAGAGATCAACAGGATTTTGATGAATGGATTACTGGAGTTAGAAAAAAAAGGTAGTTTCTTATTATGTTGATAATATCCATCGCGTATATGTTTATCTACTAACAGATTGTTAAATTTTATTCTTTATTTCTCATAGACAAGAAATATTAGACAAACGCATGGCAAAAAGACAACGAAGGCAAGATATGGCAAAGCGAAGAACAGCCGCTGCACAGGAGAGAATGCGTATAATTAGTCAGTTAGCAAAGAAAGAAAAGCGCGATGACGATTTTGGTATGCGAGACGAAGACTGGGATGTGTACAAAGTCATAAATAGGGTAGGATATATTTTTCTTTTTATGTGGAATTACATGAATTAATATTTTTTGTTACAGAATTTTTTTTTGTAGGAAGGCGGCGATTCAGATTCGGAATTAGAACAGGAGAAACTGTTAGAATTGGAAGATGTGTTACGTCATCACGATCCAGAATTTGATAGTGCGGGATCTAGCGTTCCTATGGTTCCTGGGGAAACTCATCAGCTTCATGTAGGCGTAGAACGCTTACGGGCATCAGAATTGTTGTTTCAACCATCTATGGTTGGTTCGGTAGAAGCCGGGATTGCCGAAACAATCGAATTTGTTTTAAAACAGTATACTTCTGAAGAACAGACGCGTCTTGTGAGCAATGTATTTCTTACTGGTGGATCAACAGCTTTCCCAGGGTTATTAGAAAGATTAAAACGCGAACTACGCGAAATGAGACCTTTTGGATCGAACTTTCAAGTAAATATTGCGAAAAATACCAGTTTGGATGCCTGGTATGGTGCAAGAGATTTCGGTTTGAATGGTAATTTTCCTGAATACTTAGTCAGTCGTAAGGAATACGAGGAGAAAGGTGGAGAATATTTTAAAGAACATTCGACAAGTAATACTTACACTCGATCACCCGATCCCTTGCCGATAATACAAGTACCTGTAACATCTGAGCAAGTAATCGTGGAGGATGCTATAGTTGATGTCGAAATTGAATAAAAGTAATTAACTCGAAAGTTTTAATTCGTATATATTATTATAAATTATATACATTTTAAATAAAGAAACATATATATATATGTAAATAATTCTAAATTCTTTTGTCAAGCAGATTTTCTAAATATAAAGCTTGTATATGTGAAATAGTTTAATCATATATATATGAATGTTAGGCTTTTTATTATTAAATGGATATTAGCAAAAAAATATGACCATTTTTTTGTTCATCGATACCTACTTTATTACACAAGTATTTCTGTTTGTTCATTTTATTACGAACAAACTACATTGTAGTCTGTTTGCTGATCACAATATACAGTTCCCAAATATCGCATTTCGCCATTCAACACAATTACGCGGGATACATTTTTACTTTTCTTATTTTTCGAGGACAATCGACATCGGCTTCTGGGCGTACTTCATGTAGCCTAAAAAATTATGAAAGTGATCCCTCACCTTAGCGATAAGATTGATTTTACAGCAACCTCAGTTACAAATCTCCGATCTCGGTCCGCGAGAGCTTAAGCTAACATCACAATATAATAATACACTGAAATCATCGAGGCCCCATAGGCAGTTACAACTAACACTACTAATTCTTGCGCAACATATCAATAAAGGAACCCATACCGCGATGTAACGCTTCAATTTTCGCGATTGCTCGAATCTAATTTGACGTAAAATAAAGAAAGAAAAAAATCTGTATCATGCGCAATGACATCACAAACTGTTAGATCACAAGTGCACAGCATCTGTTCATATTTGATCATGTTTAAAAGAAGTTCTATGTTTTATACAATATTGCGTATTCGCAATTTGTATAAAATACAATTACAAACGTGATATACACATTGTAATAATATATACGAGTATATGACCTGTTATAGAATCTTCTACATAAAATATATAATTCACTTTTCCATAGACAACATGCTGAAATAAATTGGGATACACATAAATACTTTCTATTAAAACAATACAACGTAAATCTAATATTAAAAGCGTACAATGTTCCGAATATTTGTAAACGAAAATTATGAAACTCATTACAAAATTAACATAATTTTAAAATGACCTTGTTGTAAGATAATAAAAACTCGATATTCACGTAATAATTGATGATCTATTTTGTTTTATACCACGTTTATCATACATAATTATGTAATGAGCTTACGTCAAATTTAGACATAAATTTCGTTCACAAGATTCACCGATGAGTTATAGTGTACATACGTACCTCGATACAGCGCAAAAAAAAACTTAATTTAAATATCCTTTACAACTATCACAGTTTGAGGTCGCTGAAAATCAATGTCTCTCGCCTGTAACGACGCTCTATATCTTATGAAATTTTCATTCAGAGAATGGAAGGATAGGTGTGGAGGACACTTGGGTAGTTTTGTTTACAATAAGATTGAGGTAGAATCCAATCTGCAAATAAATACAACTTTTGATCCGCATATGCTATAAGTGAGGGGCTACTTCCGTCAACAATAATGTAACATTAATTAAAAGTATACGTAGCATTAAAATCGACGCCGCGACAACGATGACAGTGATGATGATAATTATGACAACGATGACAATGATAACAATAATTGTAATGATAGTACTAATAATAATGATGATATAAGGATGAAAAGTAATAATAATTCGCAATAATAACTAATACAACAACGGTTAATGTTTTTCTGCAATATATAATGGCTGTATGCATTTATATATATATATACATATATATTTATGTATATGTATATTATATTCGTATGGTGGGGCAAAAATCGACAGCTATGTACAATACATGCTTGCCTTAGTTGTACCATTTTTATATTATACGCACCTATACCCTCCGCATTAATTATGTGACAATAATAATTAATATTTCGATAATGATAATAATCAAAATAATTACAATAATAATAATCGTAATTATATTAGTATCGTTTGCTCGCGTAAAATATCCTATATATAACATGTACCTGCAATAATAACTAGGTATGCAGTATGTACGTAAGGAGGATGTGTCGGATAGGATATGTCGATAAAAACTATGGTATACCAAGCGTCAACTTTTTATTATCTCTGCTATCATTTGTTTTGTTTCTGTTGTTTTTTTTTTAATCGTTTTTCGCAAAATGACTATTACAAAAGTGCACGTTACTCGCGATTCTTACATTTTATTTTACGTACATACATAAATCGGCGTAGATCTACTTACTTCTTCATTGTCGTTTATATTAGTTCGGTAGCGTTTATTATTTCTTTTAGTTATATATACTTTTATTCTCCCTTAACGGAGCGCTACGATAATCCCCTTGTTTACACCATACATACATACGTACGTACATACATACACACTTGCGTATATATAACACGTGACATGATACTTTCTACGCATCGACGGTACATAGGTATATCTTATCGTCGTATATATCATAATTTTGTTCCTTCTGTGATTTTTAAAACGCGATATTACTGACGCGAGTACGTCAAATATCACGTCTAATACCACGACTAACAGCAACCCTCTTACTTCCTTTACCCACCCCTTTCTCATCAAGGATTCGACGACACGCAATTCCGGACTTGCTTTCGTTCGTCTTTTTAATATCAAGGCTTTTAGGCACCGTTCAAAACTCGAGTTGAGAGAATTATTAGCGATAGAGAAGAACTTACGCTTGTACTTACGGCCTGGTGACTCTTATATAGCACCCCCGATAGACCAGATTTAACATGTATTAACTCTTCACAGCTCGTAAGAAAGAAACAATATAATTGGTACGGTGAGATTTAACGAGAAATCATTTAATGAAGATGATTACGGTAAATAACATTAATATATTATTGTGTATAAAAATTCGAAAACTATCCTCGAATTTACAAAATTAATCATATCTCATTTCCAAACTTAAAACATACGTAACAAGACTAGTATCATTTGTGATCATTGAAATCTTACTTTAAAACGTGGTCGTAGAACGTCTCGAACTACATACAACTTTTCATAAATATTGTGGACCTCTTTACATTGTGATTTGTTTATCTGTGCATTGTTATTGCAAAAGTGACGGTAAGCTGTAAAGAGTGAATGCAAAGCACACTCCCGCCGTCGTTGCAAAAAAATATCGTTGGACGAGGAAGACCGTTGTTATATGTATATACATGTGCAGATTTCGTGCATGTGAAAAATGTCTCAAATCTTTCGTCGGGTTGCTACAAAAATATCAATATATTTCAAATAAAAAAAAAGCGACGGACACTTTAACAGTGAATATGTCCTTTTCGCCATTTGTCTCGTCTATATCTCTTGTGAATTATCGATTATTTCTACACGGTTCAGAAACGCTGTGTGACATTTATCTCTCAACGTAGTTGTTCAATCCCGACGTGCCTCCGTATTACATCCTTTCCCCTCAAGTGATCCGCTTGATGCACGCCGGTACTCTTTGTACATCTCTTTTACATATTAAATCTAGTTTGGGGCGCGTGGATCAAGCGAACCGCTTAAGTCGAAACAATCGCCGCCTCGATGCCAAAAAAAAGCAACGCGTATCGCGCTTCGGCAATTAAGTAATTTTTATTTTCGAGAATAAAAAGAAAACGGAGCGCTCATTTTATCGCGATCGCCATCGCCGAGGAATATATATATATATTTCTTATTGCTATAATTCAAAGTGCGCTAATATAATATATTCCTCCCTCGCGCGGAAATATCCCTGCCAGACTTCTCATTTCTTTCCCACCCTTCTCACGCCCGCGGAAAGATTGCTTTGAGAATCATTGCCCTGACAATAAGGTTCTTTTGCTACGTTTTTGTATATGTGTGTATGTGTATGTCGCGCGTCTCTGTGTCCGTTTCAAACTAAAGCCAGTACTAGAAGTGCGTGTCCCTTTTTTTTAAATATATATATATATGTATATATATGTATATATATTCCATTGTGGACTCTGCGACACCTACAAAAATTCCTACACTACTTTATTACGCAGGCCTCTATAAGACTTACGGTAGCACAGTAAACCCCTATAAAAATAAGAGCTATCCTACGTAAACGTATTACAAAAATAAATGGCATTGTACTCTGCTAAAGAAGCAAAATGGTACAGGCGCAATGTCGAGCGACGCGAGCATTGTCAATTTAACCCCTCCCCCCCTTTCCTCTGCTTCCTCATCTTTAGTTTTAGATGTCTTTCTCCTTCGTTCGTCGGATTTCGAGACCAATCGCTAAATTCGACAGCTCGAATTGTTTCTTTTCTTCTTTTTCTTTTATCATCTATCGTCCCTTCTACGAGACCTTCCTCGATCGACCCCCTACTGAAAGTCAGGTTTAATTACATCACGTGCTGCTCGTGCCAGGCGACGCGAGGGTATAAAACGTTACGAGCCAGGGCTGTGCTTACCGGGGCTATCACAAGTACGGAGTCGATCGCACGGCACGATAGAGCACTTGGTAAAGGTAGTCGGACCAGGAACTGGCTTTAAAAGTATCGGGAATGAAACGTGGTGCCCTCCGATAAAACATTGCCATTTCTCTTATGGTATTGTTCATTGAAACATCCAGAGAGAAAAACGCTCTCCTATCTGATCTAATTCCTTTCACGCGTAAACTGAAACGCCGATTATCAAATTGGTCCTTTCTCTGACATCTTCTTCGATTTAATGAGATGAAACATAGTTGTATGCGCAAAACAAGAATGTTATGCAACGGAGACCAGATTCTCTTGTTTCAATGATTAATAAAAATTTCAGAAAATGGCGATATTTCCAAGGACAACTCTGTACGTATGTATAGGGGAAGTTTGATAAGGGTGCCACCACCAATAGTTCCACATTTCGATTTTAATTTGCTGAAAGAATACATCAGGAAGATACGTGCAACTACCCGCTAAATTGTATAAGAGTATTAGGATATTAGAGTACGTGATACATCCGAGATGATAGCTAATAGTAACGTAACGAAGACAAATAGTCTAACACTGACAAGTATAGAGCATTCCAAGATTTTTCGTATCTAACAATCAATTAGTCGATATTGTCATATGCATGCTGCAAAAAATTAGAAACAAAAAGTCAAACAATCTTAATAAATATAACATTTTTCTCTGAACTCTGTTTCTTTTTAATTACATGCTTTCTACATTTTGTTTATTTCCTTTTTGCCTACCTAGAGATATACATATAATATTACTTTAAATACGGAAAAAATACATATCTCTAATAAAAGGAAGAATTTTTAATAATAATCAATCGACAAAGCAACAACGATATATGAATATTCGATTACAATTGCACAATTAACATTCATAAAACCGCTTCTTTTGTTATGTGAATTTTCTTGCGATTTTATGGATATTTTCTTTTTTTTTATTGCAACGAAGCTGTTGATTTTTAGTTCTCAATTTAGAGAGAGAATAAAAAATATTATTAAAATAATTTATTTCTTAAAAACATTTTTTTTAAATTGATATGGTACCTAATACCTTAAAAAGTCCAACAAAAATCAATTTTATGTGGAATATAACAAAACATATCAACTGTATACAAAAATTTATACAGAAAAATAATACATTAAAAATACACAACATAAATCTCTATACGTAAAAAAATTATACGTATACATGTGTACTTTCCTTATTTCATTATTAAAATATAGAAATATATCGTTGTATATAAATTACGTACACAGCATAAATTTTCTAATGGCACAGTATGCACTATTAGAAAACATACAACTGAGAATTTCAAAAGTAACAATGTATTTAAAGCTTTTTGTCTTTTACTCTAAATAAAATAAAAATTGCAAAATTTTGCAAGTTTAAATAACTTAACGTCAGCACATGAATTGAGA
This sequence comes from Mycetomoellerius zeteki, assembly GCF_001594055.1. Lineage (NCBI taxonomy): Eukaryota > Metazoa > Arthropoda > Insecta > Hymenoptera > Formicidae > Mycetomoellerius > Mycetomoellerius zeteki. The sequence goes on from NW_017255933.1 coordinate 1,264,523, forward strand.
ACCACTCTTCATATAAAGTCGATTTTCGTCAAGCCTTAAAAAGCATCTTTTTATCTCCATGACAGTATGGCATCCTAGAATCCACAAACCGACTTTAACACAGGATCACTTTGTTGTTTAACAAGTTGCGATTACTAGCTATGTTAGCTATTAATATCGCTGATCTATCACTATCATATTCAAGCGCAAGAGAGCAGCGTCATTGAGAGATGAGCGAGAATTTATTTATCTACAAGATAGGAAGAGTTTGATGAAATTTCCAACAAATTATTTTTTTTTATATTAGCGAGAAGTGATTAAAATAAAAAATTAACAATATAAGGAAACGGCTCAAATGATAATTAATTAAAATAAAAAAGATAACTATGTCGAAGCTTGTCTTATATAATCTTTAATACCTAGCAAAATCCTCGAAACTTCATCGCATTAATTTATATAAAAGTACTTTCTTTTTTAAAAATTGTAATAACGAAATAAATGTAATAGCGATGGAAGAATTTAATAAGGGAGTAAAGTCGTTAATATCTCTTTCAAAATTACACAGCTATCAACTTTATGAAATAGTAGAAATAATATAAAAATGACTAATTAAATTAAAATCAATGTTAGTATAATTTCAGAAAAGTGCGGAAGAATTTTATGAATATATATTTTGCATAAAAAAAATCTTCAGATGTGTGTGTGGTATCATATTATCATGTATGTAAATCAATGACTGATTTGATAGATACAAATATTTTATATAAATTACATATTTTACAAAATACAAACGTTAAATAGCGACCTAATTTTTCTACAAGTTGCTCAGATAATAAACATGTGAGGAAATATCTAATACTGTGATAGATTGCAAATAAAGACATTTATACTTTGAATACGCGAAAAGATAAACTATCTGTACAAAAATCTCAAAACCTTGATTTATTTACAAATAGCTAGATAACCATTCTTTATCGCCTGTTTACTATTATCTGTAACAAACGTATTTCTTCCGCACTGCAAGGTCATAAAAAAATGTGAATAGATAACATAACAAGTACATTCACAATATCGCTATCCTAGAAGCAGCATTAACATAAAATCACAGAATGATTACTAATGTTCGACAAAAGTTTGTATGAATACAAATTTTCATTGTTTATTAATTATTGTTTTTTAAATTAATATTAACTTTGTGCTCTCAATTCCAAATAAAATTTTTTAATGAAGTGATTTCACTGGCTATGTAAATTAATACCATTTGTAATAATAATCACAGACATAAATCTGAACAGCCAATTTTTAATATATAATATAGTGTACATGACTTTTTTACGGAAACAAAATATATCTTTGTTATAAAAGCATATTGTTCAAAACATATGGCATTTTGCATACAATGTTAATGTGCAGCAAATTAAATTTTCGTAAACATTCACAAAATAAAATGGATACTATTTCTCTTAAATTTCTTTTACCGATTTATATTATATTTCTTTATACATTGCAATTTTTCAAAATAAATATTGTCATTCAAATCAAAGTACTTGAGAAATACTTTTCACTATTTAATAATGTTATAACAAAAATTGAAAACTCAGAATATAATCACTGCCTTTCATTGCAGTGCTTTCAGTGCAATTACATTCCGCGATAAAATATAAAAAGCATAGAAATTTTTTAGTCATTTTAGTCAATTTTTACGTGGTCGAAAATTTTTTTGAAGAAACCTGTAACGTTTACGTAAATAAGACAGTACCGTGTATTTCCTAATGTTATAGAAATTACAGACATCCAGCGCATTCAGTAGAGACAGCATTTGTGCAGGAACTAAACAGCAAATAAATCGATTATTAAAGTCAGCAGATTATATCTCGAGTATCACAAACTATAACAGTTTCTTTAGCTAAACATGCTCATTATCGCAATGATAGGAATTAACATACGATAATATACGATTATTATTCAGATAAAACTGCATGACTTGAGCATATATAAAAGTCATTCGCTCTCGATCTCTCGTATTCGTATTGAAATCGCCAATGCTCGCAAAGAACAGCGTAAAATTCATACGCAATAACTTTCTGAATTATTTTACGTAGGGACTTTTACGCTTGTCTCCTAGCACAATATGTCTTTTGATTCCCTTATTGATTACACTATGTACAAGATGTTTTTAGAAATTTCGGATTTACGTGTTTATAAGTCATATCTTTTTCTTTAGTGTGGCAGCTTACCATTCTCGCGCCCTCGATAATATGATGATCTGGATGGCCGATATTCTAATGTCAAATTTTTTATCGATTAAATGAAAATCGATCTTAAATCAACTCTAATTTTATCGACACAAAATGAATTAATCTCTGACGTTGCATTGCAAAGTGGGAAGAGTGAATCAATATTAAGCCATGCGATATCTCTGTTGCGATAATCGACTTTCGAAATACCGGAAATAATTCAAGACGTCATGAGGAATATCAGTCGTGGAACAAAAATAAGCCAATGCAATGAGTATATCTATCTTAGTCACGGGTGGGAAAAAAGTAGAACAAAGTTGATATTACATTCTCGAACTTTTAATATCAATCATCTACGAATTCGGCCAAGCATATTGCAGTTAAAATCTCTGTTACAAATACACATCCTCTTTTTTTGTAACTTATTCGCATTTTAGCACACTATCTTTTCTTAAAAAGAAAAAAAAGATAATTATTTAAAATACAATAAAAAAATCTTTCACGCTTATTTAAACAAAAAGGCTAATAAAAAGCATTGAAATCGTCTGATAGTATGATGACTAAAAAGAAAAATTTGTACATAAGACGCACACCAAGAAAGACAGAAAAACTGAGATAAATGAACAAAGAAATGTGCAATCTCGCATTTTACGTAGAAGTATACGCTCATCGTTATGTATAAGTATATAGCACTTGTAGATGTATTCTGCGCTTTAAAAGCGCCGTAGAACATCTTCCTTGTTTCTATTTTTCATTTTATCTTTTATATATACAGATGTATTGGTCCGACGAGGATCCTCCCAAAAGAAGAACCCGTCTTTCCCCCCTTCTTACGAAAATACACATTTTTTTGATATACATGTCGCGAATAGAACTCGAAGATACGTCCGCGAAAAAGCGGTCGGTATGTGAGATCGTTATTACCGATTCGATAAGTCAGTGCTGGGCAATCTTAAAAAATATACGTATATCAGCTTACATGTACGCGATATACTGTCTGAAATAGCTCCTAATTCTACGTATTGGATAACACAGTTAAAATCTCACTACATTTTTAGGACGCTGATTTTACTGGCTAACGATCGTTTCTGACTGAAATTTATCGGTCACGTTCACCGGAGATGCTATCGCGATATTTCGCATTTCTAAGCATCGGTAATTATTGCCGTTTGCGAGCATGTCTTTTCGTATTGCAAAATCATCTTATATGAAATTTCGAAAGTAATAAGTTTTGTGCGATTCTTTAATCTTGATGTTTAGCAACGCAAGTAAATTGAAGCTCTTTCAATTAAACGAATTGATCCCATACACAGAAAAATATTCTATTCCTAAGAAAAGTGATTATTTAGTTTACTTTTTTCTTTTAAGTAATAGTTACTTTTAACAAAAAAATATTTTCTTGATAATAGTCTTAAAATATACTTCGAAATTTAAGAGAAAAACTTATTATCATGTACTTAAAATAAAAATTTATTTCCTTTGGAAAAACACTGTAACATAAGAAGCGACTTTATACATGTAATAGGCAAATCAAATTTGTTTTAATTTAATAACTTGATTGAAATATTAAACTTATTGGAATTCAAAATATATTTTGAATAAATTTGATGATTGTGAATTTATAATAGATTTGTGGATATAAACTTTTAAAATACTCGAAACAAGTAATTAATATTTGAATATAGTATGTACTTTTTTTCTGTGTGTATAGGTTCTACATTTGATTTGTACGATCATATTTAAATCGAATTCCATCATCAAATATTCATAACAAATTGTGTGCAGCTAGAGTATGAATTGACAATTCGTACATTATTGGCAAATAAATTAGCTTAAAATAAGATAACAGCAGTCCTCTGGACAAAGCCAGCATCTATTTCAAACAGTATGATCGTTATGTAAAAATGTAAAAAATGTAAACCCGCGCCCTGCGCGCATTCGTATAAAACTCTCTTTAAATACTCGCATAATTGCGAGTCCTTCCCAAACGATAACTTATGACATCTACATATGTGCCTTTGCCCAACACTGCGAAGGTATGCGTCTAAAACGAAAAAAAAGGAAAAGGAAAAAGAAAGAGATCGTGAGTGAATAAAACGATCGACCGGAACTGCGATTTTTAAATATTCCTAAGGCTACCTAATTTCACTTTTTATACTTACATATTTATAATAAACTACAAAATATATATATATATATATATCACTATAATTAGGAGCTGCGCGGTCATATGCTCGGAGGCTTTAATCACAGCTTTGTAGTACACTTAATATCTCATAGAGCTGCCCAATGACTAGCCGACAAAAAAGATCAATTGCGTTCTCTCATTGCACTTCATTCTTTAACACGTTCGTGAACCAGAAATCACGCGCGTTCACGATTTCTCTTACGCGTAATTAACTTAATTAATCGCTTATTTAATTTTAATCAATGCGGTCAGTCGCTTAATTAATTAACTACGTTAATTAATGAAACAATGGATTACGTTAACCAATTTGCCCGGTTACTTAACTCATTTCGTCCACAAACGTACAATTTTACGCGGCTCTTCTTCGTCAATGAAATACTTTATCGTACTATCCTCTTTTCAATGCGTTTTACACGCGCTTACATCCGGTGAAAAACGAAAATCAGAAAGACAAGAGAGAATAAAATGGAGAAAAAAAACAGATAAAAAGAGAGAGAATAAACACTTCGCATCTCGTAGTTCGTTACAATAAAGATCAGTCTTGCCCAGGTGACTTCGCATCCTCTTTAAATCGAAAGCCTCAGGCATACGCGCGCAGGATCATTTTGATCATTTTACGACGTGAAAATTAAATCGCTAAAAGGGATAGAAAGAGAGAAGAAAAAGAGAGGGAGAAATAAAAAAAAAGAGAGAACCACAATAAGGGGGTTCGAGGCACGCTAGCACGAATATATAGTTTCTTTCGATTTGTGTACCTTCGTAGCTCTACAACGCGGTTTCGCGTGTTAAACGCGCAATTGTTGGTGAATTGCACTTACACGTAATCGCAATTATCGCAGATTTCGATTACTCGAAAGCGATGGCCGCGTTTAAGATGTGCTTTGAGATTTACTCTCAATTCTACGCGCGATTGTCATGGTTCCCTCGCGCTTGAATTAAAACACGTGACGTGATTATCAGAGAAAAAGAAAGAGAAAACAGGAATTAATAATAAGCTAATAGCTAAGATCATTCGCGAAGAATCAACAGCCTATTGCGCCTTTTACATGACACAACTGCATTTTTTATGACCTGCATCCTATTCTTCCGCTTTATTATACATTCATACGTCGTATATGTATATGTATATACAATATATATATATATATCTGTGTACACCTCGAGATATGTGGAAAGTAAGTACAACTATGGAACTGATCGAAAGCTGTGTGCTCTACACTCTAACGAAGAACAATTTTCTTTTTATCACAAACGCGCACCTCACATACGAACATATCCGTCGATGTTGTGAAGAGATGGACGTTTTACGATCTACAGGGAAAGCGACAGAAGGAATTCTCGTAGCGTTTCAAGCTAAAGAGAAACCATGACGACTATATGACGTGATCGTATGTACTACACGTAATTGTCGAAATAAACGCGCGCTCTCGCATGTGTGAGTGTGATCCTTAGCGATAATGTGATCGTAGTAGTTTCTTCTTTTTTAGTAGTATAGTAGTACATAGTAGCAGTAGAATAATAGTGGTAGTAATAGCCGTAATAGTAACGATAGGTAAATGTATAATTTGGGAAATGTCGGTGGTGGTGATAGAAGTAATAGTGGTGGTAGTTAGAATAATAGCAGTGATAGTAGTAGGATTAGCCATATAGTGTTACTGTTGTTGCTGTTGTAAAATTAATAATAGGGTGTCTACCAAACACACCTTCGGTAGAGACCAACGTTGCTAAAATTTTCGATCGCCTCGTGACATTGCTTTTTCATTTTCCTCGTTTTGATATTCGTCAAAATAGTAAAACCAATAGTTTAAAAACATTGTAGATAATAATTACTATCTATATCACAGATTCAAGTGACTAAACTCCTTTAAAAATATAATATAAATATGTGTACGTGTCGTAATGGTTCGCATAATATATATACACACATATACAGATAAATGCATACATGTATATACATACTCGCAGAGACGTGATTAAAACCAGGCGAAATAAGAGTGCTGAAATCACGGAGACTCGTAGAAACGTTACACGCTTCGATTTCAGCTAGCATCGCATACGGATAGTGATCGATTCATTAAAACGATCTGTGCTGGCACGATTTTATCATCCAACGATTAAAAACTCCGCTTCAATCGGGTGCTATTCAATCCCATGTTAAAAGATGTTTATGAATATAAAATCCATTAGATACAAAGAGACACAAAGTAGCAAATATTTATCGAACAGTAGTCACTTCGCAATTGATCGAGCTAAGTTGTCGAAAATCCCTCCTAAATCGAAACCGAGATCGTATTTCCTAAACCGTGACGAGCGAGCATCCGTTGTTACGATACCGAAAGTGGATGCTCGATAGGCACTTTGATCAACCGACGCGATTAAATAGCACCAGTTTCACTGGTATTTTCGTTCGCGTTGGAACTCGAGCGATGCTAAATGAAAACTCGCGTTTAGTTATTACGCTGAATGTATTCCGAGTACGAAGTCGCGGGACTCGTATTCGAGTACTGAGCGTATAGATAGAGTGCGGGATGAAGCCCTGGCGGAGGGATGCCGCGGTGCAGCTGATGTTGCGACTCCGATGTTGGATCTAGAGGGGACGACAAGTGCGGATAGAGTTGGGAGTTGGGGCTTTCCAAGGAATCGGAGGAGCCCGTCGTTTGGTAGACACTCTGCGGTGTGCTCGTGTGCTCGGTGTGAGATATAGGTGAGTTAAGTGTGAACGGCGAAGACGCCGAGGTGGGACATACTACTTGCTGTGGTGATTGATGTTGCGGCAGGGACTGGGTAGCGCTGCTGCTGTCTAAACACTAGTTGGTGGTCTGCGGATGCAGCAGCGGTAGTGGAAGCTGTAGATTGTTCTGCTTGGCTAAACTGGCAATTTCCGCGGCGATGCCCGTGCCTTTAGCTCCTGAGAGACCGTCCAGTGACGACGGTCCTTCGCTGTAGCGCAGATCACAGACCGGGCTCTCGAAACCGGTGCCCGGGGTGCCGGCACCGCTGCTCTGCGGCGTCGGTGGATTGTGATTCGTGCTCTGAGTCATGTCGCGGTGCACCCGGTTTTGATGCCTTATCAAATAACTGTCGCGTACAAACGTACGCCCACAGAGATTACACTCGTAAGTGGTACTGGCGGTATGTGTACGGATGTGAATCGCAAATTGACTTTTGGACGTGAACGTGAGAGAACATCGGTCGCAGACCAGAGGCTTCTCGGCTACGTGGCTCCAACGGTGCGCAGTGACGTAGCTCTTGACGGCGAAACGTTTGTGGCAAATGTCGCACGCATACGGTCGTTCGCCCGTGTGCACTCGTTTATGAGTATTGAGACTGCTCTTTTGAGTAAACCTTTTCAGACACAGCTCACATTGAAAAGGTCGTTCGCCCGTGTGCGTCCTCATGTGCACTTCTAGATAAGGTTTGCGGCAAAAACTCGCCTCGCATACTGTACAATGGTAGGGCTTGTTCCCCGAATGAAGTTTCATATGCACATAATAGGACGAAGCGGAGGACAGTACCTTGCCGCAGACCTTGCAAGGTTGAGGTTTGGACCGTGAGCCCTCTTTAGCGGTAACGGTCTGTTGACCCGAAGACTGACGATTCGATGGCTCCTGTTGCATACCCTGACTCTGCTGTTGTTGATTCTGTTGCGGTTGTTGCTGACTCTGCGGCTGGCCCTGTTGTTGACTTTGCTGCTGACTCAGCTGCAACGTTTGCTGCTGAGGCTGCAGGTGACCCTCTTGCTGGGAAAGATCTTCTCGATCGTCGGACAGATTCACCAAGGAATTGGATCCATCTGAACGACTGGAAGCAACCGAATAGAACCCCATGGGTTCGCTCTTGATCTGTTGATCGAACATGGACGTCATAATGACAGTCTGTTGTGGTTGAGCCAGCTGCTGAGACTGCTCGTCCTGCTGCTGTGCTGCTTGTTGATGGGGGAGCAGAGTCAGGTTGCGCTTGACAAACTGCTCATATCCTGTGTACCAATCCACCTGCGTGTGAGAACAAAGCTCTAGAGCGCGGTACGCCCCGGGGGCAAGAGGGGAAGGGAGGGAAAGAAGCGGCGTCATCCACGCGAGCGTTACCCGCGGATGGCCGTGGCGCGCATTCGGCCGCGTCAGGTTAGACCGAAATTCGCTTTGACATTTATCTTTGACAAGTGACAGAAGGTAGCTAGACGATCAGCTGATTGCATAACTTTTAACCGCGGGGCGCGTCGCGCACGGCGCGGACGGCACCGCGGAAGCATCTCCGGGGTCTTCGATGGCGAGTGACGCGAGTCGCTCTATTTTTAAAAGGGCGGCCGATGGAGAATCGACGAAAATATAATCGTTGTCGGCGAGACCGGATTTCTCCCGCGAGTGGAGGGGATAGTTCGTGTCTGTTGTATGCGCGTCTCCTCGGTGGAAAACCGATTAGACGCGCTCACCGCTTCCGTACAAACCTTTGCTAATGTAGTGGTCCGGGTCTAGGGTCGAAAAACGTCGCGCCTCATCGAGCGCACCGCCTCCCTGCGTCGTGCGGCTTCACGGGCAATCGCGAAACATTTGTACAGTCAAATTGTTTTTCTCCGACACAAAATATAAGATGGCTGCTACTATATTTCGCGACGGGCACCTATACGCGCTCACGCACACGCACACGCGCGCACCGCCGTCAAGCGGCACGCGCACCGAGCCGCTTCATTGGCTGGAAAAACCCGCCGCTATTGTCTTAAGGTTTGTTCGCGTCGCAAGCTCCAACATGCTCCAACATGCTCCTACCATAACTCCTACTCACTCTACTAAACACGTTGGAGCGAGTAAGAGCTATGATAGGAGCATGTTGGAACATGTTGGAGCATGCAACGCGAACAAACCTACTCCCTCGCGATCATTGGATCGCACTGCGTGTTAGAATTATTTATACTGCCCATAATCTGTTAACGTATGCCGTAATCTGTAAGGGAGCGTTTATATTACAGCCGTAACCGTATGCCGTATGCCATAAATCCACAAACACAATAGGAGCAGTAATCCTTAAGCTTTAAAAAATTGATCAATCGCAGTCGAATGTGAGAAGAATAATCGACTATGATTGGTCAGTTCCTTAAGGCTTAAGGCTTACTACTTCTATTGTGTTTGCGGACTAATCTGTAAGTCCGGATCTACAATAGGTGTTTTAAGCCTTAAGTCGTAAGAAATTGATCAATTACAGTCGAATTCGAGGAGAATAATCGACTATGATTCGTTCATTTCTTATGGCTTAAGGCTTAAAACTCTATTGTAGATCCGGGGTAAGAATTGACTAATCACAGTCGAGTATTCGACTTTAAGAAGGGAATACTCGAAGGTGATTGGTCAATTTTTACAGATTACAGCCAATATAAACGCTCTCTAAGGCCGGAATCAGATTACGCATTGAAGATTGAGATTGAAGATTAAAGATTGAAATTTGACCAATAAAGACAAAGAAATTTTAGCTTCTTTCGTTTCGATTGGTCAAATTTGAATTTTTCAATCTTCAATCTCAATCTTCAATGCGTAGTCTGATTCCGGCCTAAGAATCATAGTCGAATCGTCGATTGTTCCCTTCTTATTCGACTGTGATTGGTCAATTCTTACAGATTACGGCATAAGTCAACAGATTATAGATAATCGCACACGCAATGCGATCCAGGCTGCGGTCCGCTTCGAAGCGTTTGAGCGACCAATCAGAACAAAGAATTTTACAAATTGACTAATCAAAGAATGCTTCGAAGCGTTTGTAGCGTCAAGTGGACCGCAGCCCCAATCATCGTGAGGGAGTCGAAGACAATGGCAGCGGGATAAATTAACTGATTGCAGCAAGTATAAATGGTCCTTAAAAATCGACCAATCATAGTCGATTATTCCCCTCTTATTCGACTATGATTGGTCAATTCTTGCAGATTGTAGCATAAGTTAACAGATTACGGCCAATTTAAATTAATCCTTAAATGATCCTATCCTCATCAATCCTCATGGCCATGTATGCGACAATTATACGAAGCGAAGTCATAAACAATAAATAATCGAAGAACCAAGAATTCTTCAACTCAACAATATTCTGGATGCAATCAAGATTAAGATTGAGATTGGATTGGAATTTAACCAATCAGAAGAATGAAAACTAATCTATCTAAACTTAAGATTATTAGTTTTCATTCTTCTGACTAATTCCAATCCAATCTCAATCTCAATCTCTAGTCGAATCTGATCATAGCTTGAAAAACAAGAATATACTGTTTCTTTTTATACGTGCTATCTCACTTTAGAGCGGGAGTACAGATTCTTGCATAACACATGACGCAGATAATGCATAAAAAATGAATCAATTAAAATCCTTCTTTCCTGTCTTTCTATGAAATAAAAACTCTGATTGTTTGATTTTCTTACATTCTTTATGCATTATGCAAGAGATTCTGCAATGTGCTCCTATCTTATAAGGTATTATATCCATACAAATTTGCATGGTCGCATAAAGAAAATTATCCAATCACATTTTACGTTCTCTTTATAAGAGCTAGAAATGCGATTGAATAATTTTCATTATGCATACATTTATGTAGCTATGCAAGCAGTTTGTGTGGATATACTCTTATGGCGAATTCGATTGGACGCACTCAGTGCGCACTAGTGTAATTAAAGCCGTTGTACACGAAATAACGTAAAGAAATGTTTATAAATAAACAGAGAGATCGATTAAATCGTGAAATTCTCAATACATTTTATTGTATTATTAAGTAAAATATGTACTTCATAATTCGAAATATTTGCATTTCATTTTTATACTTAAATTAAATTAGTGTACAACGGCTTTAATATGCACCAGTGCGCACTAGTTCTTCCAATCGAATTCTCCATTAGTTGAATTCTATCACTCGCTCTACGCTAAATTACTTATAGCAAATTTTTTAATTCATCAATCGCTTGTGCGAAAATATAATTTGTTCCATAAAAACAGCATTTACACATAATGCGATTGATCAATCGATGAATTAAAAAAATTCGCCCATACTAAAGTTGGTAAAAATAATGACGGACCAATAAAAAATTTGTCATTTTGTGGCCTCTGTCATATAAGGATCTTCATCCGATGGCGTTGGTCCAAAACAACCGTTCAAAAACCTTATAAATAAGCCACAAATATGTTGCCATAACAAGAGCTTGATACCCTTCGCGTGACACGACACATGAAAATTCGTAAGATCCACGACAAGAGGTACCAACGGAACAGCCAATGGCGTTCGCTCTGTGAGAGAACGGGAGCGTTCCATTGGTCGTACCTCGATCGTCCGCGGACTTGTTCTTCGTTAATTGCACCGTTTACACTTTTCGTATCTCGGATAAAGGATGAAATGGATGAACATATGATCAAGTATCAAAGGGAGGGACGAGAGTCGCGATAGGTGCAATTCTCAAGATTCTCAAAAGCTACTGGACTAGCTAGAGATTGTATGTACGAGGTCGCACGTTGATGTCGGTCTGTCCGTCCAAAGGAACAGTGATTTGAAAAAGCGCTATATTTACACGGCGATTCCTGGAACGGACCAAAAAAATTGTATTCTCACAACAGCAGCTTACACCGATCAACTTTACGGCAGAACTGTAACGGTAATTATCACATGTCAGCACAATTGTATTTAATACTCCGACGAAACGGCCACGTTACACTGATTTAATATCGTATAATTATCGTAGCGCAAACGGCATACATACAAGTCGACGATAGCGCGCGCGCAGAGTGTGTGCCGGAAGAAATTTTACGTTAGGATAAGGTCTCTTGTACGACGATAAATACGGTATATTAGATGTAATAATCCCTTCCTAGATAATACGCGCAGAGATATAATTCGCTTTTGTCGTCTACTCCAGAAATGCACACTCTACTGTTTTCGAGTCAACGGGAATGGATCTCGCTCGAAAGAGCCTCGATTAACGTACGTTTAATGTATTTTAGACTGAGAAAATGGCTGTACCGTCAGAGAACGTCATGAATACAAACCTCGACGATCCTGTAACAAAGGCAGTGGTCGATAATATAATGGGTAACCTACCCACAAAAAAGCCTCTCGTTCGATGCGAAGACTGTGACCTTTCCTTTACAAGTCAGGCAGTATTAGATACGCATTTACAGGGTGCACGTCATGCCAAACAGGTCAGTAATAACTAGAGACAAACGTAAGATTTGAACACATGGTTTTTTTATTATTTAATGATATTACAGGTAAGATCTAAGAATATAATGGCAACTCTTGAGGAAACGAAGATCTCATTTACCAAGGATGAAGAGACAAACGGACTCAAATGCAATGTATGTAACGTGTGCCTGAATTCAATCCAGCAACTACAAACGCATCTCAATGGTAATGAATATATAACATACTACTTGCGATATATCATAAATTCAGTATAAAACTTGTAAAATTAAGATAATATTAAAAATGATATGGAACGTGTATTTGCAGGAAGCCGTCATAAAAAGAAATTAATGAGAGGTAATAATAAATCCTATATGGTAAGAAAAACACTGCCATATGGTCTTAAAACTAATCGCTTCATGTACCTGGATAAAATAGAGAAAAATACAGTTGTATTAGTTTATAGTTTAGTATTGTTCGCATTCGCATGCTTGACGCTACTGCTTACTTTTGCTTTTCACTTCTTTCTCTGAATTAACTATGTGGAATTAACTTGCTTGCCATTCGCATAATTTTTATTGTTGTAGAATTTCAGTGCTAGTAAGCGCTTAGTGATAATTGCAAATTTGTTGTTATTCTGCGTTATTATTTATTATTATTTATTTAATATTTAATTATTATTGAAAGATAAAAAATATTATATTCGTTTGCTTATTAACATGTTATCGTGAAAAACAGTTTGGTCACGACTTGTTTGCATATGTTACATTTAATAAACTAAGTTTGTTTGATTGTACCTCTTAATTCCTTCTCATGTACAAATTTTACATATGTATTACTTTTTTATTAATATTATTATGTTATAGAAATATTTTTTGTTATTTTTTTAATGACTGCTTTATATATGAAAAATATTTCATGAAAAATAAAGAACGACAAATAATGCGAGTTATTAAATTTCCATGTAATGATATTGTATATATATATATGTATATATATTTATGTGTGTTGTATACTTTTCTAAATTTATATTTTAATTTTTAAAAGAAATTAAGGAGCGATTGTCTTATAATAGGAAGTGTTTGCAATAATGTAGATCCAGATACGGAGAACGCTAAAGTTATCCTTTTCTTAATTAGTTATTAGAAAGAAGATAATGTGACCTTAGCTTTCATCGTATCTGGATCTACGTTATTGCAAAAACTCCCTATTTTAAAACAAAATTTTTTGATAAAAATTCTGTAAACTTTAAAACAATCGTAATATACATTAATACACATACACACACACACACGCACACACACACAAACATATATATCTATAAATCGTATGTAAAAATCTATACCTGATAAAAATATTCTACAGGTATTTATATACAATCCCTTATATTGCTATAAAAAGTTTGTCAATTAATGGATTATTTTCGCATGAAAATACACTTTATTTTTACACATTACAGAGATACTCTTAGTAATTATATATTCTTGATATTATACGCTCATTAATGACCAATCTTTTTATAGCATGAATGTAGTGTTCAAGCTGATTTATTATCACAAATTACCGCTTCGGCGGCTGTGATATATAGATAGTGTTGATCGACTGTTGCCAGGAACAGTAACTACCTTAAATGCGATATATGTAGCAAGTTCTTCAACTCTGGATCTCAATATAGCGTGGTACAATAATTTTATATATATATTTGTGCATATCTAATTTTATCTCACGATAAAATTTATCTCACTTTATACAATGTTACTTTATACACTTTTATATATAATTTACCACATATAATTATATAGAAATGTCGAGAATGTACGACAATGTATGATATATTTAAAATTTAATATCGCTCGTTTTTATATATTTGCAGCATATGAATTCGGAGAAACATGCTGACAAAGTGAGGAAATCTTTTAGTCCAAATAAATCCAAAGCATTTGTTCCGTATTGGAGAAGACCAAAACACCCAAGAAATACGATTCCCAAGCAACAGATACCATCTTTGTCACTCAGCTTTGTACCTAGCAATTTTACATATCCGCAATAAGTTACATAATTTGCACGTCATGCAATTTGCACGACGTGCATAAAATGCACATCTTATTTGAATCATATATTTCGAGATAGTTTGAAATGATGTTGTTCTATTAACTAATAAATCATGATCATATAAATTATTATAAATATAACTTAAATGTGAATATACGTAATAGTAATTTTAATTTTCATAAATTTTAAATCATTAAAAAACATTTTTATTCAGAGTTGTAATCTCCTTAATATTAAGATTAAATGATATTAAGATTAAATTCGAAAGTTTTCGTAGAGTTCATCTTTCAAATCATCAGATAAAATAATAGACCATCGTCCAATAAAAGTTACAAAATTATGTATATAGTGATATAATGTATATTTATATTTCACTCTGGTTGTAAAAAACGATATACTAAATTTAATGAACTACAATTAATTGAAATTTAAGAATACAAATGTATTCACAAGTATTATCCTAAGTCGCTTCATGAATAGATCGTGCATCATTTTGCGGGAGTCCATCACATTTACACTAAAAAAAGCATGCAAAGTATTAATATTTCAACTATTTTTTATTATGTGATTTTTGTATATATTATTTGTTGATATTACTTGGATTGTGTATGTTTTCAATAAACGGCGTAATTCTGCATTTTGCGTTCGTAAAGATTTCACTTCAATATTCAAATTATGTCGTTCTTTTAATATTTCGTGATACTTATTAAGTCCAATCAATAAGCCATCCCAAAGTCGTTCTTTTTTTGCTGGGAAAATTTCATTATATCGATTCCAAAAATCTGTTATGTCCTGAACTGTCATATTTCGCGATACGACTGTCTTTTTCTCTGTTAATTTTTCTTGAAATGTCTCTGGCATCTCTTTCCATTTAACAAAATGATATCTTTCTACGAATTCTCGTAATGCTCTACTGACAAACGTAGCTTCTATTTCAAGCAAATGTCCCTTGTCGCACAATAATCGTCGTTGCATTTGATCATCGTCTGTACAAAATGAATAAAATTAATATTAATTTTATTAATATAAAATTTTCTCTAGCTGTGTTTTATATATATATATACATACATATAATTTCCGTTCATTAAAGTCGGAAGTAAAAGTACGCGTACCTTTAACGATATCACTAATAGATCCATCAGAAGTTGAAGTGCATTCAGCGATAGGAAGTACTGTTTTAGTCGAAGAACTTCGAGATGAAGTACCTATAATGCTCATTTCGTCGCTAGGAGTAGATAATTGTTCATCACAGATTGCTTCTTTCACAGTGGCAATTAATTTAGCTTCGTCTTTCGTGAATTCCTCAGTAGCTCCACAGACGTCTGCTTGTTCAATGCTAATATTTCAAATATTGCTTGCAAAATTACTTAAAAAATACATGCATTGTTTAATTAGTTATTATATACTATTTACTCACTCCGTTTTCAGAGAAGGAGATTCCTCGGTAGATCTGCTTATATCCTCGCTACACATAGGACAATATGCATACGGCAGAAAGAAATTCAAGAGAAAGCCAAGCTCCTTCTCAGATTTGATATTTAATGCCTAATAATATACGACAATATTATAACGAAATGAAATGAGATATCTTTCATGCATATTTACCTGAAATACATTATCTAATCGTATGACCAGCTGATCATTCGCGGTGTAAGGTAAAAGTAACTCAAGTAATTTATCTTCAATCAAATAGTCACAACGATCCGAAATTTGCTTTATGATACGATTTAATAATTGTCTTTCTAAATTGATCTCCTCGATGGTACTCGCCGATTTGTAAGATTTACATATTATTTTTTTCTCGTTGATCAATCTGTTCTCTTAAAGAACGCAAGCACGCACTTGTCAGGAAAATTTCATATGCGATCGATTAAAAAGGTGTTTAATTAATCGTTACCTTCCTCTATTGCACACATCACATTACGATAAGACGGTAAATCTTCCTTTTTTAGCAAAGTTTTTTCAGGTGGCTTCCATTCCACGCCCAATAGTTGTTCGTATATAATTTTATCAGCGTTTAAAATCTAAAATACGTTATATTTTTAACATCGATACTATTAAAATATTTACCTTAACGTACCTTATCAAGCAGTTCATTCGCTTTTTTTTCGTTCATATCCCAAATTTGCATAAACTTCTTATCATTTATTCTTGTGAAGTGATTCGACTTTTCTATCAAATCCAAGATATTCTTGTGCGTTTTTATAACTTGGTCGGTGAACTTCTGTATTTCAAGCCTCGTGTTTTCTTCTAATTCTGTATAATTTTTTTTTAAACCACTGGCAACATCTTGAAGTCTGAAAAGAACGCCAATTTATCAGTTAATCATAATTAATTTAACGATCTCTAGGAATACGAAGCCTCGCTGTATTCAATCGTATAAAACAATTCAATTTGCATTCAATACCGACTTATTAATTCTTCTCTTTTGCTGATTTTTCACTGTAGCGTTTTCGTCCTCTCGTCGCTTAAGCACGGCATAACTGTAGTCTAATTTCTCAATGTTCATGAAACAAAGCGCTTTCGTGTTCTCCACCTCCTGTTCAAGCTTCTGTATCTCAAGTTCAAAACTAATTTTCTGCGCCCGGAATTCCTCCTGATGCTCGATCATTACTCTTTTCATCTCTTCCTCGTACTCTTGCATTATTTCCTTTCGTCTGTCTAATCCCGCAAGGCTATCCTCCTGTAACTTTTTGTACAGCGCTTCCCATTTCTCCGAAAGATTTTCCAGCAGTATCTTATGCTCCGAGTCTATTGCGTCATTAATAAGCGATAATTCGCAACGGTAAGCTTTAGTCATGATGTCCATCTAAATAAAATATACGAGCCCTTAATACATTAAGTTACGTATTAATATAATTGCTAAAATTATTTGTATATCTAACTTGATTGTCCATCCTATTGATTAATAAATCTACATCCTCATTTTGACTTTTCTGATCATTAACGAATTTAAGATCGGCGTTCTCCAACTCTTCTCGCAACTGCGCGATGACGGCGTCTTTCCTCTCTAAGATTTCCAGACACTTGGCATTTTGGGCTTCCATTTCCGCGTGTATGTCTAACGGATCCTTGGATGCGAGAATGCCTGACCACTTCTCGTTGATCTTCCGGTACCTTTTCATGCATTCCTTGTCATCTTCCTCGAGCTTCTTCAGCAACTTTCTTCGGATTTCCTGCGCCTCTCTTCGTCGCTGTAGCTCCCTAGCGTCATTCGCTACCTTCACTGATGTCACCTACACACAAATTAAGCGATTAGTTTGATGTCTTCTTTTGTTAATATTAATAATATACCATGAAAATATATAATAAATAACCCACAGATCCAAATCTATGAGTCGAAATAAACATTTTTTAAACTAACCACTTCGTCGCCCTCCAACGACAAGTTTTCCAACAGGTCCGAGCTAGCAAGTATTTGTCTCTCAGTAAGTGTCTTCTCGATGATTTCTTCATCTTCAATATCAGATTTTCTGTAAAAGGGATAATCACAATTTTAAATGAGGAGAAGTTCGATCCTTTAATGCTATGAAGTGAGAGATTAAATCGCGAAAATGCGAATATAGTTACGCGATATCGTAGTATCACCCAAGCAAAACATATCACATACATTGCGAGCGGATTGTTTAATTTTTAAGAAATATTTCTGAGGGATTGGGAGAACCAAGATTTGTGAACCTTTATTATAAATAAATTCATACTGAATTATTCAAGCACTAAAGAGCTAGTTTAACCGTTCAGGGTTTTTTTATTTCTTATTTGTTGTGTTTCTCAATTTTAATTTTAATCAGCCAGCTAGCATGAGAAGAATTTCTTACTTAGCTAGCGCTTCTAGACGCCATTGAATGCGGATGCGGCGCGCTAATTTGCGCTCTTTCGGATCCAACGACGTAACAGACAGCTCTTCTGCATCTTCCGCGAACTCGGGATATCTGTCATCCATTATATTTGTTCCTCGTTCGCCGCGAACGTGCAAAATAGTAAAATAGCAGATAAACCGAATTAAATCAGGAAAAATTCAAGAGGATCCTGATTCGATAGTGATGCACGTCTAGAAGAAACAACGACTATTTATGCCAAAACAATGAAATATCCCAACGTAAGAAAGTGGTCTTTTTCTTTATATTATAATATACGGGACACCACCAGTGTTTGTTTGCTCAATATTTGGTCGCCAAGTCAAAGCGACGATACAAACGTGATTTCCACGCGTCACGAAGCGTATAACCAACAGGAAAAAAAGATAAATATTTCTCTTTTTTTTTTCTTTTTTCTCTTTTCCTTTTTGCATTGCCATCGTTTGAAATAATGTTTTCGAATCGTCGCATGTACGCTAAATGTGTATATGTGTGTTTTTAAATGATAATACAGTTAGATGACAATAGCCATTATAGGTAACCAGCAATATCGTTCTAGTAATTAATGCTCCGACAGATGTCATTACGCATCAAATCGCCAGGCTTTCGATGTATAGTCGTAATTGTCGTAAAAATGATTGATCCGCATTTATACAGGCTTGGTAAATCCATGGACCCCCCTGATTTCGATCCATTGCAGTTATATATTTGCAGCATATATGTTTTTTTTATAAACGATAATTAGTATATATTTGTGAGAAAAAACTGAAACTAGATATAACTTAGAAATATAGAAACGAGATCCACTGAGATTTCAGCGGGAGCTATATTACTTTTTTTACTTATATATCTTAATTTAAAAAAACCCTTCAATGTACCCCCCCTGCAAGAATGCACGTTTATAATTAGGTTTATAATTAGCGAATCTCTCTAGAAACGCGAGCTCAACATACTGTGATATTCAAATACGTCTATATATTAAAACACACCCATACATATACTTTTTTTTTAGCGAAATTCAATGAACATTTGAAGGAAAATCGAAACAAAATAAACTTAACCCAAGAATAATATAAGAACAAAAGGACTCATATATTTAATTTAGATGTAGAAGAATAACGATGGCTGAAGCTCAAATTTATTTTATCTTTAAAAAAAAGGCTTTTGGCGTAAGCGCTGAATAAACGCAACTGAGAACCGCCGCCATTAGGCGGCGCGGAAAGCCGCTAAAAAAACCTAACAAAGCCGAAAAAGCGAGACTTTCAAAAACGCGAACGGTTAACGAATGGCGAACGAATGAACCGCGATTTCCACCCGGTTCGTATAGGTATATTATCTCCGCGTTAGATTTTACATAATGTAACTCGATTGCAATTAGCTCGATTAGCGCAAAATCGAAGACACACGCATGTATACGTAGATAAAATGTATATTTATCTGTCCAAAGCTCGATATTAAAGTTGAACGATCAGAACGCGCCGCTATCGCGTCTTTCGTTATCGTTATTTGGCGCGAAGAGAACCGAACGCTAATGCACCCGATTTATCTCGTCCCGTGCGTTACACGCTCGTCGTGTCGTAACCCCTTCGGGCAGCGCGAGGAGCGGGGGTAAGCTCCTCAATGACGAGCAAAGAAATAGCTTTATCTAATGCGATAAGTGCTATCATCAATCGTCTCGCAGAAGGCCCAAGATAATTGTAGCGAAACCGTTAAGTCGCGCTCTTTTCCCCTCTCCCCCTCTCTCTAACTTATGTGCTCTTGGACTCTAACTTATATTTTAATACTTTATGTATAACCATATTTCATCTTATTTTGTCTTTGGAATTATAATTGTATGTATAATTTTCTTTTAATTATTGTCTTTTCTTTATTGTGATTTTGTGCTTGAGGGAATTTGGCCCAAAAGGCCTAAAAATGCTTTCTCTCTCTCTTTCTCTCTCTCTCCCTATATATTGTTTTCTTTTTCTTTGTAATTAATTTCTTTAATTTTTGTCAATTTTCTTTGTTCTTTATTTCATTTTTGCTTTAATTTGTTCACAACCCTGTAATGATAATAAACGTGCTCTCTCTCTCTCTCTCTCTCTCTCAAAATATACTATTATATTAAATTTTATTTTATTTTATTAACTCCATTGTAATAATATGTACATTCAACGTTACAATTTTTGTATCGAATTCTCAACGCTTAAAAGGATTTCATCCTAGATCACGAGATAAATCAAGCTATCTCTCTCTTTCGGCCAATCGTGTTCTCTTCGTGACTCGATGCTCGCACGCTGAATTAAGACGTACGCCTACGCACGTATTGGTATTAGGAGCATGGCAATCAGCACGTGTGTGCCGCGTTACTCGCGACAATGCGCCTGCTTGTATCGCTAATGCCGCGTGTCCCAGGTGTCCCCGTTTCTTACGATCCAATTTAGGTCCGTTCGATTATCGATAGACGAGGTTAGCAATTCTAAGTTCCATTACGCCGAGTGAACGAGTGGATTGTCGCTGCGATAACGGATTATCGCGATGAAGTTATTCATAACGGAATGATGACACGCGCGACATCGGGCGCGTCAGACATATATTTACATGTAGGAACTTGTTTATGTAAACGAGTACATACTTTTGAATTTTGACACGTGGGGACATATAGGAGAAATAAAATAAGCATGTATCGTGTTGTAAAAAGTGCAGATGTATTTACTTGACATCACATTCTTTGCGATAGGTATAAATAATAAATAATAGTAAATAAGGTAGATATCAATGATTACGTGACGGATACGTGGCGACGTTTATCTTCAAATTGATTAAGGATAATTTGACTAAACATTACTCTATCGTCGATCCAATAACAACGGCAAAACTTAGTTTAATAATTAGTCGAATTAACGTTGATCAATTAAATCGATTATTTTTGCCTGGGAAAGATTTTGACGAGGTATCGAATAAATAACAAAAGCTTCGAGCACGTATAATATATTCGAAATTAAACGATAAATTATATCTAAAGCAGAGCTTCAGCATAAAAACGAGATATAACGTTATATTTATAATTATGCGCTTATCGCAATATCCAGATATATCATTTGTTAGAAATGTGTGCTCGCGTCTCTTTATTTTATTAGTTAAAAAAAGAATGCGAGGAAAAACGTAACACTTGGGCATTATTCCATAGAGAACGTAGATTTCATTGCGCTAAGCAAATACTGCGTTTAACGGCCGAAACGGATATGGAGCTAACTATAATGCCTCGTTATATTTTCGGTACGATACCACTCGTTGGGGTATTCGGAATAACGAAATGCGTCGATGCCAGAATTTGGTACGCAAAGTAAGATGAGGAGAGTAAGGGTCATTTTCGCGCATCTTTATATATCGAGATTCTCAGAATAACGGTAATTTGAATAATACAACTTATTGCCAATTTAAATAATACAGCCATACATTGGTTGAAGAAATTCACGGAGAATTTATTCGGCCACGAATCTTGTGTGTGCAGTCGAAACAAACGTGACGTCTTTCGACAAAACGTTCGACGTAGGCTTCCTAGAAATCGCTTTCTCTAGTTTCAATATCAAAGTCGACGTATTTCTACGAATCCTGAAAATCTCAAAGAGGTGCGAAACATCAGAATTAATATTCTGTTGTTTGTTGATATCAATATGATTATATTAATACCCTTTACTATGATTATTTACAACCGAAATTACTGCGATTTTGTCGAGTTTAATTTTCAGCGTTACACGAATTATTTCCATTTTGTCCCGAACAATAAACATACTCTTTAAAACTTTCAGAGTGGAAATTGTCACTCTAAAGAGTGAAATCTCAATCTTGAAGAGTGAAAAATCAGTCATTCTTTTTTTCAAGACTCGCTCAATTTTCACTCCAAAGTTTAGAGAGTAATATCCGTATTCATAGTCAGACCTTATATTTAAGGCCTTATTATTTAAATTTATCTTTAGATGTTCAGCAGTCAATAAAATAATTCGTAGAGCATCCGGAGGTAAATTTAAGGAAGCCTTAAACATAAGGTCCGACTACGAATACGGGCATAAGAATTCGAGTAATCGATTTGAATGTCGGCGGAATATCAGCCGGGAAAAGAAATTCACCAGCACAAGACACACGACCGTGAAAATTGGTGACGCGACGCGATTCCCGAATGACGAAAACGACACGTCCGTGTCCGTTTTCGGCACGGTTGTCGACGGAAATCGCTTTCTCTCTAGTAACATCCCGACGCAGTCACACGGACGGACGTTACTGTCGTCGCTCGCGAGCTCGACGTCGCGTAACGTGCGACGTACGAACGTGTGACAGCGTTCGGAGAAGCGCGACAATGATCGCATGGACATAACAACGGCTCGTCCGTACGCGAACGTCGCGGACACGGCAAGACAAGATGGCGGCGACGCAGGCACGCAACTAGCGCATTGTTCACCCCCAACAGCCTGCCACTGTTATTCTTTTGTGTCCCGAGATACCCGTTGCGACAAAAAAAAAATGTCTGGAGGCTATTTTTATTCCTGCACCAGACTGGAACTTTCTTTCTCGCTTTCATCAAATACGTATCTATTTTACTTTGAGTGAAATAAAAGAGTATAGCTCAGCTACAGAAAACAGATCCTAGATAGAACCTAAATGGAACAAAATAGTCAAACGATAGGTAGAATAAGAATTCGATAGTCATTTATGTTTTCAGTTTTGTATTTTGATTTATGTTTCTATGCATCAATTTTATACTTTGATTTATAATTTTTGTATGTTTATTTGTCAACTATGATGAGCATTTATACATCTAATATACACGTTCTAATAAGCGCATTAAGCACGAGGCACTCATTGTGGACGAAAACTATTTCGAAATTGTACGAAAATTTAACGAGGAATCCCGTAGATTTTTTGGAAAATCGTATATATATGGCAATCATATATTTTCCATGTAAAAGTATCCATGCTCGGTTGGATACAAAAAACACAGTTTTAAGTCAGCTTCGTCTTAAAGAATTTGACGTCTCGAGGAGAAATTACACCTGCGTTATGATCCCAAGAGAGCGTTCCAAGAGTTTCGTTCCACTCGCGCTTCGAAAATCATTTAGATAAAAGAAAATAACAGAAGAATTTCGTAGCACGAAACCGCTTAAAAGATCCTTATTCCTCGGCCACGCCGAATTCACGAATCTACGTTTACGCGAAAAGCGCTTATCCGCCCACATGGCTCATTAATGCGCGCTATCAAGCTCCGGCACGTTTGTTTGATCGTTACTTCCTTGATTAGAGGGAACGTCACGAAGTTAAGCACTTTTATTTTCGTAATAATCCGATTGTCCGTCTTTATTCTCGGTAGAAAGTACCGATGCCCCGGGTAATTGGCTGCCCCTAAACCGTCCCTGAAGCAAGAGAAAAAGAGAGATGGACAGAGAAAGAGCAAAATGCGTGTGCGCGCGCACGTGAAACGAAGCAAGAGAGAGAAAGAGAGAGAGAGAGAGAGACGGAAAGTGAGGAGAAAACAAAGATGGCAGACAGGATTTGACTCGACGGCGACGGCGGTGGTGGCGCAGAAGGAAGAGAACGAATGACTTACGGAGTAGAGAGGGCAGGAGGGAAAAGAACGAGGGGCGAAGGGAGGAACGAGAGAGAGAGAGAGAGAGAGGGACAGACGGAACACGATGATCTGGCGTGGAGCGAGGGGCGGGGAAGGGAAGGGGGAAGTACGGGACGAAAGGGACAAGCGCGGCTCGGGGGTTCGGGTTAGCTCGTTCGACCCGTTATCCCTTCTCCGCCTGTGTGAGTCCTCCCTACCTGTCCTTGCTTCGATTCGAACGAGTCGC
>NW_017255933.1:1288936-1289476 GCF_001594055.1 Mycetomoellerius zeteki
CCTCTCTCTCTCGCGGTAGACTCGTTCCGCTCCCCTACTTCGGCTACCCCACCGCGCGGCGAAGAGCGATGCTAGCCAGCGAGCCTCGCTCTGCTCCCGCCACGGTGACGTCACTCTGAGTAGTGTAGTGCAGTGAGAAGGAGCCCAAGTGTCAGCTCCGTCTGCGTTACATGGCCCGAGTGTGAAGTTGAGAGAGGCAGAGTGAGTTTTTAAAACGGAGGCGTTAAAATTCTACACGGCAAGAAACGTAACGCCGAAACGGGGGGGGAGAAAAAAAAATTAATAGCCAGTGAGTTTGTTTTCTCGATGTGCCCGGCCGGACGTCTCGACATCGCCGCGCGCGTGCACGCGTATACGTTCGCGCTACGACAACGGCAGTTTCACGCCGCGCGCGCGATCGAGAATCGCGCGCCTAGATAACTCGATCTCCGCGGTTCTCTCTCGGCTCATAGTGGTGATACACACAGATATATATATATATATATGTATATATGTCTGAAAGATAAATATTGTACGTGATATATACTCGGGTCGCGAAAG
>NW_017255933.1:1289489-1328691 GCF_001594055.1 Mycetomoellerius zeteki
GGGGGGGGGGCAAAAAAAAAAGAAAGGCAATTGTCCCTGCAGTGAATACACTTGGGAGAGCCAACGGTTACGTGTATATGTTCTCCATGCGTGCCGTACGTATCTGTAACGTACGTGTACGTAACGCACGCGCGTAAATATAGCCGTGTGTATGTGTACGGTACGTGGGTACCGCCGTGTCTCGCGCGGGTAAAAAAAAAAAGCACGAGTATAGGAGGAAGAGGAAAACGCGAGGGAGCGCGTTTCGAGTTCGAATTGATTCGCGTTATCAGCAGTGGGTCACGCGCACGCACACACGCACACGCACGCCGCGGCGCCTGAAGCGCGACCGTCGCCGCGTCGTCGCCGCGTCGTCGCTTCGGCGAGAGAATTTCCGCGTTTTCGCGTTCGCGCGCGCGCGCGCGCGTTCGCAAAGTGACGTGCCGTGACGTGGTCGTGCTGTGTCGTGTCGTGTCGTGCCGTGCCGTGTCTCGTCGTGTCTCGCTGTGTGCCGTCTTGGTGTGCCGGTGCTGTGGTGCCGCTCCAACGGAAACGGAGCGGAGCAGAAAACGCGCGCGTCGTTAGCGGCGTCGGCGGCGGCGACGACACGAACGCGGGTGCGTCGCGTGGAATTATGCCGCGCCGAGATGAATCGGATCCCGCGCCCAGCGCCGGGAAGTGCTCGTCGTGGCTAAGTGACGTGTGATCGAAGGAGCGAAGCCGCACAAAAGGTATCTCCATACGCGATACGAGTGATATACGATGTGGTGTTTTTCGGCGACGTTACTACTGATCCTCGCAGTCGTAATCGTCAGTGGCGTCCGCTTTAATCAAGGCTCCTGCTACTCTTTCTCCTCCTCGACCTTCTCCCCCGCGTCCTCGACGTCGGAGCGCGTCGTCGCGGCGCATAAGCCTGAGCCTCGCAAGACCCACGTCGCTGTCGCCGTGGCCGTCGCCGTCGTCGTCGTCACCATCATCCCGGTGATAGCCACGGCCGCTGTTGCCGTGTCCACGCACGCACGTGCGATCGTATCTACGACGTGCCGCGTCCTCGACGACGACAGCGTTCGTCGTGTCTGCTGGGCTCACCTCTTACCGGCTAGTGACTAGTGGTTCTCGTTTTACCCAAGTGATCAATCGAATTGGGAGAGCGTGGAGGAGAGAGGGACGAATTGAAATCTCTCCAGTCGGTAGAGATATATCCAAGACAAGGAGCAAGGAGGAGGCGGATTCAGTTCCTAAGGAGAGAAAGAGGGTGAGGGAGAAGGGTGGAGGCCGGCCTGTTTTAATCGATCGGAAAATTGCGCGTTTTTTCGGTGTGTTGGTGGAGTGTCTGGTGAATTTATTCTGCCCTGGTCGAGGTTGTGTGTCGTTGTACAGTGCCTCCAAACGATACCACAACATCCGATCCCAAATGAAGAGTTCGGAGCAAAATGGTTAGAGAGACACGTCACCTGTGGGTTGGAAATCTGCCGGAAAACATCCGAGAGGATCGCATCAGGGAGCATTTCAAACGGTAAGATACTTGTTTTTTCTTTTCTTCTCTTTTCTTTTCTTTTCTTATTTTTTTTTTTTGAAAACCTGCGTATACACGTACTATGTATGACGCACAAAGTCGCTTAAACCTCTCGCGTATGTTTCAACTTTAAATTCATCGCTTCCGTAAATCGCGTTCCGTGTTTCGTAGAGAGATCGCAGATCTAGTTTTGTATATACAAATGTCCCCCCACCGTATCAATACATCCTTGTTCTGTAACGTTTTGCCGTATTGATTTAGAACATTACGAAAGTTGAAATCTTCAACACAGGCCACATGTGTGGGAATCACCTGGCCTCGAACTTGAAAGATAAAGATAGAGCTTTTTTTCTTTCTTTCTTTAGAACGGAGGAAAGAATATTTCGTAGCTTGCAATCTCAAATTTAACGACAGATTTTTCTGGGAAAGTCAAAGTCGAACTTTTCTTAGCGAAGAAAATATTCAGGAGCTAATAATTTTGAGATAAATAATTTTTATTTAAAAATTATGAGCAATTGAAAGAGGAAGTGTTTCGTTTTACTGCAAAATTGCATAGTAAAATAATTACGCTTAGAAACTCCATTTGTATAATTATTAAAGTGTAATGCTATAGTGAGAATACAATTATAATTTTTTTTATACATATATATCAAAAACATATATTTTAAATATATATTTTTTAATTGTTTTTTTAAATATTTTATATACCAAATATGTATATTTTAAATATAAATTTAAATATAATTTTTTTTTTAGGTACCAATTATATGTATATATTTTTTATGTAGAATTGTAAATATAGTTATTCTTATTAACATGATAATAACTATAAAAATGGAGTTTCTAACTGCAATTATTTTTTTATTCAATTATAATAAATTTTTATGAAAATATTTAATGTTGAAAATTGATAATATCTTGATAATTTCGCTGAAAAAAATTGACTTTAAATTTAACAAAGAATTTATCGTTAAAACTAAGATTATTAGAAGTATGTCGATTTTATCGGAAAAAGAGAAGGAATTCTATGTGAAATTTGCAAGTTATGCTGTTAATTTTCGTTTGCACATTAATAGCGAATTAATAGTTTTAAATATAATTTTCAAAAAATAATTATTCTGAAAATCTGAATCTTTAATTAATTTTTTGTGAAATTTTAAATGGAATATTTAAAAAATCTAGCTATTATATATAATTACTTATACAATTTTAATTCAAAATCAATATTTTTGGATATAATAAAACTAATATAAATACAGAAAGTTTCTGTGTTACATCTACATGTATCTTTAATCTTGAATTTACATAAACCATAAACATTGCTCGTAATTAATATTTATATTATTATGAAATAATAATTTTATTATTATTTCATAATAATAAAATTAATTTATTATTGCAATAGATTATTAATTCTTCCGCTACAAAAACTTTTAACGTAAAACACACAATGCACGCGGTAATTGTTATAATGACAAACGCTGTAACCAGAATGACTTTTTGCAAGCGCATGTTCTTTATAGAAATTATCGAAACGTCAAATTGTTTTACAATGAAGAAAATATTTTGGTCGATTCCTATTTTTTACTCGAGTGTAGTAAAAACATAAGCGTTAGCAATGTTTACTTGCTAAGCATTTATGATGAAATAAATGCCAAGCCATTAAATACACTAATAGCATAGGATGACAGCCTTAATTCGAAGCCTGTACTTGCCAACAGCAATGAAAAGGTTGAGGGAAATTAAAAATAAGGAAATATAACTGATATTTCTTATATATAACATTATCACTTTCCTTGAGACATCTCTTAAAAATGTTATATCATATATTTGTAAAATTTAATGTAATTCTAGCGTAAGCTTCGATTGTGAGGACTTCGATTTCTAAAAAAAGCTTTTAATACAATCAAACTGTTCACGGAACGTTGTTGCATTATCGATTTTTATCCATATATTACTTCAGTTTGCTATAGATCATTTAAAATGTGGCGGCATTAATGAAAAGAAATTTAAAAAGGCCGATTTTTGCTCCAAAAAGTGTAAGTAAGAGAGTGTTTTTTGTAATTTTATATAAAGATTTTTATCTTCCCTCGAAAATTGAGCACGAACATATATATTGATATATATTGATATATTGTATATTAATCCAAATTTCAATGTTTTTGCAATTGGTATATTGATCCAAATTTCAATGTTTTTGCAATTTTCGAGATATTCCCTGAATGCTACGAACTTTTTAATAACCTTGTTGTATCCAGAAGGTCAAAATTTACAAAAGGCACTGTTTTTTTAACATTTTTTTTTACCTTTTTGGAAAAGGTCGGTTTTTATTTTAACACGCTCCTTTGTTGAGTCTTAAGAAGGATCCATAGATTAGACAAGGTATTGGCACTCATAATATTTTTTTCTACTTTTTCCATACCGTTAGAAGCCTAGAAGTCTGAAACATCTAAAGAATAATAAATGAATCATATAAAAGGAAAAAATAATTTTTATTGTTATTAGAGAAAAAGCTCTAGATATATATAATAAGAAGAAGAAGAGAAAGAAATAAAGACATTGCTACGATCCCATTGACCTTGAAATCTTTTAGGTAGTCCAAATATTTAGGATTTAACCACATATAGAGATGCTTTCAAAAACAACTCGGAGAAAATACCTTGGGAAAGAAAGGAGTTCGAGAGATTTGTAGAAAGGGACCTTATTAATTTTAAATATGTCATATCGACGTGTCTGGAGAGAATAACCGTTATTGTTAAAGAAAACGACAATTCTGAAAAAGAATCAGGGTTGTCCCAAACTGTGAAAATAAAGAAAGTCAGGAAAGTATTTGAGAAATTGAAGATGGTCAAGAAAATGTTCGGTCAAACCGGTCGAGCAAAGTTTTCTGGAAACTAAAAATTCTTGGCTTGACATGTGTATCTTATACTCACGCATTTTTTAATACTATCAACGTAACAATGAATTGCAAGCATTGTCAGCAGCGTTAATAGTAATTTACATTGCTATGTTAAATTGCTCTGTCAACAAAATATTTAATGATTTCCAAGTCAGGATGAAAATATAAAAAAAATTTTCAAAATGTTATTGAAAGTCAAGGAAAATCATAAAATTTTTATCTGGAAATTAGGGAAAAGTCATGAAATTTTAAGACGAGGAATTCTAAAAAGTGACAAAAGGAAGAATTGTGTATTGTCATTTCTCAAAGCTATTGGCTACGTTTACACCGTGCGCTTAGTCCGCGACTTTAACCTACAGGATAAACAAGGACATCTATTGTATAGGTCGCGGCCTAAATGCACGGTGTAAACGTAGTCATCGTTTCGCTCCAAATCTTGGGATCTTGTATCTTTCGTGATTGCTTCGGATTTTTGTCGTGTGTGTATACAGGTATCTATAGAGGTATCTACATACATAGAGAGACGTAGACAATATATACATATACTGTACACACTTTTTGTATATATATATGTATATATATATATATATATATATATATAAGAGGAAAGTTGGACGCTTGTCGCATCATTTACAGGCTTGTTTTTGTTTTCGTGCAAACTGTCGGCGTTATCGCTTCGATAAACCGAGTTTCAGGAAACGCATAAGGTGTCCCAATGTTTTCGGTATGGTCCGTATCGTAGTACGCGAGGACATGCTGAAGGAAGAGAAAGAGAGAGAGGGAGAAGACAGAGAAAGAGAGAAACGGCGGCCACATGCATGCATATACCATATACATGTATTTATACGATCGCATACATACGAAGATACGTTATACTAAAGGCCTTGGCTCCGTCTCTCCTCTTCTCTTCGCGTAGCGTGAGCGCGTCGTCATTTGTTTTTTCCCCGAAGTAATAATAGCTGAGGACAGCCATTTTGAGAGCTCGCAGCAGCACGAAGTTATTGTTCGACAGTGGCGCTCAATGCGCGGCTCCGCCGCGCGCAAATCATCCGAATCGTTCTAGCGGAGAAATATGTATAAACCGGTTATTAATCTTGGAATTTGATTATGTTGACATGCAATTACGATAAACGCGAGGCAAATACTTATGAAGTACACCATATATAATTCATTAATACGGAAGAAATGATTTTGACACTGTACAGCTGTAACAATTGGAAGACAAAAGCGAAAAGATAGAACGAGTGAGATGCATTATTTGTAAACTAAATTGCTTAGATATATTCTGTTTTAGGAGATTGTATATGTATTTTTTTTATTGTCGCGCTTATAATCTCTTACAATTAGTGCATCGTTTAAGATCCACCAATGTAAGATTAACTTTAATCTTGATTTAATTTATTCTTTATCTTTTTCTAATTCTACGAATTAGAGAAAAAAATTAATAGTACGTTGAACTGAGATTAAACTTAATTTTACATTGGTGAAACTGGCCCTGTCGGTGATATGAGATACAAAAGAAGGTTCATATATAACGTTTAACAATTTAACGAAAAAAGTTTCCATATATACTCCCTAATAGTGTTTCTGTAAATTTCGAATTCATCAGTTTTAGCAAATATATTTACAATCACATTTCAGGGATTATTTCTTAAATTGCTCTAACCCAATTTTGTAGATTTGTGTAACGCAGTTGATCGATTCGAGATTTGCAGAGGTACTATGTGATTTATTATTCATTTGTTTCGTTAAAATAATACATTTTTTAATATTTTATACTATAAAAATGGACAGACAATTAATAAATATATAAAATATTAGCGTAAAATATTTATGATTGACATTTATTTTGTTAAAATATGAAATGATATTTAGGGTAATCTATACTTAAAAATAAGGGAATTGTTCAATATATTGCATAATTTTATATCGTATAAAAATAATTGAATTCAAATTATATTTTATAAAATTTATATTAATGTTTAATTTAAAAAATATGAAATTCTCTAACATTTTTGATACTTTACTTTTATGCGACTTTCCTTCTTGTATTTTCCTATTACGTTTTTTCGCATAATATTTACAGTAAAATGATTTCAAAATAGTAAAGCAAACTGTGTATGTAATATAAAAACAATTATTAAAGTGCATCGGCATAAGCATGGAAGTAACGGTGACGTACGTCAGGGGCTCTCAATCGGCGGATACGATGTACTTTGAATAACACATTAAACAAAAGCGTTTTCAAGTATACATTTCACTTCTTTCGTATAAGGAATGTTGTTTTCAATGTACAATGCACACATACAGTCGTATTGTGTGATTAATTATTTCATTTAAAATTTTTTGGGAAATCATCTATATGTATAATAAAATTCACATAATTGTAAATGCTCAAGTTGGATAGGTAATCTATTTATTATTCTTTATATCTCTCTCTTATATCTCTCTTGTATCAGATTTTAGTATAATTTTATTATTTTATGATATTTAAATATTTCTTGAATATTCAGTAAAATATTTTTTCTTGTTCCACTCAATTATAAGAACGTAATTATAAAATAATTCTTTTAATTTTTAAATAGACATAAGATCTAGTTAAACACACACATGCATACACAAAGTATTTGTGTATGTATCTAATAATATATCTAAAAATATGATATATAACTTGAAATTTATACAAATAAATAAAAATGCCACGTCATCGTATTGGAAAATGATCGTCATGGCATTAATTAGAAAATTCTAATTAAGGATTCCTAAAAATCGCGAGGGAAACAAGTTTTGCGTCATTCAAGTGTTATTAAAGTGAAAACTGGAATATGTACGTGTGTCTGTGCATATATTCACTCATGTAAATTTATCTACCTATGATTTATTGGGTAATGAAGTTTAATTCGATGTATTAAATGCGTGTTATTTCGTAATCAATTTGCCTTTGGTAGCTCAAAAAATCCTGGATTTTCATTGAGAGATATTACGGCCGAAATGGTATGAAATATGGCAACGGGAAATGTTCATTTTGGCGTGTAAAATAACAACACTTGATCGGAAAAATCGATGGATATTCGGAATCGAGAGTGCCGCCCGCGTGTTCTCTTCGATGTTTTTAGTACGGACATTAGCCCCCTTCCCCTTCTCTCTTCCTCTGTCTCTCTCCCCCCCCCCTCTCTCGATTATAAATTTCTTCTCTCGAACGCACGTTGGTAAACGCTTGCATTGCCAGCGGCGCTACACGCTTCGTATGCCAGCTGGCGAATGCTGTTCACTCATGACAGCGGCGTAGCACTGCGAGGCTCAACTTTTTGACTTACGAAAAGACGAAACTTGAGCGGGACAAGCAGAGGTTGTTCAATCGCAATCGAAACAATTGGCTAGACAGCAAATGACGAAGCAAAGTTAACAAATACGCCAATCGCGCTGTTCATTAGATAGATCGAAGTGCTAGCGACAACTTGATAGTTGCTCGAGTTTGCTTCATCTCGAATCTAACTCAAGTTTCTTCGTCTGCATTGCATGCTCGTCCAGTGTCGCAGAGTCTCGAGAACGTTCGTCTCCTTAAAATGGCGGACGGCGCAACGTGCTATGCTGCTGACCTCCGCTAGTATCGAGTGCGACGACGTACGCACAGGTGAAAGACGATATCTCTTTATCTTCCTTTAAAATTGTCGTCACCGAGAGAAGAATGCTGACTTCGAATCCTCCACTGGTCATTCCTGTCGTCGCTCGAACCGCGCAACTTCGCCTCATGAATGAAGTCGAGCCATTTGTTTCTATTACACGTACATATTTGCAAATGGCTATCCAGCGCGTGGCGTGTCGCTGTTTATATTGAAGATCGCTGGAAGGACGTTCGGTCGAAGACACGCGCGAGAGAGAGGTACGGCTTATTGACGCGGTCGAGGTATTGACTCCTCGCACTCGCATTTTGCGCTTGGCTAGAATTGTAGACAACTACGTCAGAATATAAATGAAGTTCCGGGTAGATAGAGAATGGGAAAAATATCTTGCAGTACAGTGAGGATTTTGCGACGAATACATTTTGAGAGAAATCAATTAATAGAACTAATCCTATTTTCGGTCAAAGCGGATTTTAGTGTTTAAATATTTCACAGAGTGAATTTATATACAATACAGTTTTGCAAACAACGCGCTGAAATCTTTTTTCGGTCTCGAAATGCAATCGTGAACAGATCTAGAGTATATAGTAATATCACATATTAAATTGACAAGCAATTTGATAATTTTGATGTTAATATTAGAAGGATATTAATAATTTGCTAATTTAAGCATCTTAAGAACTACGAATAATTTAATTTATTGCGAAAAATATTACTGCAGGGATTCGAATTCTCCAGATCTCCCGTACTTCGTGTGGGCGTCTTCACATTTTAATAAATAACGTGTTTTTTTGTCAATTGTATACGAGCTTTTCACAAGCTGACTTGATTGCTTTTTGTAAATTTCTTGATTTTAACAGGGCATACACAATTAGTTTATAACTTCATTTTTTTAATTTTGATTTTATAGAAGTGATCGGTTTTGCTTCTAATACCCGTTTCTATCAATGTAGATTAATTTTAATCTTGATTTAACTTATTTTTTATCTTTTTACAATTATTCTTACGATTAGAAAAAGATGAAAAGAAAGTTGAACCGAGATTAAAGTTAATATACATTAATAAAATAAAGTAAAAATTGACGTCTATTGTAATCATCATGTAAGATCTCTAAACACATAACTTTATTATTACGCACGAATTACCGCGTTGTTAAATGCTCTCAATTGCGATATTATTCTACTTTCTTCATTGTTAATATACATTGATAGAAATCAACATAAGAGGCTCGTGTAAATAACATAGATGCCTTCTGACCCCAAATGCGTGAATTTGTACGCATTTCAAGCGAATTCAGCACACGTGCTCCCTATCTAAATATTCGCATGTCGTGGACGTGAACGTTGGTTATTCGAGAAACGGTAATGTTGTCTCAAAGCAGCTGGAGGTGATATTTCGTAATTTGACACATTAATGTTTGACGAATAAACTGTGATAATATTATTATAATAAATAATAATTAATAATATAATAATGTTTCTCGAACAATCAACATTCATGATGTACAAATATTTAGACAGGAAGTACTCATGATATACATACCTGTTTGTGCAAATTGTTGTATATTGCAATATTAATATATGTATATGTATTCAATTTCATACATACAGATTAGATATTTTTCGTTTGCATAGTGAAACTTGTAATTAATTTTCGTGAAATAAGCATATCATTTTCAGAATTTGACTCTTATTCGTTCATCACTATCATGTGACGTCAGAAACGAGAAAACACACAATAAAATTCTGGCAAATTATATTTGAATAGAAATGTTTTTCAATAAAACAACATTCGTAATCGATAGACTAGACTTAATAAAAAATATACCGTAAACTATCTTCTTGTTTTAGATAAAAAATTAAATCATATTTATTTCTGTTTACATGTTATTAATTTGACAGTTTGTCATAGCTGTGAACATAGCTTATTTCGGTTATGCATTATTTATTTCCAGATGTATGGTTATTAATAATAATAAAGTTTATTAAAGTTTATTAACAAGATAAAACAAGATTTTTCGTGGTTTTACAAATTGGTTCTATCGATTGTTTCATTGAAACACATTTCCATATTAATATTTTGCAAGAATCGTTATTATATATTTTCTCGCTTCTGACATCATAATCTGATATAGTAATGACGAGTGAACAGGAAACTAAAGAAGTTCTCACGTGTTTCAAAAACACAATTCTATCTAACATTATTATATACTGAAAATTAAGTCTGTTTCTCACGAGCTCTGCCCTTTATTTCTGTTTTCCTTCAAAGTATGAGTGTACATTTGTTTTAAATATGAAAACTTTGCAAGAAAATGAGCAAATAGATCCAATGATCGTCTACATAAAATAACACATGTTTATTCTTAAATTTTATTTAAGTATTCAAGCTAGCTTGTAAATTCTAAATAATTCTTACTTTCTTAACGTAACTTCATAAATAATTCTTTTCGACGTAAATACGCAATGATTTTCAGATGTAACGTGGCTTGCTAATATTGATCCTACATCGCAATATCGACAAGCAATACCGATCTGTACGACGCGACGATATACAAATAAGAGATGATATTCTCAGATAGGACATCTTTCCTTACACGTGTGTTTCGTAAGCATCACTTGCACTTGTCTGGCAAGATCTTATCTCAGATTTCTTTATGAATACACGAGAAAAAAAACTCGAAAATGATACATTCGGCGACTTCAATACGTCGTAAGGCGCGCGCGAGGACGCTGCATTTACAATCCGTACGTGTGCGTGCATCCACACACGGTTACCGAATACACGGGGGCCCGCTTAGATTATATTTACAATTTGCATAGGTGAGAGTATATATTGACGGAGTTGGACGATGTACGCGTGAACAGGAGCGCGCGCGCGCGCACGCGTACACGTATGTACGTGCGCGCGGGTTGCCGGCGTATTTTGGTATATTGATCGCGCGTGGTCGACCGACCCCTCCTCACCCCCTCACCCCTCCCCCGCCGCGCACTCTTCGCCCCATCTCGCCCCGCCTCGTACCCTTACCGCGCCCCTGCACCCCCCGACTCCACCCTCGGGGCACCCGTCGCACCCGGAGTCCTCGTGTTTCCCCCTCGAGACGTCACCCATCCCGAAAAACTTGGACTCGCGGTAATCGCCGGTCACACGTATTCTCACGTGTGTCGACTGTCGCGGCGATATATGCGACACGTCACGAGCGTGTATTTTTCTTCCGTGAGTTACGCCGAGCTTGTCGCTCCCCGTTACCTCGATTGGATTTCTTCGGCGAGAACCTCGACGAGAACCGACGCCTTAATTTCTTATTCGACTTGAGTTCGCGATGCGAAAATTATTCTGACTTGTATTAACTTAGGACATAAAAGTTTCATCATTTTGTATCCGATGTTGTCCTGAAGACGCTTCTCGTATCGTGTACAAGTATTACGTGTGAGGAAGAATGTTTCTGTTATGTTCGGATACGTTTATAATTTTTGTAAATAATTATTAAGGCTCCTACACACAAAATACATAAGCATAGTATAGCAGACTCTCTAAATTTTTTAGAGTGGAATCTTACTGAATCTTACTAAAGAATGAAAATTGAGCCAGTCTTGAAAAAGAGTGGCTTAATTTTCAATCTTTGAGAGATTTCATTCTTTGGAGCAAGATTCATTCTAAAAGTTTTAGAGAGAGTGTAAGACCGTCTGGATCAATGAACAAATTATGTAAATCCACATTGCTACTTTATACTGAATGCTCATTGGTCCAGATGATTTTGGCTGCATTCGAGGAGCGTGCTATCAGCGCTATTTGTGCCATCTATCCTTGTCTCACGTCTAATGGACGTTGAAGATTGAATGACACAAATAGCGCTAATAGCATCTCCCCGAATGCAGCCCTTATGTTATGCTATGCTTATGCATTTTGTGTGCGGGAGACCTTAACTTTTTTTATCGGGTTAATATATCCGTAATTGAATTTTTCGTTTCTATAATACTCTCGCACTTGGGCTTCATCGTGTTTTAGAATCGCTAAAATAACGTTCTGATTGAATTAGATGAAACTTTTCGAGGAAAGGGTGTATTCGGATAATGCTAAACTTTTCTAAGTATATGAAACTTTCTTAGTCAAGTGTGTCGCCAAGATTCTTTAACCTTGCGAGCTACGTCGATATAACGTAAACGCTACTCAGGGTCGAAGAACGGCCGAGTAATCAGAACTTTGCTCCCCCGATGCATTGCGTCGATGGGGTGAGGTTAATTGCATAGCAAACGCTGTCTCGGAAAGGGGTTGAAGGCGGGAATGACGGAAAGAGGAAAATTTTTTTTGTACGATGTCCCCATTACGATATTATTACCATTGGCATAACCGCGCATTTCTTTTGTGTAACAATATATTTTTCATGCTAATTCTACATTGTTTCATATAATTAAAATCAATTGTAATAAAAAATGCATTAAATAATAAAATATATTAAATATATTTATGATCATATATAAATAATGATAATAAATAAAAGTCTCGACAATGGTACACTCGATTAATTACTTGTTTTATATATATCTGTTGTTAAACAGTATATAAATGATTATTAATATATCGAGTATGGTATTTATCAGTATTTATACAAATATTTATACAACGAGATAACACATGTTAATTGTTCTGCAACGATGACTGTAATTAAAGAGATGTACTGATTCGTTTGGTGGAAGTAAATGAGTTACATGTGTACTGATGAATCTAACATTAATATGAATATACTTACACACAGAATAGTAAATGAATAAAAATGCAAATGTTTGATAGCATTTTATATTTTTTGTTTTTGTCAGTGTTTGCACATAATCTTTACACGTGTAATTCATATTTAATCACAATTTTAATTTGTATATATACGAGAAACGAAAGAAGAACGAGGTATAATTTTTTGCAAGCAAAAATAAATTTAAAGAAAATTTTAATATACATATTTACTTACGTTTTTTTTTTGTATTTTTAAAGGAAATGTTACATATATTATGTGCCTCTTTAAATTGCCAAATACGAGAGGAAATATTAAATATTATGTATTCCTTGAAGACGCCATAGAATTAGAATTAATTCAATATTAAAAATAACAAATTGGAGACCGTGAAGAGGATGTGAAATTAGTTTTTTATATCACCCGAAGAAAACGATGGAACGGGATCTTTGAATGCGAGTGAAAAAAAAATCTCGCACGATTTTGTTGTTGCGTCATTCCATTTTCCGGGAGAAAACCGGTATAGTGTTGAATATTTTCTATTCGCTTGCTTAACGAGCGGCGAGCTTTGTCCGAGTACCTGCGCACACGGAAGCGATACCGCCAAATTTCTTAATCCATCGACCCTGTTACGGTATCTAGCGAACGACCGGCATTGCGCTTCAGGCCGCAACACAACGCTCGCTGTTTGCTTCGTGTCCCGCGCGGTGCGACACGACGCGACGTGTGTCTCTCGCAAGGCGACGTTGCCGCGTCTAGTTTCACGCGTACGTGACAACGGCAACGTTGCATCTCGTCTTGCCCTCTCTCGCATAGCGAACAACTTCAGTTCGGAGTTGCAGGGGAAGATGGTGAACTATACACGAGCCACGTGAGAGGTCTTGGAAAAATTTAAATCGATTTTATTGACTTCAACCGGTTTAAACGAATACGGTATATTCGAAGAATGGCAAAAAGAATGGTATAAAAATCCAATTAAGAGAAAATAATCTCCTGGATGAATTCGATGTAAAAAGCTTGAAACTTTTTACACGTGGTCGAATAACTAAAAAAAAAAGAATCTATCTCTAAACATATAAAAAATTGTTTCAAAAAATAAAGCAAGAGAGACATGATAAAAAGAGAAATGGATAGTGATATATTATATTCCAACAAGAGATATTTATATTTTATGATTTAGTAGACAAAAGACGAAGTATAATGTTTCCAATTTAAACATGAAATCTTTTATATTCAAATCATAGAATGATATTTTTTCTTTTTAAATTATAATCGCTTTGTTAATATATTAGATAATTATTTGGTTACATAGATTGTTTAAATTAGTTGCATAATAGTAGTTGTCTTTATGCTGTCATAATAGAAATCAAATTTTAATAGTGATTTGTCATTTTTTCAGTCAACTTCATTTATATTATAATACTTTAGACTACGTCATTACAAGTGAGTATTTAACATATATTACGATGAAGATTTGATATGTGATGTAATTTCAGTCGAGATATCACTGCAAAGTTTTTCAAAACATTAAATATTTAACGGCATTAATGAACTCTTGTAAAAAACTTTTTTAAGGATTACACCAAAAATATCTATAATTAATTCTAATGTAACAGGATACAGTAGATTTATACGCATTTTAAATTTCTACAATTTTACAATTTCAGACAAATTATATAAAATTATTAAGCTTTATTTTAAAAATAAAATCTCTTATTTGTTGCATAAAAATTTTCTATTGAAGGCTATTTCATTTTACTTATTGTGAGCCAAAAGAGCATAAAATTTTTGGCTTTTATATTTTTTAAAATGTATAATTAACTTTTATTATATAATTTCTGTGTTAAAATTGTGTTACATGAAAGGCGGATTTGTTGGGTGAACGTTTCGTAAGGTCTGCTTTAAATGAGAGACTCAGTTCAATAGGTAGCTCAAACCACAAGAAGTATAAAAAGATAGTCTATTTTTATAAGAGAAACTCTTATATAGTTCTTATAAAACAAGTAAATATTTTTGAAAAATTTATTTGTGAAAGAAATAAATATTAACAAGACGATTGAAAAAAGTTCGTTTTCTTACTCTAATCATAAAATATTCAATTCACAATCCAAATAAATTATATCCCCCTCTTATATTTTATATAAACTTTCCGTCTGCAATTTGCAAATAAATTTTTTATTTTAAAACGTAAATATATAATACATTTTTATTCCCTTCTGAGTCTTTGTTCAAGTTTTTTTTATTAAATCTTCAAAAAATTGGAAAAAGATTCAGGATTATTTTTCAATATCTTTATTACATTACACCAAGTAGGTTTTTAACTTAAATATGAAAACTTATTTAATAAAAAAATTTTAATGAGGAAGAGATTTGAGAGTGAAATTTTGCTTATACCTCAAAAAACTTGGATTGCAGACGGAGGATTAATCACAAAATACGATTTTCCGAAAGTATTATCTTTTATGTAGTTTTTTTCTGTAAGAAGATTTGAGCTTTTTATTCCGTAAGATTTCGTTCTCTGTTTTGTGTCCAGTATTTTGTTCGAAGTTGATTTCACGGATTATACAGGCTTATTCCGCTCCAAACACTCTGATCCTGTTCGATAGCATCTAGACATTTCGGCACGCACGCTGCTGGTGGAGAGAGAATCACGTATTCACGTTCGGTCGTTGAGCTAAAAACGATTCGCGCAAGCCATTTCCAGTGTGACACGTACGTCGATCTGGTGCGCGTATTGAACGAAATAGTTTACAGCACGCCGCGCGCCGGTTACACGGTCGCTTCGCTCGTCGTCTACGGAGAGGACGTGCTCTCGACGTGCGCGCAAACGTGAACACGCGTGCGTACACGTGTAACGATGAAAAATCGCTTCACTCTATACCTGTACTTCTGCACCGCAAATACCTTGGTGGCCCTTGCCGTGAGTTATGCAACGAAAGTGCAAGTAGAAACCGTGTAAAGTTAATCGATCGTACAGCTGTCGATTTTGGGACGTGACGTACAATACGGAATTGAGAATCAAAACATATATGCTTCATATTGTGCACTATCGTTTCCGATTAGCCAATGTTATATTGGCTACCTTATATGTATTGTTCTCTCTCTCTCTCTCTCATTTGTTTTTTTTTATTGCACGGATATTCGGGATACTTGGAATATCTGTGCGTATCTCTATAGAGAATTGTAACTTTAACTGTATCTCATAATTCTTTTATCATGAGCATCATTATTCTTTTTATTTTGTTGTGTTTACAACACGTACCAAAAGCTTAAAAAATTTGATTTTTCTAAACTACACAGAAGAACAGTTTAGCTGAAGTATCTAAAAATTTAGTTAGATATAAATCTAAAAATAACTTTGTTGAACTATCAAAGTAATTATGTAAGACGCTCGAACTAGTTGCTAAAATATTAAAATTTTTTATAGCATCGCTCGTTATGCTTGAGTCTCCTACATAATTATTTTGATGATCTAACAAGATGATCTAACATCATTTTCGGATCTGTATTTAGCTAAAATTTTAGATATTCCCCATAAGTCTTAGTAATCATATGTAATATATATTAGGTCGAAAATATTAAAAAAAAAACCGCTTTTTTTGTATATCCCAATTCTGGTGCAATCCTTGTTTTTATTATATATAACAAAAATTTTTGTTTTTCTTCATATGCGATTTTTGTTTTTTTATAACAAAAACTTTTGTTTTTTTATATGAAACTACCGTTTATCCACACATCACAAAGTCAGCAGTTATTGTTAAAAGAATTTACAAAGTATGGTAAACATATTACTGTGACGCATCACTTATTTTTTTATGCCTATAGCTTAATATCATATATAGTTAGATTATGCTTGCACGGCAGAATAGCCATATAAAATATCGCATATTTACTGTCAAGTGTCAATGTCATACTGATTAGATTACATCAGCTACTTTTTTCGTTGGTATACAATGCCAACGCGGCACAAATGGGATTTTTATGAACACCCCATATAATCGGCAAGGGGCCCTGCGTTTGCAAAGAACTGACTTTCACCAGTTGAAACCGAAGATATCAAATTCAGGAGGGAACTGAAGGATGTACAAGGCTTCTCGAAAACATCAACTCCGTTCAAAGCCGTTCGTAGCCTCACTTTTGTTCTTTTTTTTGCGAAACACGCAAATTTCGACTGATTTCATCATCAAGGTATCACTGTAGAGACATTCATCGAACGTTGGATGTAGAGTTGAATACCCGATATTTAATCGCGCTACTCTCGCAAGAAACAAGCAGAATGTGTAGATTAAATAACAGTTTGCGCAATCATTGAATCTTTATTACAGAACTGTGATATGTATTTAAGGAAATTCAAGGAGACGCCGATTCGAATGTATAAAATCTTGCATATTACGAAATTCCTTGTACCTCGAATCTTTTTTTCACGCATTGTCTCTTAAAGTTAAATTTTTTTTCGAATGTTATTTTGAAGACCTCTGACGTTCCGCACATAAGAAGACAGATGTAGCGAAGTTGGGATCAACGATCTCTATGACTTTCAATTAAATTTTAAGGACGTTCGAGGTAATGTCATCGGAACGACGAAGTGAGCGGTTCTGTAAGTTTCATGAGAACTTGATATTTAAACTCAAACGTGTTATCATCTTGCAACACACATGCATTTTCTTTTACTTCTGGTTTTATGTATGCGCTACTGAATGTTTATTTTCCACGTACAAATCTATGTATCTCTCTCTTTAGAACTAATAGAGTAATAAGCATATGAATCAGCTTAAAAAATTTTCTTCCCGTGATATCTCGATAAATTAGTATGTGATTTCATTTCATATCATTAATGATAATCTAAGATAATACAAACGGTAACGTGTAATCTCTAGAAACTTTATATGAGTATATTTAACGATTATTAGAAGTTCTATTAAATACTCTGCAGCGTTTCTTTTTATAATATATAATTTTTTTTTATTACGTCAATTCACTAATTTACAATTCAGAAAAAAGTTTGAATAATTTTTGAATTATAAGAAAATATAGAAATTAATGACTAAATATGTGACGAAATCTTATTCTTTATTTGATTTCAACTGGAGTTTTTACTTTTTTAAAATAGAATTCTGATTTATGTATGACACAGAAGAATACTCGAAGTTTATATGTAATTGACTATGTGGAAAATATTTTATCCAAAGCCTTTAATAATGTTGCTAGTTACTTTCTAGCTAGAGACACAAGTGACCAATTAACACAGTGAATTATTAAATCCTTGTTGTTTGCCAATGTTAAATATAACTGAGATGATTGTAACTGTGTTATACTATGTCTCTTGCTAGAAACCAGCACCAATATAGTCTCAACGATAAACATTCCCTCGATCTGCTCAAGTAAGTATGTTTTCGCAGATTTCAAGGTCTTAGCCTTTGATTTAGAGAATAATCAGAATGTACACCTCGACCTAGTTGAGTCATGTTACATCATGTTACATCTCCTAAGCTCCTTGTTTTGTACATTGTATTATGCTTTAGGCCCGGCTCCACCAATATAAGATTAACTTTAATCTTGGTTCAATTTATTCTTCATCTTTTTTTAATCTTTAGAATTAGTTAAAAAGATAAACAGTAAGTTAAATCGGGATTAAAGTTAATCTTACATTGGTAAGATCTTAGATAAAATGTTACAGCTTTTTCGTATCAATGTGGTATGTAATATCTTTGGATTATCTTTGATAATCATCACGTACAGATTATATTTAAGAGAGAACGATAAAGCTGCGTGCTTTTTATCAACACTGTTTATTACAGTGCATCATCGTTCTTCTTACG
Source organism: Mycetomoellerius zeteki (assembly GCF_001594055.1). NCBI lineage: Eukaryota > Metazoa > Arthropoda > Insecta > Hymenoptera > Formicidae > Mycetomoellerius > Mycetomoellerius zeteki. The sequence goes on from NW_017255933.1 coordinate 1,308,049, forward strand.
TGACCATAAACACTCAGACGGAATATCTGATAAGCTTTGTATCAGTAAATTTTTGTATGACACATACGGATGTAATTACCGTGAAGAAAATCTTAGCATAATATATCTATTTAATTTTTTCAACAATAAATCTACTAATTAATGGACTCAGAATTCAAACAAAGAATTATAACTACAAGCAAGTGAGAGTAAATAACTCTCGAAATAACTATACGGTAATCAGTGCGCCATGATTAAAGATATAAAGTATATTTAAAATGTACTACATATGTGACGCAAAATTAATTTTTTTTACGTTGTAATGTTAACCCTAGCTCTAAAACACGTTTTTTTTTCTATCCTTGATATACATACTCCCTGAGCCCCCATTCATATTTAGTACCTTAATTTTCGTAAAAATATACATATTTCAATTAATTTTTTTTTCACTAAATAGAGAATTGATTAAGGAATAAATCCATAATGTGTAAAAGTCGATATAATTAGAGTGCTTTAAGGTATAGGTTCAAAGAAAAAGAAAAGTTTAGAAACACGAAAAACTCTTCATTTAGCAAATTGCATTGGGGAGGGGGGGGGATTCTGAGATCCCAATGTGTTTAGCAGCTAGGGTTAACTTATATTTGATACGTAATTGTCGCACTTTATATTTCAAATCTCTTTTGAAATCTTATTTGTTTTGAAGATTATTAATCATAAAAATTCGTTTCTGATTAAATTGATTTATATTGAATAGTTGAACATGGCGTAAAATAAAGACAAATTTTTTTATTTATTTTATTAGTAACAAATACAGCATCTTATATATTGTTTATTATTTTTCGTACTTTTATAACTGTCAGTACAGATAATATTCGTGTATCCAAATAATGGGATAATTTTGAGCTGATAAATAATGCGAAGAACAAAGAACAAAGCAGTTTTCTGCTTCTCGTATTCGGGTGATGTTTCTCAAGCGTGGAATAAGTAGAGCGGGGCTTCGTTCGAAATTTCTTGAAGGGACTGGTAATTTGAGATCCGGAACTCCGAGAGACATCCGGACCTGTTTAGCGCCCACATTTTCAGAGACAAAGAGAATTGCTATAATAGCCTCAAAAATAGATTAAACGATTAGATACGTTGATGTAAAGTCTCTTATTTGCAATTAAAATAAAATTTTTAAACCTTATATAATTAACATAAATATGAATAACGGTTTTTTAATTCAATACAATAAATTCATTGTGTTTTTTTATATTTCACTGATTCTCTTACTTGTCTAATCCTTACAATAAAAGATTCTTTTTTAAATGCATTATTGTAACTGTTTCCCAAATAAATTTTCTTTAATAATATTACATTAATAAAATTTACAGTCTAAAATTTGAATTTATGACTAAAACTTATATATCACAGATATTCAGTCTATAGATTCTTATAAATACGATACAATAAATGCATATCTGTGATGTACTCATTTCGAAGAGGTATTATTGAAAGATATACTAAAATCGAGTCTTTGGACGTTATCGATTCTCTGAAATATGCAAAATACAATGGCAGTTTCCATCTGGATACTGTATTATTCGGCCCTTAGTATTTATACGCAAACACGAGAATTGCCGTTATATACGTATGATAGTTCACGTAATATAACATCTGGACGAAGTGCGTCATCTGCATGTACTGTAACTCTGATGAACTACATTGATAACAAATGATATATTTTAAATTATGTACTTTTCTTGTGTATTGATAACTGAGCATAACATTTGCATTTCTTTTCACTATAATATATTCAGAAAATTAAAAATGTTAATCGGTGTTTTTTTTTGTCGTTTAAAATGACCGTAACAAAGTATTCTTAATTATGCAAGATAGGTTAATGAACTGCTGTTAACACTTATTAATAATATCTAATTAAGACAAATAATGGCCACATTAAATCAAGTTTTTTTTAAATTAGATTATGTCTTTGATGTAACCTAATGATAATATTAATAAAAACATTTTTAATATTATTACATAATAATATTAGAGAATTCAAGATAATTTTGTCATACATTTATTTTACATGAATAAATTGTAGATATATCTTTATCATACGGTTCCCTAATCAGTCTCGAATCGAAAAATTTCATCGGAAGTTTAAAAATTATCCGAGTTTTAACGTGCAGTACCTAGATCCCACCGGGCAAGTTAGGGATTAATTGGGATATATGTATCGTAAGTTTGTTGAAATTCAGTTTTGTGCGGGGGATTTCCTTCGAGAGCGGCTGTAAGCTTAGCGAGACTCGCTAGAGCAGGCAGGCAAGCAAACAGGCCGACACGGTACACCGGCCTGACCTGGCAACACCGCTGCGCCGCGCGTATAGACCTGGCAACACCGCCCGGCTATTATGTAACACCCGGCAACATCGCCGGGATACATCGGGGGGTGCCGGGCGGGAATATCGGCAGGGAAGCTAGAGAAGAGACGCGGGGTGAGCTAGAAGGAAGACCGCTAGAGGGAAAAGAAGGGGGCGTAGGGGAAGGGTATTATATACGATAGAGGCACACGTATATACCCTCGCCTCTTTGTATATAGGTGTACGTGTGTACACGCTACGGGTTCCCCACCCTTCATACCGCTGCTGCGTCACGTTGCAACCCCTTGTCCATAGCGTTGGATATGTAGGAGCCCCGCACGCGAAATTCGGCAACCGAATTTATTTCAAAGGCAACATTGCACGGAGAAGAAATAAAAATCTCCCAGTGTAGTATTAATATTAATTAGTATTGTAATAATAGATGTACTTTAATAATAATAATAATAATAATAATAGTTATATATTTTAGACAAAATTAATAATATAAAATAATATTATAATGGAACACGTACGGAGACAAGATTCTGATAGAATTCACAAATCGTAAAAATACATTTACCTTTATATTTAAAAAATTAATGTGTAGGCAATGATAATTAAAAATGTATTTTACTGTATGTTTATATGAGAGATAAATATGTTGATGAAAATATATTTAAACATTTAGATGGAATGGAACTTTGATCGGATTAAGTTGAGATTTAAACGTCATGCGAATTTCGTTCGCAAAACAAATTTTAAAGTGCAGATTGAAATTTATAAAAATGCATATTTCATTTTCGCAATTGTTAATGGGTATATATATATATATATATATATATGGTACAGTAGAGAACATGACATTGATGCATAACTTTTGCATATTAATTCAATTAGTTCATCGGAATACAGAGAATATATAGAATGTATGAGTTTAAAAATATCTTTTCTATATACTAATTACACAAGGTATTTCTAAAAGAAAACTGTATGATTTTTTTATTTGATTTAATTTATTAATGTAAAATGTACGTACAGATTTAAGAGAAGATGTATAACAAAAAGTTTTTTATTTAACATTTAGTTTATACTCTAATCTTAATTCGTCATTAGAAAAAAGCTATTATAATATATCCAATATTTATAATCAAGACAAAAAATTAGAGGAATTTATTTAAAAAAATATATAGTACAAATAGCACGAATTAAAATGTTTCTTTTCTTTCAATTAGCAATTTTTCGCGCAATTAGTACGTAGAAATGATTCATCGAAGCTCATAGATTCTGCAAATCGTCTTCTGTGTACCGATTAAATTGAATTGATATCCAATGCAAAAGTATGTATCAATCATATTCTCAACTATACATACATATATCCATTAACAATTGCAAACATGCATTTTTAAATTTCAATCTGTCCTTCAAAATTTTTCCTGCGAAATTCGTATAACGTTCATTTAAAGCTAGCAATGTCAAAAAGATGTTTCTTATGGAGAAGTATTCAATAAGAAATTCATGTAGATTTTCCAAAACATACATTAATATCTAGGTATATATTAATAAGATACACTAACTTCTATCATTACAATATATCGATAAATATATGAGGAGATATAAATAAAACTTCTAAAATAGATCGTTATTATCTAATATATCGTTTTATATTTTTGCACAAATGGTAGGCCTCATAACTCTCATAAGTCGAAATTCACACTGTACCTACTACTGTTAGTAAGTATTGAAAAAATATATCGAATATAAAATGGTTAACGTAACGCAATAGAAAATAACGGTCCGATCCTTCTCGGGTTCTTACAAAGTGAACGCTTGGCGTAAGAGGTCATGAATATTGCATCTGACCGAGTGCCGCGTCTCTTTCGCGGCATACCCGCTCGCTTTCCCGCTCGTGTTTCTGCTCGGAGTCGCAGTTTCTTTGAGGAATCGAAAATTCATTCAGAAGTTTCGCAATTACAAGTCCACTCGCATGTTTAGAGAAAGCGTAATAACACACCGCCCACTATCGTTGCGTGTATTAAGTAAATGAGACGGCAAGTAGGGAGAGATAGAGAAGGAGGAGGAGGAGGAGGAGGAGGAAGAGGAGGAGACCAGACCACCGTCTTTATAGATATCAACTGCAAATAACCTGCATGCTAAAAATAAGACAGTACAAGAATGATCCAGCGGCATGTAAAATAGTCGTCAGAATAAAAAAAACCGCTACCTTGACGCCAAGACATGCCAATCCGGCATCCAGGCATCGATCTCAGATCCACGCCTTTTCGATTCCGATTCTCTCGATCGATCAAGCGCATGCAAACCTTGGTAATAAAAGCGAATGTGCGATCTCTCGTTCTTTTTCCCATGGACGTTACATCGATCTCTCATGTATTTCAAGAACAACATCAGTAAATCGAACTGCTCGTTTTATAGAAAGTGAGACACCAATGTGTTTAAGACACTCGTATTTTCCTTTTTTTTTTTGTTTGATCCCCGATGCTTTATCCGTTTTTTTAGAAAGCGCTAAAGCGAAGGGTATTATCATAATTTGCGACAAATACACGGTATAAGCTACTGTTCTACCGATTTAAAATAAAACTCACGCGAGAGTCGGGACTTGCTCTGCAAGTTATTTTCGTACTTAATTGCCGGGAGCACGCTTTTTACTTCGTTTGAGCGCACTCGACACGACGACGCTGCTCTCCCGCGTTTCGCGTACCAAGCTATTAAAAAAATCTATTATTTTTGACTTTTATATCGCTGCGATATTGTGACGACGTTTCTCTAGTAGCATGAATTAAGACAGCTTATTATAGAAATGTTTTTACTTCAAAAATGTTTCTAAACTTATTGTTAGTTTATTTTTGGAAAAAGAAAAAAATCACTGTGGAATAATTATACTAATAATAATTTATAATATATATACATATATATTCTGAAATTACTGTTTTAATAATTGTTCTCGCTAAAATGCCTTTCCTGAGCAGGTCACGCGTTTTTCCTTCGATTAAAATTCTGCGTTATGATTGACAGTTCGTTAGGTTGAAAGCTGCCCGAAAATAACGTATCGGGCCACGTCAGTCGTCGCTCCAATTCGAGATTCGACGCGCGGCTGTATCTTCGGAAGTTTCCATAAAAACACTCGTCTTAAACGCTGGAGAAGCGGGTCGCGAACTCCGAGAATAGATGTAAAATAGAGATGTCGAGAGAGAGAGAGAGAGAGAGAGAGAGAGAGAGAGAGATATGATGAGAGAAATCGCGCCTTCTTCGGACGTTTTTAGGCCGGTCTCCTGCGTTTGTTGTTTTGTAGTTCAATGACTCCTTTGCCTGCGCCTCTGCCACCTCCGCTGTTACCTCCTTTACTTCCTTCATCTTTTTCTCCTCCTCCTCATCCTCCTCCTCGCGAAGACCTCTATGCACGCGGAGAAAACAGAACGACCGACAGAACGAGGCGTACATGTACTGTCGTGTGCCTCCTACAAAATATTGGTCAGATACGGAAGGAGTAGTACGGTACGATGCATCACGAATAAATATTCATAAGGGCCATGAGCGTAGGACTGCAGGGATCCTCGCATGGATAATAAGCGGAAAGAGGAAGGAAAGGAGTTGTCTATCGTTCAAATTATAGACGCATAAAATTTGCTTTGTTCCGAAATTTGCATTAAATACCATTGTGTATAGAGAGAAAAATAGCATTCTATTATTAAAAAAAGTGATTATTCAGTTTACTTTTTTCTTTTAAGTACTTAATATATTTTCTTGATAATAGTTTTAAAATATGCTTACAAATTTTAGAAAAATTCATTAGCATGTACTCAAAACAAGAATTTATTTTCTTCTGAAGAACGTTATAAAATTTTATCAAAGAAGTTCTTTATACAATAAGCAAATCGAATTTGTTTTAATTTAATCTTGATCGAAGTGTTGAACTTACTAGGATTTAGAATACATTTTGAATAAATTTGATGCTCTTGTGATGAACTATTATGATCGATTTGCGGATATATATGAACTTTTGAAATATTTGAAACAAATAATTAATATTTGATTATAGTAGAAATGTATTTTTCTGTTTGTATATATCTATCCGAATTCAAATAAAAAATTAAAAGCCATAATTAATTTTGTAATATAATTTACTATAATTTAACATAAATTTTATCTGAAATTTCTAAGTGTTATACGAAAATTTCTTATTCACTCATTTGTAAAAATAAAATGTAGCAGTTAACATAAAATTACTTTTTGCAACATTAGTAAGGCGTCGAAATTACATCAATGTTTTATTCAATACGCTAAAACTTTTTCTCGAAAAAGAAAAAGATATATGAGAAATAATATCGTCTTCGAGATAACTTTTTGCATTTCATGAGCCGTCGTAACTTCTAGTCGACGAGACACAAAGATAGAAGATAATCGTCGCTTCTTTAAAAGGGGAGACGATACTTGTACCTTTATAATTGAGGAAATTAGAGGCACCCTACGCCACTGAAAAGGGCTGCTCTCTCCACGTTCTCCTTTCATACTAAGCTCTGGTACAATCTTCCGCATCTCCTTTCCTCCTCTATTACGTCGCATACTGTTTCATAAAGATTAAATGTGTCTGGCACATCGCAAAAGGGAGGGAGCGAATCGACGCTGGTAATAACCTCTTGCACCTGCAATGTGTTTTGTTTGCGTGCATCTCTGATATGCACGCATCCACATACAAGGCGCTCGATCTTATAATACTGTTACGTATGCCTTGTAAAAAAGAGAAAATTAAAAAACATGAACTAATCTAAATCTAATGTGATAAAAAGTGATTAATTCAGAGTCTGTACGGTCTGAATAAAGCTTTGAATGAAAATCCCGCTGATATTCGACTTAAAATCTATTTGTCGACTATGTATAAAATTAATCGAACTATGTACTCAGTGATATCATCAGGAGAAAACAACGATCGAGAAATCTGTGAAACATAACGGCAATTTTACGACACCCTGTACATAAACACAGCGTTTCTCTCCGTCCGCCTATCTACGTCGCGTAACGTATACGTTACTCCCACACATATATATATATATATCACTCCGCTGTACAGTCACCTTTCGGACGTGTATATCGGCGCAGAAGCTTTCCTGGCTCGACTAAACGAGCGTCGTTCCTACTACCGGCTGGCCGTGACACACTTATGCCGTCGGTAAGAGAGCAGAGTACCAACCGTCACGAAAATCTCGCGAATTTTCAATCGCGCCACAGCCTTTCGCCAAAAGAACGGCACCTGTTTCTCGTAAAGACGCAAATCCTTTGCTTGCTTTCATTTCATAGGTATGGAAACTGTCACGGTCTCGTCGAATTTTCAGATTGTTAAAGAATGTGAAAGAAGATCCATAAAAAGAATGTATTTTTTAATCGAAAATATATTCTTTAAATTTGAAGTTAATTTCTTTTTGCAAAAATATTCAGATGTTAGTACAGTTTCCGATTCGCAAGTTTTCATTATAAACTCTCAGTTGAATGACATGTTTTTGTCACAGTTATATGAGGTTCTAAAATTAAGGTTTAATTAAGAGAATATTCTATTTTTTATTCAATTTTAACTTTAAAAGTTAAAAGTTAAAAGTTTGGAAATAAAAAAATAAATGGCATTTGATAAGATTATTGCTTATAAGCAAATATCAACTTCATATTGATCAAATAATGCCTGAATATCTAAGATCTTTTTTTAACCTTTTTTATAGGTGGGAATTATTAGTCGTGTAATTATCATTCGATTTTTAATTCATACGATTTTTATTCGTAATTGGACAAACAATTTTAACGACTAGCATTAACATTTCAGTCTGATTGAGGTGAGGAATCCAGAATCACGGATAATAATATGGTTAGCAATGTTCTAATTGTTCGTTTTTCAGAAATGGTGAGACTGATATTCACATGATAGGAGGTTATTATTTGCACGACAAACATATGATTATTATATCGAAACCTTTTGTATAAATGACACATCAATAAAAAATAAAAAAGATAAAATTCAATTAATAATTATAATGATAATACAGATGATGTATGTGCATAATTGAAAACAGATCGGTATATTCCTATGTCGAATAATTCGAGCCTGATTCAAAAAATAAAAAAATGAAATTAAACGCTGTTTTCTTTTTTGTGAGAACAATATATATAGAAAGAGTTGCTTATATCTATTTTATAATAAGCGCTATTTCCTTCCGAATTTTTCTCGATGTATTTCAGATACTGTGAATCGATTTAAATGGTTTAACTATTAGATTCTATTCAAATTGAAATAACTATTTTAATTTGATATTTTAACTATTCGATGACTCAACCATACATTTAATTAAAATCTATACCTGGATTAAAAGTTACGATTTATCTTCAAAAACTAGTAATTTACATTTATATGTTCAAAACTATATTAAGAATTTTTCATAGAATATTCAAAATAAATCCTTCAATAAAACCGGTCATTAAAAAGAATGATGCAATTTTCGCAATTATTGCAATATTCTGGCCAATATCAAAATAATGAAAATGTTAAATGAGGTAAATGTTTAATCTTTCATAAAAGAGTATTGATGGAAAGTGTTTTATTAACATTAATAAGAATTAAATTTTTTGTCAAGGTTGTAGTTTAAAATAATTTGTGCGTTAAAAATAAATCTATCGCTCGACTGTAGTATCAATAAGCAATTTATCTGTCGCCCGTCATCATATATCGTGCGTGTCACGACCTATTTAAGACATGACGATTTAATGGCCTACCAATTTGTTTGCAAAACGTTTGCGTTCGTGTTATCGACATCGATTCGACTAAAAGTACAAAAGTAGACGTGTGACGAAATATTTGACAATGCGAGACGTTCGAGTCGGCATTGATGACATGTGTAAATCACCGTAATATCCAACCGTCTATTATAAACAAATCAGCATGGTTAATGTACGGGTATTTGCGACGTGCATGCTTAGAAACTCGCTGTGTAACGCGTATTATTGCGCGAGAGGAAATAGCTAGCGCTTAAAGTCGAAGGTCCTGACCGTTGGGCATTAATGAAAAGGCAGCGCGTGTAGTCACGAAGTGTCATGTAAGAATCATCTGTTTTCCGTGCAATTCAACGTCAGTCAAGTTGTTGCGTTGTGAAATAATGACAGGAATTACTCCTCGATTATTGTAGAGATATCCCAACTGCGCTCGTATTTTATAGTCGTACGTTTACAAGGATGTTAAATGTTCAAATTAATAGAACACACGTGCAGATTAATGCGGTCTCATTCGAAAAAAAAACATCTTTTATCGACTCGTATAATGTTTTGAACGCGATTGAGTGTGCATGCGACGTTTAATAATGTTGCGTCACAAATCGTCATCTTTTCAAGGATCAAGATGTTTTGTACAATTCCATTTTCGTGCATCACACTGTCGAATTTATGCTTTAAAGATACTGCTTAAAGATAAAATACTGCTTAATAAATCTGCTTAAAGATACTTTTCGAGACCGTGCGATTCGATTATTTGAAACGCAACGCATTAGCGTGTGATAATATACTTATAACTATATATGAGTATATATAAATACAGAAGAAATCACGAAATTAGCAATGCGCTATAAATAGCTGCTTTTGACAGCAAAATAATAAAATACTAAATTCCTAAATTTTTTTCAAAATTGAATCGTTAATATATATCCATTCATATTAATATTTATATTTATATTTTAGAATTAATATCCATTTTTATTTTGGACTAATTGATTAATTTTTTTCAGATCAACAAATTTAAATAAAAGAGAGAGAATAATCGTTTAAAAAATTATCTTTTTAAAAATATTTTTTAAGATAAGCTCATTGTGTTGTATTTGCATATCTGCAAAATAAAATTATGCTAATTTGATAATGAATGTAAAATTACTATTCGTTATCCATGGAGTTATTTATAATAATACAATAATTAGGGCATTTATAATATTACTTATATTACCTATTTGTTGTCGAAAGAGTTTACGTAATATTTATATAAAAATAATCCGAAATAAATACAAATGATTATCTTAAAAAAAAAAAGCGGTTCGGTGTGTGATCATTCAACTAAAAACCCAAAGATCTAATCTGAAAGCCACAAAGAATGCGAAAGGAAGGTTTAAAGCGAAACAGTTGATTAAACGATAACTAACCGTTTCAGAGACGCAATTCATCCGGTGACAAAATTGGAGGCTTTACAAAAGATGGTTTATCTCGTCAACTCAGGCGCGCATCAAACATTTTGGACGTTCCCCTGCTGTGTCTTCCCACAATGTGCAAAACGGTGGAGAAACACTGGGAGGTCTTTAACCCTAATTTGCCCTTTTCATCCTAATTGACTATCTTAACCGCGATTTTGATATGCTTAGATGACTTCTTACACGTTTTTACAAAGAGGTATTAAATTGTCAAATATTAAGTCGACCGAATATTAAGTAAACGAATACACAAATAGATTTTCGCACGCGAGCACCAAACGATTAACTCTTAACCATCCAGATGAGTAAAAGATCGCATTAGTTAGATGCATTACGATCGGTCAATTTTTTAAGTTTTTTTAAGTAAATATTTTATTAGTAAAATTGACAAAATGAATTACATATATATTCTGGAAATATTATTAATAAACTTTATAAAATAAAATAAAAAATATTTTAATGAAGCAGCAATAATTAAAAATATCTACTATTAAAATGAATATCTTAAAATAAAGTAGGTACTAGTGGAGTCACCATGATCGCACTTGAATGATTAAGGATTTAAAAAAGTAGAAATTTTCACTCTCTTCTAAATTGGCAAAAGAATGACAGCTCCTTGAATATCCATCTCTGTTCATTCAATTCCTATGGTGGATAATAAAAAGATATTTCACGGTAAAGGTTTCTAAAAATTGACTAATGTAATAGTATTATAGATATATTTAGTATTATAATACATTTAGTAGATATATTTAATTATAACGTATTACATTTATTTTCATGTTATTTTATTTTTAATTATAAATAGAAACAATTATAACTAGAAATTAAACCGATAAAAAAAAGTCAATTAAAAGAGTTTGATTTTCTGTTGAAATGGATCTTGGTGCTTGGTGCTTGGTGCTAATATTCACATATTCAAATTTTTGAAAATACTTTGCTTTTATAATTATAACTATTAAACAAAATAATTTTACAAAGAAAAAGAGAATATGAGTAATTTGAAATGCAATTGGCAGCGTCAATGCAATTCTATTGTTATTGATATCGAAATAACGATTTTTCGTCATTCAGAAATCTTACGCGTGCTTACGTACGTAAATTTCCCGCCATTACACTAATATTCAACTATACACGTGGCAACCCCGACTATTCACAGTCTAATGAAGAGTCCTCGGTTACATGGATAACAACGATAACCCGCATTAACGTGTAGCGTTAACATCACGTTCATAACACATCAAGCGTTTAGGCAAACTCGTCGTTGCTTCGTCGTCGGAAAACGGTACGCTCCTGAACGGTACAGCCGCTAAATGTTGTACGCAGATTCGATGGCGCTTTTAACGCAAGGTCAACAGCATCTACGTTGCTGCGTATTATCGCGTGTACGCACTCACGCACGTTTACTCACACACGCTCGCGATCGTCGAGCGACCGACCGACCGATCCAGCGGGAGATAGGAGAGCGGTGAAGGCATGCTTATTGCGTGCGTATTGCGTGCGTATTGCGTGCGTACACGCGTACGTGCGTTGCGTGCGTTCATGCGTGCATCTATCCTGCTACAGTGTTCCGTGCATGCAGCAAGCGAGTCACATCGACAAACGGACGGATGGATGAGCGAGTACATTTCAAAAAGTCCATCGTCATGGTGATACCGCCGTATAGATTATACGCATGCCTTTTATTTTCGTGGTGCAAAGTTCAGTCGTCGTTGTCGTCGCCACGTGTTGCGGTACTTCTCGATGCGTTTCTCACATCTTGGCGTAATTCATCGTCGTGCCCCGCATCTCAGCCGCCGTGTTGTTCGGTACGGCTCGTTGATCCTGGCATATAAACCCGGCTTTTTGTAATCTAACTCGGGAATCTAAACCCACGGACTGACGTAAGAATATAACGGTGAATGCACTATGGTGGGTCAGCTGTGATCCGCGTTATGTGCATCCTCGTGACCTTCGGCCTAATTCAATTTATGCATATTCATGAAACTCGCTTAGTTATCAGCGAAACTCGCGTAAAAATATACATAATTTGTAAATACTATGTGATAAGAATAATGAAGATACATTTTATGGCTCACACAGGGTATCTGGTAATGAGTGTATTTGGTAGATAAAGGAATTTTCTATATGAAATTTTAACATTTTTCTACAATTTTTGAAGTTTCAAAATCAAGTATTTTGATAAAAAATTATGTTCTTAAATCAATATTCTATCAGAGTTTATCTAATAATTCATCTAAAATAAGCCACGGAATAAGATTCTATTTATTTACATTCTTCCAACATAACTTGCAACTTTTTCTACAATTTTTTCTTTTAATCAACCACAACTGAAAAATCTATCAAATAATTTTAAAAAGGAAAAGTATTAATTGTATTAAGACGTATCATTAAGAAGTACACTAACTATTATTACTGTAGGTATATTTTATGTAACTTATTTGAACGAAGTAATAAAGCCAGACACGTTTTATTAAATTAGACTTATTTAACGTATTTTTAACAATTTTTATGCAATAGTTTATCGCATGCTTTTTGATACTTCTTTTCATTTCACCAAGTATACATAACGAGGTCATATGCGTTATCGTGCATATATCCATACAAAGAGTCCCGAGGATTTAAGTAAGTATGTACAAGGCCGTATTAATTATCGCCGTTAAATATCCGCGTACCAACTCAGTCCTACGATATGCGTAAAATTATACATAACTCAGTCCTGCATAAAGCTATTTCTGATTAGTTGCAAGCTAAATACATATTTGAATATGTTTCTTGTCATTATCTTATATAGAATTGTATATCTAATGCGATATAACGATTTCATAAAATCATCAATTGAAAAGTGAGAAATCATCATTATTCGAAATATTCAACATTACGTATTTTCTATCAATTTTCGAATCTTTTCATATTGCAAACTTGACGACTTTTGCATATTGCTAAAAAATTATCAATCACTGACTTCTAAATTGAGATCTGAATTATCAGAAAATCGACTGTCAGACAGCTTTATTATATTCGCATGTTTCTTCGACATGTACGCAAATCCAGGGATGTCTCGACAACTGCGATTCGATGAGATACGTTCTCAGGCAGAGGTCACCCGATACACGCTTATCTAGATAACCCACGTCTTGCACAACGCTGTCCTTAATCTTGAGCCTACTGTGGCCAAAGAGCCTGTGCGGCTCCATTTGCATGGACGCGATTCGTGGCAGTCGCTCGCGCGCGGGAAAGAGAAATAGAGAGATAGAGAGAAGCAGGCTGGGTTAGTAGACGAGAACGGAACGTTACGCAACTACCACGTCGTCGAGTGAATGAAACTGGCTCGAATCCATGAAACCGAACCCTTACAAGTATGAGTTCGAGGTTGCCTCTTTAACGAGCTACACGACTTGGACACGCCGAGAAGGGCTTCGAAGGAAAGCATCAACTAGGCAAAAATACGTGTTCCAACTGGAAAAATCGTTCTTTCGTACTCTAAACGTATCGTTCCACCTATCTATGACGTAATTATCATCGTCCATAAGTTTGCGCGTATGGCTGACGGCGTTATAGCCTTCAACTTTAAACTTCAAGAGCTCTGTGTATATCATGTATTACGTGTGTTTCTTTGAGCCTCTACAAAAATAGTTCTCTACTTTATAATTCTCTAGCTTTTCTTTTCAGTTATCAAAAGATAATCCTGCACTCGAAATATACTCAATGCGTTTGGTGTGTGAACAGGACATTTCTTGCTAAAAAAAAAAAAAGACTAAAACGTTTATTCTAAGCACATTTTTTCATTTTTCAATTTTTCAACTTTTGGAAACTACATCTCGCGTGATATCGATTAAAATAACATCAATTTTCAATTAGTTGAAAAATAAAATGTGTTGTTTGTGGATTACATGACCGAAATATTTCTTTCTGCATTCCTGTTAGAAATTATTTTAGTAGTCGACCATCGCGCGTACTATTTTTAGCGATATAATCCCGTATAGAAGCACCTCGAAATTTTGAGCGAGCAATATCGGCGTACTCCTCCCGAGTACGCAAGAGTCCATGATGTACACGTATGGCGAAATGACACGCGACATTGCGCGACGACGCGCGTTTACCTGGCGGGGGACAGTGTTACGTTAGCATTCTGCAGCGGTGCGCCGCTGCATAGCGAACGCAACAGTGCATTGCACTTCTAGCCTCGAAAGAGCGTTCGATGTCTCGGCGAGAGACGTGCCAATTACAACGTCGCTCGCATGCTAAACGCGATCCCTTTTCCGCGCAGCGGCGACGTCGGCCGTACGAGCGAGCGAAGATTCCGCGCGATTTTACGATTTGGTTCTTACGTAACGTGTTTATCAGGCGTTATTATCGGAGAGACAAGGAGGGAGAGGTATCAGAGGGTGAGAATTCTTGCGCGTTTTCGTTATCGTGGCGCTATAGGCATTCCTTCATCGATCGCTCTCCATTACCTTTTCTCCTCCAGTTTTATCATAGACCGCTACGTAGTTCGGCTCGCGATAAAGCGATATGGAACGAGGTGGAATATTGCAACGTGTGTAACCCACCGCCGTGATTGTATCGTTGTCCGGCATGTTATTACGCGATCGCCTATTTTTAACTACCCGCATTGTAGGCCGTCGTTGGCTGGAAAAACCGTTGTGCCCGTAATCGCGAAGCGAAAAGTCATGAAATATCCACGCAGATAAAACACCTCGTGATGCTCTCTTATCTCATACTGTTATTATAATTTGCGTTATTTGAAACGATATATTTTCGCACATCTCTCGTTCTCAAACATTTTAAAATATTCTATGACCTTTCACATAATTACGTAATATGTCGTGTTTATATTAGACCTAACAAACAATTGTATGTAACATGTCGCAATACACAGTTTCTTGACATCTTTCTCAGCAGCTATAAAAGTATTTTAAAACAGTTACTAAGGTAATATACCAATGATTGAATTAATAAGAAGGTGAGATCACAGTTTTATATTATTACCGATTAGTAATTAATAGCATTACAAAAGAGATTAATATATTTGTTTTGTCGATGATTGAAAAATACTAATATATAAATCTAAAGAGAACACTTAAGTAAAATTTTGTTGATGTTACATCGTACTGATTGCACTAGTAACTAAACTAAATTCTTTAAATTTAATTTTTAATTTTTTACAATCATAAAAACACACTACATATTTAGGTAAATACAATACAATATTTAAAAAAATTTCAGATGTAAATATTATACTATTAGGTATCAAAGGAACAATGGTAACTACCCAATCTCTTGAATAACATTTATTATTAACTTCTATATGTATCAAAATGTAAATCAATCTATTTTTGTGGTTAGTTCAGTTTCAAAATAAACTATGTTCATATTAACACATGCATTTAGTAAACAAATTAAATTTGAGTCATATTTAATTCATTTTTTTAGTTAAATTATTTAACTTTTTGTATTTAACTTATAGTATTAATTAAAATTAAATGAACGATATATTAAGTAGTGACCTATAGAAATAATTAAAAATAATTCAAATTGGATATAATGAATTTGACATTATGAATTTAACAATATACATATATTTTACTCAAGATGGTAAGAAGATGAGTAAAAATATGATTGCCCTTGTAACATTTTAAATGAACATATTTTTGCAATAATTTGCAATTAAATTATATATTTTTATCACTTAAAAACATATAATTGTACAAAAATACAATACATTTTATTTCATTTGATATAAAATATGTTATCATTTTTTGCTGTTATTGAAAAATATCTTAATGATTACAAATATGTATTGTTAATTTGTCAATCACTGGAAACATTCAATTATTGGGACATTTAGCTTATCACTAGAAATATTATTGACTTTATTCTCGCTTTATTACGTCAATTATATGTGAATCACGCGATCCACGTAACTTTATTATTTACAGAATTTGCGTAGATAAAGCATAAACGCTGCAACTTTTATAATTTTGCTTATATTTCCATATTATATTGTAGAAAATAGATTTGTTTATGCTATAAATCTTTAAAATGAACCAAGGAAAAACGAATTAATAAGAATGTGAAACAAATCACATATTTTCCACATATAAAAAAAGGAAAATGGAAATAATGAGAAGAATTTTGATTTTTTGTGGCAGCTGGTGTTAGCTTAACAGAGGTGAAGAACGTATGTTTTTCGCTTTAAACACTCGAAGCAATTAATAAAATTGATTAAATGCATTTTTAATTAAGCAAATTATTGTACAAGTTGATATATAAATTACATTCAATCAGTTCTTAAAAAGGTATTTAAAGCGATATTATTAATACGAAATAATCCAAATATTTACGTGTAATTGACTCTTACGATTTCCGCGCATTAGACCGATTTGTAAAATAACGACATGTTAATGTTTTTCCGAGCATTTACAATTTCCGTAAATTTATTTTCAACGCGTTCCAACGAGCCGATCACCCGTGTAATTGATTTTTCGAGAGAATTTGTATCGTTTCCTCTTTATGGCGTATACCGTGACATATATTCGCGAATATACGTTGAAATTCACTATGGTTGACGATATTTTATCAGAAAAGATTTGCGCTAGGCCCATGTACGAGAATCCATGTTCCGAGTTATTTCGATCCGAAATGATTTCCGCGAAGTTGGCTGCAAAATCGGTTTCGCAAACCCATTGGCAAGGCAGAAGAAATAACGACTGTTCGGTTCGTTTCCTCAAATCCGATCGTCTTCGGTGATATCTTGGCGAAATGGTACGATCATCGCCGTCACCGCCGCCGTATTGATGGATCGATGAGAACAACGATTATGGAAACTGGCCGGTTACCATCTATTATTACCAGAGTTGACTACCGATCGGCTGCGAATGCTGTCGGAATCGTTGCAGGAAGGCGGACCTTTCACAAGGGAAGTTTCACAACTATCCGGATTTGATTCTCCATGAAATATGTTGTTAAACACGAAAATCTAAGAGACACGTATTTTTTAAAGGGTGAAACACCCCTTAAACATTAGCGCACGTATAAAAAAAATACGTGTCTCTTAGATTTTCGTGTTTAACAACATATTTCATGGAGAATCAAATCGGTTCCGGACAATTGTGAAACTTCCCTTGTCAGTCTTTGTTTTCTTCGTGCGTGAAGTCGCCTGATCTTCTCTTTTTGCCCGTATGTCTCCTTGCTCCTCGTATCTATTCTTTGTTCCGTTTCCTTTGCTCGCTTCCCATCGTGCCGTGCCGTAGGTCTTTAGCCACGCGTAACGAGAGATCGTGTTTTCTTTCCGCTCGACGTACCACGGCACCTCGCCGTCCATAATTCACTCGAAGCGGAATGCAAAACAGGTCTGCTCTTCTTCTCTTCTTCCTCCCCCTTGTCCTTTTCTTCTCCTCGGAACGGCGATGGTCAAATGCCACGCCACGTATATCACACGAAGAACGATCGTCCCCGTCTGGAGGCGAATCGTCGGAGGACACGCGTCCTTCAACGAAGGACAACCGACAATCTCGTCTTCTTCATCCTACAACATTCAGACTGAATGGGCACATAGGTCGGCGCTCGCTCCATTTGGCACTTGCAACAAATTGAACCAATTGCCGCGGTACTTACGAGATAAGTTACATAAACGCGCACGGTTACACGGACTAGTCTTTTGCGCACCGGCCCGGCGCGTGTACACAGCGAGGATAGCACTAGATGCGGAATGCATGTGTTTGCGAATGAGAACGATATCTCATGTGAAATAGTCGTCTCTGTATCGATACCTTGGAACATCAACGACGACCAATTTACTAAGCCTGTAATCTATAGATAACGTCACATGGATATCTTCATCGAGATACATATGTAAATTTATACATGTATTTCCTTCGTAGTCTCGCGTCGAGTTGTTCTTTTGTTCCAAAGTATCGACATAGAAACTGTTTTTTTATGTCAGTTTTGAGTAATGTAAATATATTTGATGATACACATACACACACATACACAGAAACACATCATTCTATAGGTAAGAAAAGTGATTACTCAATTTACTTTTAATAATGATTAGCTTTAACGAGGAATATTTTCTTGTTGATCTTAAACTTGTGTTATATAAATTTTAGAAAACTTATTATTATATATTCAAAACAAGAACTTATTTTTTTTTAAATAATATTATAATATTGATCGAAGAAGCGACTTTATGTAATAAACAAATCGGATTTGTTTTAATTTAATAATCTCAATTGAAGTATTAAACTTATACATTCAGAATACATTTTGAATAAATTTTATGCTTGTGATAAACTTATGATAAATTTGCGGATATATGAATTTTTGGAATACTTAAAACAGTAATTATTATTTTCGTACAGTATGTATATTTTTCTGTATACATGTAATAAATACTTTTTATGATATTTTGTTTATTGTTTCCCAGTCAATTCCATCCTCTCAAAAATATCGAAATTTCTTTTGCGTTTGAAACATTTTGCAATTTTCTGTCGCCTTATTATGTATGTGTATATATATATATATATATTCTATTGCGATTTGCAAAGGAAACAGTAGACGGTGCAGAAAATACGTACTATGCAGAAATCGCAAATAAGATGGTCCAAGTATTTTAATTTTCTTGATATCGAAAAATTCTTAATATATAATATTTATATACGACGTTTTACTATAAAAAAAAGTCTTACATCTAGGAGAACGATTTTTTTATTATAATTTTTTTTAATAATACATATATTTAAAAAAATATCGTATTATAAAATAGAATTGTACAATGTAAATAATATTTGATAGTTGGATCTCTGTACTGTGACAAAGGGCTACGATTTAGTTTAGACTACCGTGCAAAGAGATAAACGGATCAGTGGCGAATGAGAAATAACGCTTGTCTGGCTTCGATTGATACAGCTTTATATTCTCTTCTAAAAATTATGTTACCCATTTGTTACTTGGATAGCAGAATCTTTGTAAAGAAAATTTGAGCCAATTTTTTAGAGAAGCAACTAAAAGCAAGCTTCCCTTACCTGTAGCAACTATCTCAACAAGCGCATCGCCGGAATGTTGCAAACAGATATACAGTTTGTGTGCCTATTTGAGTTAAACGTGAGACGTGCGGGACTAACATTGCATCACTTTACGCAACTCTCGTAGAAAGCAGGTCTGTACGTAGAATAGACATTGTGATGGCACATCATTGACGACATTTTTAGACTAGCTAGCAAATAATACTTTTATTAATATCAGCTGAACTAATATTAGCTCATTTTTATCGCATGTTGATATATATGTGAAATAATGTAACATTTTATATTTTTATATGGAAAGAACAATTTGGCTGAAGTATTTCAAAATTTAGAGCTAAATATAGATCTGAAAATAATTTTGTAATACTCTCAAGCATGATGAGCATTGTTGCAAAAAGCTTTGACATTCTATTAACCAGTTTGAGTCATACATAATTATTTCGATGATCCAACAAAATTATTTTTAAATCTATATTTAGCTAAATTTTAGATACTTCAGCAAAACCGGTTTTTCATGTAATTATTTCTAATTGAAAGAGATTAAAATCCAGTTTCTCGGGTCACTTTCAGGAATGCATAGCTACTGGCTCGCACTAGATTGCTTAACACGAACGGTCATTCTCTAGCAGTTCTCGATCTTGTATTTTTTCACGATCGAACGAGACGCGGAACCGTATCGTCGGTAATTTCGTTCCCTCGATAGCATACACTATGGCACACACCAATGGCGCACCACTAAGAAAATTGCTGTGCGATGCCTCCACGATAAAAGTGGCGAACGTGCCTTGGGGTACCAGGTACCCGGTCGATCGGTCGCGAGCGAGTGAGTGAGTCACTTCGGGCCCTGGTCATACACGGCCAGACTTCTTCACCGCATGGGGATTATAATATCGCGGTTACTTCGCGAAGGACTCGCGAAGAGTGTACACTCTGGCCGAGAGCCAATGCTTCCCCACATTCCTTATGCGATTTTTTAATACGGGAGTTTTCATTGGCACGTTGTCCCGAACCTTCTCAACTACGTACTAATATTAAACACTTTCTTCTCTCCTCCCCCTTCTTTACACGACG
>NW_017255933.1:1328707-1345094 GCF_001594055.1 Mycetomoellerius zeteki
CTGAAATATCTAAAAATTTAAATAGACACAGGTCTAAAAATAATCTTGTTGGAAGATTAGAATAATTATAATAAGAAATTCAAATGATGAGCTATGCTGCAAAAAAATTTGACATTTTAACAACCAGTTTGAGCGTCACACACATCTTACATAATTATTTTTATAGTCTAACCCCAAATTATTTTTAAATCTATGTATCTAGTTAAATTTTTAAATAGATACCGTAAATGTAGGTGACTTGGGACAACATGTACTTTTATTAAATTCAGTCGTGGTATCCATCCATAAGTCATTACAGAAAATTTAAAATTTAAACTTTCTAAAAATGGATGAATACCACGACTGAATTTAACAAAAGTACATGCTGTCCCAAGTTACCTGTACTGTCCCAAATTACTGCACTGTCCCAAGTCACCTACATTTGCGATACTTTAGAGAAATACACGTTCTTTGCGTGTATAGATTATAATAATTCCTCGGGATTTATCCGTTAACTTCGGCCCAAATCTACGCTAAAGGAGAATTGTATAGGAAATTTTAAGAGCGTGATGCACACCGAAAAGAGATTCGGTGTACATGAGGCGTAACTGCGTAATGAGGAGCGATTTTAACCGATGGAAACCAACTCGCATTAACTTATTTACTCAACCTACCTGACGTCACCTCCACCTACGCCCATATCGTTAAAGAAAGTAGGCGCATCTCCTCCCGCTATATCTAACTTGTACCGCGCACAGTCGGGATTAGAATTATATTCGGATGAGACTTCTACCAAATTCAATCCATTACTCACCATCGGATACGTCGGAAAGAGAGAGAAGAAGAGAGAGAAAGAAAAGGGAGAGCAAGAAATAAGAAAGAAGGGGAGAACCCGATCAAGGAAGGAAAAGGGCAGAGATAAGAGCAAAAAGTAGCGAGGTATATACCACTCGCTGCGGTGCAGCGAGAGGACGAAGCAGACGTCGGGGATATAGGGAATCCGCGAAGAGAGAGAGAGAGAGAGAGAGAGAGAGAGAGAGAGAGAGAGAGAGAGAGAGAGCAAGAGGGGAATGCCCAGCAGTCTCTACCGGTCGTCGCCGGAGACCGTGCTGGTTGGAGGTTTCGTAGGGGTAGAGGGAAAACTACCCCATTGGGTAGTGTTGGTGATGCTGGGGTAGTGGCAACGGCGGTGGTGGCGGCGGCGATGGGTAACGAGAGGAGGGAGATGATATCCCCGAGTGAAAGAGGAAACCGGGGAAAAGAGAGATCGGTGGTGGCGCGAGAGAGGAGAAATGGAGGATGAGAGGGATTTAAATGGGAAAAGAGGGAGATGGGAATAAAGAGAGGGATGGTTGGGAGGGAGGAGGAAGAAGGAGATAGACAGAGGGGAATCCCGCGTGCGCCAAGCATCCAGGGTGACTCGTCACTCCGTGAGTTGGGTTGGGTTCGTTCTCCCAACCCCTTCGTTCACCCTCCTCCGTCCCCGTCCTGGTCAGGGGGGATTGGTCGGCTCGTATATGGGGTGACTATAGTAGGTGCTGGGGTCGCGAATCGTTTCTCGGCCATTTCACTTCGGCTTCCACCGAAATAGAACGCGCGGATATCGCGCTCGATCCGTGCTTTAAGAATTAACGCCGAAACTACACCGCTGCTTAAATGGAAATGTAAATGCAGAATGCAAGTTTCGAGCTGGCTGAGTCGCGATTCCGATTATCTCCGAACGAGTGTGAGTGAATCTCGATTTTGCAGCTGTAAATCGCACAAGTTCTGATGAATATCGAAAAAAAAAATTAACAATATTTTAGTGAAATATACAATAAAAATGTACTCTCTAAATTTTTTTTAAGTGGGATCTCACTCTAAAGAGTGAAAATTAAACCATTCTTGAAAAAAAAAAAAGAGTGGCTCAATTTTCACTCTTTTAAGCGTGAGATTTCACTTTTCAGAGTGACTCTAAAATTCACTCTAAAAGTTTTATATAGAGAGTAAAACTATCTTTTTCTACAGTCTTCAATATTTGATTTACTGAGAATTGTACATGTATATAATTAAAGTTCTCTCTATAAATCTTCTAAGATATTAACTTGATAAATATATGTGTGTTTATATGTTCCAAGACGCGCATCCACCTATCTTTACGCAAATAAAACAAATCATTTTTTAAGTTCATTGACTTGTGATTACGACTTATCAACCATGATTTATTACATACATAAACGTATACTCATTCATTGCTCGTGATCATAAAAATAGAACGCACTATAACGGGAAGACTCGAGAAACTGTTTAGACGATTGAAGGATTCGCTTTAAAAGAAGAATGAAATGTTTATCTCTAAACGTTTCTTCTCTGGAAGTCGCATCCAAAGTGGACAATGGTAGTAACGCGGATCCATCGGAAACGGTAACGAAAGAGTTAAATTTCGTAGGCACACATTGGGGCTGGTGCCCCAGTCCTCTTTCCCACAGCGATAGCTGGGTCGATATATGGCGACGTTGCCGAGCGTGGTGGATCCTGGAGCGCCCCGCGCGCGCTCGTCGACGCCGCCACCACCGTCGGCGTCGCCGCGCCGCGCCGCGCCTGGGGTCGCGAAACTTTCGGCCGACGCGTGATCGCCCGAATGCACCGCGTCGCAGTCAATAGCTTTCCCGTGCCAATTATGCACAGGCAGTTACAGAGCCCTTTATATCCCAGAAACGCTCGCCGGTCGACCTTGTATTTATTTACGTATCGAAATATATCGCGGACGCGCTGGCGGCCGACCGACCGGCCGGCACATGCAGGTAAGATCGACGTGCTCCATTCTTGTTCTCTCCGATCGGGGATTCCGGTTTTGCACGCGCACATCGCTCCGTGGAGATGAGCTCCGTTCGAGTTCGAGTACCGGTACTTTGGCGGACAGAGTGGGAGGGAAAGGCGGGCGTGCAGATCACGGGAATTTCTTGTCGTAGTCATCATCGTCGGGTAGATGAAACGAAAACAGACGCTCGCCCTCCGCGCGCGCGCGCGCGCGCGACGTAAATTAAAAATCGGTCGCCGTCGATTCTGTTTTCCCTGCATAATGTTTCGATAACATTACAGCGACGCTTGTATTTTGAAGTGCGGGCGCATTGATCGATTTATGCGAGCGCTCGATTCTGGAATAGCGTCATGTCGACGCCGACACGGAAGAGACGATATTATTTAATTGCGTGTTGGTCGTCGCAGTCACGCGCGGGCTATCGCAAGGTTAAAAAACCCGGCAGCGCGTGTATTTTTATGCGTGTCGTCGCAGTTAATTTAGCCGACCGATTTCGGTCATTCGGAATGCAGATAACCGCTGTGTAATTACGGCGAAACCAACTTATCAGAAGTGCAAATCGCGGGCGATCGTGTGTCGGAAGGATCGTGCTCGTGAAACGCCACCGATCGGTTATGGATGTCCCAAAGTTGACGATAAGTATTTTAAGGATAGATTCTTTGTAATATTTTAAGACGAAAAGTCTAATACGAAAATGCTGAAGCTATGATAGTTTTCAAATGGGAAGAGTTTAAAAATTACGAATGAAAACAGGACTACACTGAGAAATTGTTTTGCATGAATAACCATAATTTGGTTGATATGTGAAAACTATCATAGCTTCAGCACATTTTTGTATTAGACTTTTCGTCTTAAAATGTTAGGAAGAATCTGTCTTTAAAATATTTACTGTCAGCTTTTATCTGAAATGAAATTTTATCTGATAGAAATCAGGGAAGAGTTATGAAATTTTAGGATAAGGAATTTATAGTAGCCTGATTATAAATTATCTAAGTACGAAAATAGAGCTAAAATAGATAAATTTCTAGCAAATACTGCGATATTGTATGTGTATTGCATCTAATCGTATAGACGACAGAGATAGAATTTAGATTTGTGCTATAAATTCTATGCGTATGATACATAATTTTCTATCAGATACAAAAAACAGCTATAATTCTAGCTGGAGCAGCAAAATATTTTTTTGCATGTATGCTTGAACGTCCTACATAATAATTTTAATAGTCCAACAAAATTACTTTCAGATCTGTATCTAACTATAAATCTTTAGGTACTTCAACAAAATCGTTCTTTCCATGTCCTCGCACGAGAGGCTTTGCAATTAACGTTCAGAAATGTACAACAGATTCGTACCGCGCACCTGTCTCAAAGACGAGTCGCAACGACAGCAGCCTCGCTGTCCGGCTATCGCATTTTTATGCATCGCCGTCGCACGGGGGTGCATTCGTGTTTGTCCGTGAAGTTCGCAAGGGCAGATACACGCGGCCGGCGATAAATAAATACCCCGGCGGTACCGTGAACGCGGCGGCCGGTTGTCGGATATACCGCGTACACACCGTGAACCACCGGCCGTATACGTGTGACCCAGTCCCTCCGACAGCGGGGAAACTATGTGGAAAACATTTTCCAATAGACTCACCGACGTTTTGCCGCGGGACTGTACCCGGTGGGCGTGTTACCGTCACACATATTACGGACGTACATAACGGACAGGAACGGCGGAGCCGCTTATCGTTCGATTCTATTGTAGGGTCACCTCGACGATTATTATTATGCGACGTACAGCGATGGAATTCTGCAAAGTCTGTCGATATTTATGATAGATGTTATTCGTGATAAGATTATCTGATAATGATTATCGGCATCAAAGAGAGGATCGTGATATGAGATAAGATATTGCGTCGAATAGTGAAGAAGAATGAAGAGAGATAATTAACGAGAGATAGTTACCGTGGAAAAATTTCTTGAATATTTCTTGCTGTGTTTGGAAGTAATGGAAATTTACGTTACAAAAGAATCGTGGCTCGTTCAGCGATTATTGTTTTTACATTTGCGATAAAGTCTATCGGAGATTTTTTTTTAATGACCCGTGAAAGAGTAGCACGAACTTTGCTTTTACAGGACGAATCGTTTCTGAAATAACACGTATTTTTGGCAGTATCCAAGAGAAATAATAAAATAGTAACTTCATTTAATCGCAAATAGAGAACGATGTGGAAAACGGCTACAGAAGGAAAAGGGAGAGAGAAACAGTTCGCCAACCTCGGAATGCGTTAACCGAGTTTGGCAAAATTATTTTGGAATCTAGGTTTTGAGGTTCAGATCGATGACATAGCGCGGAATAATAAATTACGATCTAAAAATACCGACGATCCCGAGATACTCGATACACTGAACGACTCTCCTCGACATTTATCGGCTTTCTTCGATCTTTTTTTCTCCCCCGTCCCTTACTTATCATCCCTGTGCCGCACTCTTTTTTCCTGCAAAAAATCTCATCGATTGTGAGCGTCCTGTTCACCTCCTACGAGCAGCTAACGTTCGGGTTAAACTTCAATTGCTTCGCTGTTTTTACGTCAGAAGAAAATCGTAACGATGATTCAGTGACTATCAAGTCCGATTGCGTCGTAACATTCGTAGCACAATGTATTATATGCCGAGAAATCCCGCATCGCGAATTTAAAATGTTATCGTGATACATTTATTCTTATTAAGTGAGTATCTTTTAAGACTGTAATGCGAATATACAACAAACACAGTAAATAAAGGTCCTAAACGATCAAGCTAGATCTTTAGTGCTTAGATAATTCGGTATGAATTTATATATCCAATATTTATTCTTATATTTTTATTCTTATCTTTTATTACTTGTTCAAATTTTGTAGATGCAAATCTTTTATAGTGTTGCTTCTTAAATATCTTTCAACGTGGTTTTCTTTTTCCATTGCTTATAATTTTTTTTTATATTAATAAAAATACATACATTTGTTTGATACCGTTATGTTCTTTAATGTCTAGCGTTTCGAAAAAAAAATTGTTAGGATATAAAAGTTCATTAATATGAAAGTTATAAGCAATTAAACTCAGTGGATATACTATATATATATATATATATATATGCAATATGGCATTTAAGGGTTAATGTAACGTATAATGTAACGTGTAATAAATAATTTTCATTTTGTGAAAACTGAGTATATTAGAGTATAAATTATAACACTGTGGATGCTAATGCAACGAAGAATGTTTAATAATAAAAGAGACTGATAATATAATGACTGCAATAATGGTCTCAACAATTCTCTCTCTCTCTTCATCAAGATAATTTTTATTCTTTATTTCATATTTCGCATTTAGGAGTAAACGAATGATTATTAGTTTTCGTGTGAGTTGTGCATGCAATTCAGCGAATTCAATGTCGACGGTCACAAAAATTTGTGTTTGTCATGAAAAATGGGAATGCCAGCTACATCGTTGCTTTGTGTCGAGCTTCTATGATTTGTATAGCATTCCGTGGAATCAGATAGCATTGTGTGCCCTGCGACAAATTGCCTTTCGTCAAAAAAAAAATGAAACGGAAAGGATTCACGCATCGTGACATACCTATTGGGATGCTTCGCGTTGAAAAAAAACAAATGTATTCAAAATGGCCGATTGGTACCTGCAATACACACACACACACACACACATTCACACATTTCGTCCAGGTTGCATTTGATCAACATAGCACACTTGATAAGCTTTTTAAACTCACGTTATGCACTTGATGATTTTATTAGAAAAGATATTAATAGGATAATAAATTTACGTAAATAGGAATTGTGACCCAATCAGTTTCAAAAGTTATTTTTAAATCCCTTATCTTCCCAGAATTATGTGAAACGATCGATAACAGTATATAGAATTGCACCAAAATATTATCATTTCATTTTTCATTCTTACTTATATCAATATTTGTAGTCTTTTACATAGAAAATGCATCTATGATGAAAAAATAACGAGTTTCGCACTATGCTTATTGTTAATGTGCAAAAAACTGACTTTATATCTGCGAAAAGAATCTGTAAGGTGAATGAGTCATTTAATGAAATGGAGTTGTTCATATGGCAAAGGGAGATGATTGTGTTTGCAATGAATGACCAACTAAGGATCCGCGTGGCTCCGGTACCGTCGTTGCACATTTTATTCTGCGTCACGGTGAAAATTTATGGTGACCAGCGGCTAACGAGAGAAAGAAAGAAAGAGAGAAAGAACGGTACTTTATCGTGGATAATCTGAGAACGTGGAACGAAGAGCGATAAAGCGGTCGTGGGTGCGGAGCGAGCGAATAGGAGGAGTAACCTTTTCGCTCAAAGATCTGGTGCCTTGGATGCCAACGGTTATTCGAGTCGGAGAAGAAGCGAACCGGCCTCTTCTTCGTACTCGTCGCGTTGGCCGGCGTCTTCGACGTTACATAATCGCACGTCCCCCTTCCCCGTCGTTCCCTCACCGCCGTCGCCTTCTCTCAATCACCACCTATGAGGCTAGCGACTACATAGGCGGAGGTGATACACGCGTGGTCCGCAAGAGAGGCGACGATCCGTCTTGCTGCCTGCTTAGACAGGTCGACAGGTTCCAACGTTCTCGCACTCGTCGTAAAGCGTGAACTTTGACACAAAGTTTGTCTAACGGTACCGGTATATTACGCGTTTTTCCCGTCATTGGGTCGCATGAATGAAACAGAGTCAACGTTTGTGTTTGTGTCTAGGTTGCGTTCTCAGAAATTTCATCTGGGGGTACCCATATGTTATCTAATCCTTGTTTACTGTTTATAAATATCAAAGGAGCAATGAATTATTTCTTGAATTAAATAACATTTTGTTATTTTTATCTTCCATGTGTGTAAAAACGAATTCGTTTCTGGTTAGTTTCAAAATAAACAACGTCCATATTAGCGTATGCTTAATAAATAATAAACTAAAATCAAGTGAAATTTAATACATTTTCTTGAATTAAATTGTTTAATTCCATTGTTTTTAAGCACTGGTTCGTTTGTTTACTTGAAATATTTATTACATAAATAAGAAATTATAAAATATGCTGCGAATGGATATAAACAATAAAAAATAGAGAAATCGTTATTCTTTTAAGTTGATGATTTCACTGTACCTTACTTCTGTTTACCTTGTTCACGAGTCAATACTCTAAAACACAAAGCAAACATTTTCTAGGAAAAGCGAGAAATCAGCCGACAACTATACAAGGCATGTATTTTTGCTACATACTTTTTTGCTTATATCTTCTACTAAGAACACTTGCTTCAGCTTTTTAACCACGTGATCTATCAATCAGAAACACGTTAGCTCAATACTATAGTTCTCTGTCGCTTTCATTTTCTCAAATCGAACGATTTATAAAACAATTTTTGAAATATAAAGAATGTGATTTTTATGTTATACGTTCGGATATCTGTGTCTTCCAGTCTACTTATGTAAAGTTATATTAACAACCGTTGCGTGCTGTCCGGAATAACTTTCCCTCTGAAATTCATCGTGATGAAATACGAAGTACACCGTGTGTAACGTCAATAAATTTAGCAATAAATATTAATGTTTCCGAGCGATTTATATTCACTCATTTCAATGGTCGGACGAGTCGTAAACGATTAACAATAGGTTATCATAAAATGTTTAGCTTCTGTCAAGAGAATCTCAAACTTTGCGTCTTGCGAATGTTTTCACATAAGTCCCTATGCAAAGTGTCCAAAAGTCCTATATCGTTGATCCGACCTTTCTATTTTGCTCATCGTAAAAGCCGCACCCGTGACTGTCAGAATGATATGGACGTGTGCATGTCGCGTGTGTTCTCCACGCGTCACTCGTAACGCACGGTGCTCGATCGTAAACTTACAACGACGTCTATTAAACGCGGTCAACGTTTCGAGAGCATCGATGCGAGTCGGCGCCAATATCCGCGCGCGCCCGAAACGGATCGTCCGGAACGGAGAAAGCTTCCTGCGTCTTGCTCGTTAGCCTGGTGGAGCAGAAACGCTTCTTTCCTTTTCTTCTCTTTTTCCTCTCACATCTCTTGTAAAGAGGAGCGCATAATTAATGTCGTCCTCATCGACATAGAATCCCACACAACATAATTCGTTCACGTCTTAAGGACGTCTCTCGGAGAACTGCGTTGTGTGGGATGGATTGAGCATCACAATAGCCAAACGCGCGTCTGAAGAATAAGGGCAGGAGCACAAATTCTTACATAATGCGTAAGGCATAAGAAAATAGAACCAGAGTCTATTATTTCGTGGAAGAAAATGAAGGACTTTGATTGGTTCATTTTCTTATGCATTATGCAAGATTCTGTTTTTTGCCTTAAAAAACACTACATAGGAGACCTGTTTTGTTAGCATTTTATTAGTTATTTTGTCTCTCTTGTTGGCATTTCATTGGTTATTATTTTGCCTCCTGCTAAAATTAAATCAATAAGAGATGCAAAAAAAAAACGAAACAGACCTCTTATAGTTGCGTTCCATATAATATACGTTTGCAACGCTCTCGTGCATCATTTCATTCTTGTTGAACATTTGATAAATAATCTCATCATGTAGTACCTTTCATGCTACAGCAGATGCACGTTTGACTAATTCTATGCAGATTATTCTATATGTTGATAGTCGTGCGTGGTAATTAACAAAGTGCGTTCGTGAAACGAGTTTATTTCATTATTGTAGATTATTATCAAAAATCTTCAAAGGAAATGTGGCGTAAAGATATCGTTCTGTATCGTGTAGTCGCTCTCGCCGTGTAAATATTGCACCGATCGTGATAAAAATACCCACCATTGGGTGTTTTCCCCAACCCTTCTTCTGATTCCCTTCTCGTGAATCTCGGTCCGCGTTTCTGTATATTTCTCCTTGTCCTAACTTGGCCGCGTTTGAATTTTTAGACACGTTTTAAACGAGCGCGCGCGCGTATGCACAGGCACGTGCGACAAGACCCACATGGCCGGTTTCGTTTGATCGGGGTCGACGAACTGTCAACGTGTCGAACTCCACGGTGAACTTTCACGTCAGCGTGCCACGGCGAATTCCGCGAATTGAAAATCGCCGAGTCGTTGCAGGCCGCGCCGTTGCAGAAATTCATCGTACACGGCGAAATTCAATTACAGGAATGTGCGTGACCGATCGAGGAATACGAGGAATCAGGCTTTCTATTCGTGACTCCTCGAGATCTGCGAATGGGAGCTGAAAATGACACTTTTAATAAACGAGTCCGTTAATGATTACTTTTTGCCATTATTTTTACTTGTGCACGGAAAGAACGGTTTTACTGAAGTATCTATAATAATTTAAGTAGATACAGATCTTAAAAAAAGATCGTAAAACTTTATTGGACTATCTAAATTATGTAAGATGCTCGAACTAGTTGCTAGAATGTCAAAACTTTTTGTAGCATCGCTCATGTTTAAGTGTCTTACATAATTGTTTTGATAGTTCAGCAGAATTATTTTTAGATCTGTATCTATTTAAATTTTTAGACTCTTCAGCAAAAACTTTTTTCTGTATATTAACGTTGCGTTAGGGTTTTATTTCATGCTTAATACACATAATTGAGTCATTCGTGCAGTTGCACTCTTGCGCATTTCTTTGAAATATTAGGAGCACTTTATTAAAACTAATGGTCTCTTTCTTTCCTTTTTTTAATACACAACAATTATCTTACAAATACTTTCTAAAGATGTTAAGATATATGTATAAGGTATGTGAAAACCCCATTTAATAATTTTTATGTATTTATAAAAATAATAAAAATTAATCCGGAATATGAACGGTCATGTGCAGTAAAGGACTGGTTTTCCATCTTGCATACAAAGAGTTAATAAGATTTACTGGATATTAATGGAATATATATATATTTTGTCAATTGTTTTTTAATTGGTACTCGCTCCAAAATTTCCTTAACTGGTATTTGCGGATTCAGTGTACTTTAAATGAATGTATCTTAATTTAAAGTTAATACAATTGAACAATTTTTTCCATTTCAAAGATCAAAATCCGTGGAATAAGATTGTGTAACATAAAATTATGTAAGATTGAGAAAAACATTGGTTATAAACAATTTTTAATAACGTAATTGAAAAATATGTTCGAATCCATTGGACCTATGAATACTGCGAGTAGGATTGTCACACAGTAGTTTCTTTATAATACAAAAATAACTAAGAAAAATAACATTAAAATTAAAATAGGCAAAAATTATAAATAAAAATATCGTAAAATATTATACATATCATCAGCTTTTAAATCAGATTTTACTTAATTAAATTATTCGAAACAGGTAAAATCCGCTCGCGCGAAAGACATTATACGTGATATTTTGCGACCGTCTTTTATACCATATGGTCGGTCGACCGGTCAATCGATTCACCCCGTGGCATCTGCCAGCCGCAGAAAACGGAACAATGCACACGCCGGGGAAACTGCAGTTTCCTGACGTTTCTGACGCGCCGACGGCGTCGTTATCGCAAGGTCGCGCGCGTCGAATCCACAATCACGCGCGGCATGAACTGCGTTGTGCCAATGCTGGAGTACAGTGAAATTAAAGGCAAAACACCTAACACCTTGTAACAACGCAGCGCCGTCTGAATTCTTTTTGCGTTTCATTCGCGCTCGCGTGAGATTCAGGAAAATCGCGATTACCAAATGGACAACGTCGCTCGACGGTCAGGCAAGAAAAATTTCCTCGACCTTTTCGCGTTAACGAAGCAACGTGTATAACACATCGAGCGAAAAAAAAATAATCAAGCCTTACGCTCGCGCTCCGCATACCGAGCGTGTTATACCTAATTTGCATTTAATGTGACTACAGCGAGATTTATGGCGGCCCGTTAAAGAACAAAGTCGGCTTCGGTCGACGCTAAAGCATTCACGTTAACTGTTCCATTAGAAACGCGAGATTGTTTCACCTGTTATGAACGTCGTTTGATATTGCAGTCTGCGCTTCGTCGCGAAATCCTCGATCGGCACCGCAGAGGAGGAGACTTCGACGTGCGCGCACGTAGGAAAATAAAATTCTATTACTTCCTGTTGACCGACGAAACAACCGCGCAAGAGTTTGAATGCCATTGACGAAAATAGATCGTCATTAAAACAGATGCCTCCTATAGATTTACGTCCGGTGTGTGCCACCCACCGTGGAGGAAAGCCAAGTCGATTTTATGGGTCGATTTTCGAGCAGCAGGCCACAGAGGTTCCCTCCTCCCGACGAACTTTCGAGAGTTTACAGACAAAGCTTACGCAAGCGTGACGAAAAACGGACGGACTGCACAGGTCCTGAAACGTTAACCTCGAAGGGCAACGAGAAGGGCAACCAGTCGAGTTTCTGTTTTAGATAGAATTCCTTTGTCTCTCGCATTCGACCGAATCTTTCTCTGCCGAAATATTCATCCTGCTGGCTCACGATACGATTACGAAAGAAACGAACGGCTCTTTTCAAACTTTGAAGTTCTGTAACGTGTATTTCGTAATGATCCAATGACGGCATCAAAGACGCGCAGAGGTGTCGCGTTATTAATTATTTATATCGAGCGCACCTCACCCTTGTCCGCTTTGCGCGCCTTAAACCCACCGCAGTTCGTGTACCGATATACTGCGGAATATTAAAGAAGATAGCACAACATGTAACATTGTTGCGCGATGTAACCTCCGGCGAAGCGCGATGTAACGTTCCGTGCTCTGTATCTGGTTTCATACGTAAATTCTACGCGCGCTCACGCATCGCGGACAAACGATTCCTTTATGTCGCAACAAAATGAATAATTGCACAACATACGACGGATGATACACGAGCGCTAATAAGCGTCGTGAAAACGTCGCACGCAGTAAGCGTAGCTACGAAATTACTCCATCTACTTTTTTCCTAATTATTTATTTGTCATGATGTCCCGCGAACGGAAAACTTCTATTTAACCGTCCTCGTGTTTTCGCTCGAAATAAAAACAGTTCCTTTCCATGCAACGAGTTTATATATCCCGCACACATGTATCAAGTGCAGTCTACCCCTTAACGAGAACTCGTTTCTCTCCTGATATCATCATTCGAGCCTCTGTCCTCTCCCCCGTCCCTCCTCCCCCTCCCCCTCCCCCGCTCTCCCCCATCAGAAACAAGTCCACGCTGTAATTCTCCACCGTGTGCGTTTTCTTCCTTTTGTCTGGCAACAGCCGACGAGATAATTGCGAAATGATTTCGCACGCGTTAGGGATACGCGAGCGTAGAAACACCGAAGATGATATATCGTGTTTTTTCCAGTTTCCGTACCCGGAGAGTATATATACCCCGCGACTTTTCTCCTTCTAATTTTTCTTTATCGTGTCACGCGATTGCCTTATCTCGCTCATTAAAGCTGCTAATTAACGTAATAACTCTTCTTTTCCTCGTGTTTCATGACTCATCTACTCAGAGATACACTTTACGATTCGCAATCGTTTCTTACGCTCGGAATATCCTTTTCGAATGTGTGTAAAGTGTTAAGAACTTCTTTTATCGGTTGCAAATTTAATAATTGACTTTTTGCACGATTAATCTTACATTCCAATCTCCTAGCTTTTTCTCACATTTCAATACCACGGACTGGGATTTACATACAATGGCTCCATAAAAAAATCAGCGCTCGTCACGCGGGTCCGTTAGGCCTTAAAGCGTGAAACATCTTCCACACGCGCGGCTCTCATTTTCCTACTTCCTGTTTATGTCGGCCATGTTTACCTGGGCAACAAGAATTCGGTGTCATTGTGTTCGTTGAAAGGCGAACGCGTAACTTCTCGGGACGACACCGGAGCTGTCGTGAGCGAGAGAGAAATCGAAGAAATACGAGGCGACTCTTCGCGTAAACATCGCGAAATCGTTGTCCTAGCACGTCTTCGTCCGTCTCCGGCGCGTACGCGCGCTTGTATTACGCGGAGGAGCGTACAAACGCGCGCACACATATATGCACCGCCTTTCGTAGCGGAGAACCATGCCCAGCTGAGCGTGGTGAAATCGTCGGCCGCACGCGGAGAGAAGGGAGCCCTAGAAAAAGGCAGCCTCGGTGTGAACACCGCGACGGGAGGCTGCAGTTGCGCTGCACCGAGTGCACGCATCCAGTGGCGTAACTCCCGCACCGGCAGCCGCACCTTGCAAAATATTTATGTATTCTCCCGCGCTTTTTAACGCCGCCGCGTTCACCGTTTTTTTTTTTTACGCCTCCTCGCGCCGCGCCGGCCGTCTTGCTCAACGTCCGTCGCGCATCCGCTTCGCGGTAGCGCGCAATCGACGGTCGATTCACTAGATTGTACGTCTAATCTTCGACTGTGTCCTTAAACGTGGCTTGTGCCATGTAAAGATCTTGGCCATGCATGGCGCGAGAAACGTTCGAGTAATTTTTAAGCCTCGTCTATAATTAGAGATCCTCTAATAAGCGTCTAAACAAGAGAAAGCCATTTTTTATTGATTCGCCGTGTTTCGACAATTCTTGAGAGAGAAAAAGAAATAAGGAAAAGAGAATAGAGAAAGAGAAAGAAATAATAAATGTAAGTCCTCCTCTCTCGAAAATTTTTGTTAAGATTACTACCCTAGATATACAAAACTGTGGTTCGTGTCCAGACTTATTGGAGGGTTTCTATCTACAATAGTCACACAGGCTGTGTGTCGCAGAAATACTGTTTGTAATCGTACGGTTGTCGCAGCTGCAAGAGCCTTGTCGTATACACATTCTATAATGAGCCATTACTTATAAGCTTTAAGTTCTAAGTCGCAAGAAATTGATCAGTCACAGTCGAATGTGAGATTAATAATCGACTATGATTGATCAATTTCTTACGGCTTACGACTTAAAGCTTAGGTAACGGCTTATTGAATTGATATAGGCTTAGAAAGCCCAGTCGGAGTTGAACCACTTCAACCGTCTATGACTGCAACCTGCAACAAGCGTGTCGCATGAGTTCAGCCAATCGCTGCATGACGACTCCTTTTTAATAGTCGAGGGCGAACGAATTTATAAAGATTTCTGAATTGATATGGCCACATTCTTCTGGTCCAAGCACAAAACTCTTCATAATCTCTTTCCATCAACTCCTAAAAGTAAGTTAAAATGGAATCATTTGAATTCTTTGGAATGCCGTCTTTCTTCACTGTTCACTAGTCGCACCTACTATCTTATTCGATTTATCGAACAAACGGCTATATAACGACATTAAGTTTAAAAATTGGAAGCAAAATTGCAAAAATTGCAAGATTAATAATAAATGTTACCGCACAGAGAGAAAAATGTTTGGTATTTGTAACTATAATTATGATTATTACTGCTATAATAATAATAACAGTAACTATATATATAGTTCCAGCAACAAATGTTATAATTGGCAACCTAAAATGACTATAATTTTATAGTTATAGTCATTTGAACCATTTTTATGGTAATTTCAACTATTTTATGGTTATAACAACTATAATTATAGTCATTTTAGGTTGCCAATTATAACATTTGTTGCTGGAACTATATATATAGTTACTGTTATTATTATTATAGCAGTAATAATCATAATTATAGTAATATATAATTATAGTTACAAATACCAAACATTTTTCTAATCAAAGTCCTTATCGTGTTTGTAACCTTCATTAAAGTTGCGTTTTAACGTCTATTGATTGGCTGTTGCAAACAATCTTTGCGACCGTTGTAGGTACTCATCTAGCGACACTCTGACAAATTTTCCTGCTGCACCACTACTCACAACATGCAACAATAGTCCGTGCGACTGTTATAGATGAGGCTTTAGAAACGTGCTATTCTCCGCGCGAAAAAACAAACGGTATTCGAAAAGGTTCTTTTCCGTCATGAAAAATCCATGGTATCTGAGAAACGCCGAGGCAACGCGTGGGTTTTACGTGCGACAATTGAACGGTCGTGCAGGCGACCGTTCCGTAGAAAAGTTACGCCACTGGCTCGCGAACCGAACCTCCTTTCTCGCTCGAACCTTGATCTCTTCCTCTCTCGTTTCCTCGTCTCCCTCGCTCTCGTTCCTCTCAGACGTATATACGTCGAGGAGTTCTCCTCCGCCACTCCGTTCTCAAGAGCGTCGCGTCGATGTGTCGTGTACAGAAATACTATTGTAAAAGTGTGTTAGAACACACTTTTCGGATTCCACGGCGAGAGACACGAAAAGTTACTCCGTCGAGATCCCCACCGGGACAGACAACTTTACAACTATGTTGTAAACCGTTATGACTATAGCCATTTTCAAGGGCTCTCTCAGAATCGAGAATGTTATCGCTTCTTGTCGGATATGACTTTCGTCGCGATTCCTCAATCGAGAGTCTCTTCCTCTCTGCCCTTACAATTGACGTATATTGATGTTCGTGACCAAACATTCCACCATATTGTAGATCGGCCCACCTTATTCGCGGTACAGCCACGGTATAATGATACACCGCGTCCCCCACTTGCATCCCCCTTTATCTCGCACTCTCACGACGTTCGACACGCAATGAACACGGTATATACCGACGCTGGCTTTCTCCACGGGGCAAATACGCGAACGACAAACGCCACAGCGGAATATAGGCGCGGCGGCGGCGGTCGTAATATCGAC
>NW_017255933.1:1345107-1348735 GCF_001594055.1 Mycetomoellerius zeteki
CCGACTCCTCTTCTTCCTCGATGCAACGATCGACTTGTCTTTACGAATCAACCGACACTCCGAAAACGAAGATTTTCTTTTATGGTCCTCGTTTTTTTTCTTTTTTTTTATTCGTCCAAGTCGTGTACATTGGTTGGAAAAAAAACAAATATTCTGATGCGATACTGCTTGAATCGAGAATATGTGCGAAAAAGAATCAATGCGAATCTTGAGAAGTCTAAAGTCCGACAATTCGATGTTTAAGGAAGCAGAGTTTTGCATAACGCATAATGTATAAGAAAATGAACTAATCAAAGTCCTTCATTTCCTTCCTTTTCATGAAATAAAAGACACTGATTGATTAATTTTCTTATACTTTATGCATTATGCTAGGATCTGTGCTCCGACCTTAGTCATAAAAATATTTCTAATGTCATGAACGTGACAGCTCTACCACAGATTGTGGATTAACTGAATCATTGCAGATATAAGAATAGTATTTCCTGCGAGAAAAATTATTCCAGCACGTTGCAGTATAAAGCGGGGAATTGTTTTGAAAAGTTTGGGAACCACTGCTACGGAAGAATTAGACTTGTAACAGGTGCTAGGTATTTAGAAACCTGCTAGGCAGGCTGCATTGTCCAGACGCTGTCTGACCCGACTTGTGGAATATTTCTGTGATCATTTATCTTCGAGCTAAGACGTTATATCTCTGCGTATGCATCCGCATTAAAATTGCAGAGAAAATTTCCATATCGGGTTCGACTTAGTTGAGCATTTAATTAGATTTGATCACATCAATTATTAAAAATTATTATTAATACTATCGATGTCACTTTATGATTGGCTTAATTAAAATATGACAACAATTTTGCATTAACTATCATCATTATATAATCCCCGTGTTATATTTTTTTATATCCAAAATATTTAAAGTAAAATTCATCTCCAATCCTGATTTTTTCTTCGTCTTATACACCTACGAAATATCTCAGAATTTTGACGCTAATGTAATTTTTTTCAAAATATGTAGTTTTTCATTTTTTTTTAGCGAAAATGTGATAGCATTAGATACCATAGTAACTAATAACTTAATAAATAAAATTCAGCTAAAGTTTACTTTACAAATTAAACTATGAATACTCTCCCATTATTAGTGTTCGTCTTTGAGATGAAAATTAATGAAGAAATGGCTTCTTTATAACAGCTAACCTCAATGATTTATAGTTCGAAAAGTTTATCGGTATCTTGATATCTAAAAAAAAAGCGCCTTATATGCACGTGAACGTGCTATCCAGTGATTCCGAACCACCTTGTGTTCTCTTCACTACAGTTCGTCGTGCCGTCGTTCGTCATCGCGGAGAAAAATGCAGAAGAATCGCGAACCGTCTTCGCAAAATGATAATGAGCGGCTATTCATATATCATGGTTCTCGCCGAGTGGAAAATCCTGGCGGGAAACCCGACGGTGAGATACAGAGGTTGGTGGTGGTGATGGTGCCTCTTTGTCGCGCGTTGGCGCAAGAGTATGCAACTCGAATGTGTCTCCTACGGCCTTTCAGTCTCGTCCGGTCTCCGCGTATCTGCATTAAAATAACGGCACTTCAGCTATACGACACAGAAGCGGCACACTCGCCTAACGTGACTTCTCCGCCTTCGACCTCGAACCTACGCGGGGCCTCGCTCGTAGTCATTGGCATCTCCTTTCTATCTCTATTTAGTCCGGGGAGGCTCTGGATAATTCCAAGATTACGGAACGATCGCGCGATTAATTCTATAAAGCTGTTTATATTTTCAACAGGATGAACTGAAAAAGCAGTTATCTCTCACGTCAATATTAAGTTCTGCAAAAATGCTCGATCATAAATTACACTCGAAGTTAATTCGCTTCACCTTCTATTATATGATCTTTTTTTATCTTTTATATACAAATGTATTTATATAACATTTGAAGAATCTCGAAAGTTAAAAACTACTAAACTTGACAATTGTCAAGTTTAATAACACGATCTGAATCGTGAACCTTTCAACAGAATTCTTGAAAGGTTTTTTCATATTTTCTGAAAAAGATGTTACATTTTTTCAAAAAAGAATTTAACCCGTACTTAAATATTAATCTCGCAAAGATGATTAAATTGAAATCAATATCTTAATTAGCTTTTGATAAAGGCACTAATATTTCTGCTATGTGAGATATACAATTTCTAAGATGTGCCAGCAAATAAAGTTCGTTCATTGACCGCTTGTATTCAAGTTATAAATAAACGTTTCGCAATCGGACGTTTTACATTATCATTGTGATTAAAACTGTAATTACAAAACATGTAATTTCGTTTGAGAAGGAAAATGAAGAAACTTCAAGAAAATACATAACTGCCAACAGTATAACATGTTAATTGTTAATTGTGTTATCTTATCCAAATATTTGTCGGCGATCGTCGCATAAATTATTGCATTTCTACGTTTACATAAACTGCTGCGGTAATGAAGAAACAATTGCCAACATAATTTCCAAACTTTTCTATTTTAAAAACATATTAAAGTACTAGTAATAATTCATGTCGCTTTATACGAACCTGGAATATCGCCGTTACTAGAACTAGGATTATCGATGTCGCAAAAACGCTTTAATTCCAAACCTGTCGAATCGATGTTACACAGAAATAAGCGATATCAGGGACAATGTGTCCAACAAGAAAGGTCAATCTAATATAGCAACGATAGAGAAAGAGAATACCAATCAGATTTGATAAGAAAAGATTTCTCTTGCGAGGAAAAAGATAATACCAATAAAATTGATATTTCCATTCTCCTGATCGCGCTCGAACTGTGCCGAATATTATCGAATCCTCAAACGATTATGCTTGCCTAGCAACTGCCGAAATCGAGGAACCATCGATTTTGACAGTACAGAATGCTGAAAAATAAGCGCGAAGCGTAGAAATGGATTTAGCTCACGCATACCGTAACTAGTCAACGTCGCACGCATCGCCGTAAATCCCTCTTTCTCTCCCTCATCCCCATGTCTACCTTCCTGTTACCCTCCTCTTATTCTTGCACCTGGATCACGTTGCATTGTTCGTCCCTGCCACGGGACGGACAGAAACAGAATGGCAGAAGGCCCTGAAAAAGAAGATTCGAGACAAAAGGAGCAAGAAAGGAGCGCGAGAGAGAGAGAGAGAGAGAGAGAGAGAGAGAGAGAAAGAGAGCGTAGAGGGTCTTGGAACATAACGAGAAGGAACCGGCAGAGGTAGAGGAAGAGGATTCCCGCGGAGGTGGACGAAGGAAGAGAGAGATGGAGGATAGGGTCGGTGAGTACGGTAGGATACAGCGAGAGAGGGAGAGAAAGAGAGATGTTTTTCTTCCAAAGGGGACTTTTTTTGCGCTGGCTTTGCACGCTCGTCTCTCCTCGGCGAAGCGGCACGAACGCGACGCGCCACACCGCGCCGTCGTAGAAATCGTCCCCGTGTACCCGCCGGGAAGTTTAGTGGGGGCAAACGAGTTGTCGGTATCCCGCGCGCGAGAGTCGGCGCGGTTGGCGGTGGTGGTGGTGGTGGTGGTGGTGGTGGTGGTGGTGGTGGGGTACGATAGGTAGGGGCCGATAGGGACGGAGAAGAGTGGAGTCTGGGACACGAGGAAGGATGGCGGAG
>NW_017255933.1:1348799-1364568 GCF_001594055.1 Mycetomoellerius zeteki
GTTGGGTCGCGGGGCAGGGTAGCGGATGGGGCAAGGGGGGCTGAGCGGTTGGAACGAGGAGAGCTGAGTCATAGCGCTGTTGCCACGTTCCTCGCCGGCCTCGTTGGGGCGTCTCGACACGGCGTGACGGCGCGGAGGCTCGCGATAGTCGCCGCTTGTGTCAGTGTCGTCTGCCGGAGAACGTGCCGTCCGCCTCTACAGGGACGGCTGACTGAGTTTCAGGGAGATATGCCGAATTGCTTTTTTTTCTGCCCCGAAACGTTCCTCGCCGCGCCGTGGATCTCCGCTTCCGATTCGAAGCGATTCCCACGAAAGATCATCTATTTATAGACACGTTCGCCGAACATTCCAGAGAATGTTTAATATTGACGTTCTCTCACATCGGATTTCGATGTTAATCAGAGTTTTGTTCACGAAGTCTGTCTCTCTCTCTCTCTCTCTCTCTCTCTCTCTCTCTCTCTCTCTCACGACTGTTAACTTTGACGGGTCTTCCCCTCCGTTAATGGAGAAACACGTCGAAATGTCATTTGTCAGTCTCCTCGAATCTTGGACGTTTTAAATTAGATATAAAAGATATATACGAATCATCCCATTGTAATTGTGTGTGCCAATCCCCTGTCATGATATTTATATATCGAGACTAATATAATAGTCTGCCTCAAAACACAATTTGTATAATTCTCATGCTATAATAAGTATAAACCATAATAAAAGTTTGAATTGCACGTATGTGATTTGCAATTTCTACATACGCGGTATTGCGGCGATACACAATCAAATCTTCATCAATTAGTCGACCTACTTGAGTTAGTTACATGATCGAATCATCTAGTTAGTAACCATGTTATAATAATGAGGTAATTCTGCTAGATCGTTAAAAGTACATCCTATTTCTGTACAATAAATATTAGAAAACTCTTAGATACTGCTTGCTTTTGCGTTTTTTATCGAGACATAAAATTTTGTTTCTTAGGGCATTCGCGATTGACGTCAACGTTCATTGCCTCGTCAGCTCTCTTGACGATTTTTTTTATTAATATCATTTCTAGCGATAATTATAATATTTATTACATGTTTAACAGAAAAAAATATGTCGATTTTCGCGCGGGATTCTTTTCATCATCATTGCATCATCTTGCGCATCATGAAATAATCGCAAAAAAAGAATTGGAAGACGGACGCAAGTAAAAAATGACCGATAAATTTCTTTCAACCTCGAACCCTTTGGCTTTCCAACGGTAAACATCTTCGCGGTAGCATTGCTAGATGTTTTATACGGTGAGAGCCAGAGCATAACCGCGAGAGAGCACGAGCGGTGGAGAGCAGGGGAACAAAAGTCCTCTCTTCTTGTCGTCATCGTCGTCATTGTCGTCGTCACTGCCGTCACTATGTGCCCACTCTGCATTGTGTTCCTTTTTACCTGCGTTGCGCTTCGCGGAATCGCGAAATCTCGCATTGTTAACGTTAGATCGTCACACTCGCGAAAACCCGGACTCTTTGTGCAACACGCATTGCTGTGTAACCGCGCGAGTGTATTCTTAAAGAGACACGCTATATTTTATTTACGTAAAAATGCAAAAGAGAGCCTCTCGACGTGTATCGTATCGCGTGTATAAAAATTGATGTCAAGTCTCTCCGGTATACTTTTCAATTGTTTTTTTTTCTAATGCAAGACCGAGTCTAACATGATATTTAAAAAGTAATGCCTTGTTTCATTACAAAGCGATAAAAGAAATTGCTAAACTAAGACGCATTATTATTTGATCTGCGCGAATGGAAATTTTATTTGTCAAGTTGACCCTGCAAGAGGATTAAATATTTAAAAGAAAAGAGTGGCACGCTAATGAGTTTTCGAGTATATCGATTGTAAAAGAAAATTAAAAACTAGAAATGTGTTCGCGTTTAATTTAATAATTTATACAGCATTATAACGTGAAATGATCGCGAACCATGCGAGCCTCTTCGCAATAAATGCGATAAATGCCACGTTACTATCTTTACGGACGCCTCTGTAAACAGGAGGTACGACGACGCATTGTCGTCCACGGGTGAAATAGATCGATAATTCGTTATTTATAACGCTGACGAGTTTACGGAAGACGAGTTTCTGCGTTTGTCTCGCCCCTCAGACTCTTCGGCGTGGGCCGATGTATTGATTTCCTGTACGTCTCCCGTTTGAAACGTGGAAAGACGTACGATCGTTGGAACCGTCACCGTCGCGATGGACGGCGCGATTAAAGCGGCTTAGTCCCACCGATATAATCGCGATAATGTCTACCTGCACCTACGTGTGCACTGATAATACGACGCAAATACATTTTACACTTCGACCAGTGAGTCATCGACGGGGCGGCGTATGTAATTCTAAATATAGAAAATACATGTATCTTATGAGTAAACATATATATCTGTAGGAAAAAATTTTATTCAACGTAGGTATTCTTCCGTCTTCTTGATAATCGAGCGAATTACACCTCGATCCGTGAATATTCTGAATTATCTACGGAAATTTACCGTTCCCCTCGTAAAGCTGACGCGGTATGTTTTTCCATTTATTTCGATCGTATAGTCTTCTTTGGAGTCGGGAAGACATTACGCTCGACAATCGTTCTGCCAGGCGTTGCTGGAAACGTCACGCTAGAATCGCGATAGAGACTATCGTTCTCCATTGGGCGCGATCTTTATTAGTAGCGTTTCAAATGGCCTAGCACGGTAGAGAGAGGTATTACCCAACCCAGAATGACGAACGAGCGAGAACTGGCGTTTTTGTAGCATAGGAGAACACGGCGCTGACCTAGAGACTTCTTCGGTTTATGGAGACCCCATGCTAATGCCGCCACATAAAGCAGAACCCGTCGTCGTGCGTCGACCAGAAACAGGGGGGAACCCAAGCCTGGGAGCGAGTCTGCCCGAGTAAAATTCCTCGATGAGCATTTCTAGGGGGATGAGGAAGGGACACGGGAAAGGAAGGGAGGATAGGAAACCGGCGGGAGCGATGTTGGAGGGGAAGGGATGCGATTCACGGCTCGCTCGCCAGGCAAGCAAGCCGTCCAGCCATCGTGGCACTCGGCGGCTTTCCTCTCCGCCATTACCCTCTTCCCTCACGTCGTGTTACCACCCCTCTCGTTTCCCCACTGACTCGCGCACACACACACACACACACATACACACACATCCTCAGGCCCCCTCCCCCTAATCTCCCTCCCTTCACCCGCTTTCACTCATACGAACGACGTAGAAAAGGGGCGCTCGTTGTGTGTGAAACTTGTACCAAAGCGCGCCGACGAACGTATCTCCGTGTATGCGTGCCTTTTTTTTATTAGGAAACGTGGGGATGGGTGCGAGGGTCCGAGGGGTGGACGGTAAGAACGAGGAAGGAAAGAGAGGCAACGGCTCTCGTCGAGCTGAGGAGCAGAACGCGGTCGCGGTTCCAGTGCGCTAGCTAGCGAGAAAATTTTCTTTCGATCTGATGAAAATGCGCCACATCCCCAGTGCGTTTCGCCCAAGATGTCCCAGACGGTGGCGATAAGTTGACGAATCGCGCAGTTCGTTGCGACCGAGATCTTTGGCTATGCAGTTTCGCAATTTGTCGAGGGAATGGAGAGATTTGCAATCGATATGAAAATATTTAATTATATAAACCAGAAACTTTTGCTTAGTTTTCCTATATCAGGAACTCGACACTAATCGATGAGATGAAGTCATGTCGTATCTCTCTCGTATCTCTCGTCATTGAGGGAGGTCATAGGCCGATATTCATAGTCCGTTCTTATTTCAAGACCATCTTGAGTAACGTCTGAAGAGGCTGATACTGCTCTGCGGTCGATATCCATATAGTCCGTTCTTATTTCAAGACCGTCTTAAGTAATGTATTAATACGACTCTCTGATTGGTTCACGACATCTTAAGATTGTACTTCAGACAGTCTCAACTCTTAAATACAAGAATCGATTATCAATATTGGCCTGTGATTGGTTTGTAACATCTTAAGAC
Source organism: Mycetomoellerius zeteki (assembly GCF_001594055.1). Classification (NCBI taxonomy): domain Eukaryota; kingdom Metazoa; phylum Arthropoda; class Insecta; order Hymenoptera; family Formicidae; genus Mycetomoellerius; species Mycetomoellerius zeteki. The sequence continues at coordinate 1,352,793 of NW_017255933.1, forward strand.
TGCACTTAAGATGGTCTTAAAATATAAGATTCGACCATGAATAGACGAAAAGTTTCGAAACCCTCGAAGCTTCTCGAAACGGAGTTTCGCGTGAGTCTTCGCAGCACCAGCATCCGGAGATTCCGTTTCGAGCACGGGATATCGCAACTACGGCATTCACTGGGTTCACTTGTGCAACGCGTCGAGGATAATGCAGCAACGAGAATGATTCGCACAGTCTCAGGAACTCGCTACGATAGGAGGATCCAGAGAACACAGCACAGATCACACAGTAAAACGTCTCGTGCGTAAAATATCGGTTTTCCTACATGGGAGAAACGAAAGCGAGGGAGAACGAAGCGCGATTGTACGAGAGAGCGGTGAGTCGCCACAGCTCGTCCGCCATTTCGTGCGTGCGTTCGTTCTTCCAGATGCATACGTGGCAAGATTACGCGTTCGCTTGCTTCTTCTCCTGCCTTCCTCGTCGGAGGAACGATCGAGATTCCAAAAATAATTCTCGATACTCGAATTCTCGATAATGAGAGATTTCTTTTTTTTCTCTCTCTCTTCCCCCCACTCGTTAATGATCGATTCATCGAAACTACACGAAAAGTATTTGAACATTATCGACAATAACGAACAACAACGAGAAAACGCAAAAAAAAGCCCTTTTCTAGTCGATAGAACGACAAAGATGGGACCACGCCCCGTTCGAGCGGTCGACACCGAGAGGAGAAACATATGCCAGACATCGACGACACGCTCGCTGCCTTTTTCGAGACTCTTTTCGTTTCTATTAGTCTGGAGAAACTAGCCTCCAGCGCTCTTCAATTCGTAGAGGACCCTAGTAAAATATCCCTGCAGGTAATCCGTCCAGATCTCGGGGCACAACCCTCATTCCCTCTCGCCGTCTAAACTGCGCGAAACGATCATACGATACGACTTCGTCCCGCGTGATGCGTAGGAGCTCTCTTTCTACAGTTATCTTTTTTTTTCCCCCCTACGATGATATACGCTTATGGAGAATACGCAGTGGAAGTTATACGGCTAAATGGCAGAGAAGTCCTTCGGGAGAGCAGAGTAGATACGTGCGACTCACGCGAGATTAGACGAACGACTCCCCGGGAGAGTCCCCGAACGTCCTGGTGTTTGCGCTTGCGTGCGGCGTTTCCTTTCAGAGCGGCCAACCGGTGCGTACCTCGTCCCACCATGACGATGAATCTCCCCTACTTGGCGATATCGCCTCCACCGGAGCGCTCTCTCTCTCTGCACACAGGGTGTGCCAGAAACAACTTCCCGGACTCTTTGTTTTCTTTAATTTCGTGCGAAATTCAATATCCTAAGTTCTCTACTACAGGGGCCTGAAAACGAGATCTCTCGCTCTGCGTTTGTTCCTCTCCTAGTCTCTTCCCTTTTGCCCTTCGTTCGAAACTTGGTCCGATTCAAAATTGCGCCGAGGCCAGGCCGAGACGCGAAACGCAAAAGATATCGGTGCTTCCCAATGGAACGGCAGAATAGCGCAGCGTGCAATCGGGGGAATAAATCGATATTGGCGCTGCCAGGCGCTACGTTTACATCCTGGAAAAACTTTCCCCGCTCTCTATTCGACTCTATTGTTAAATTTTTAGGCAGAAAATGCAAAATTCTCAGATAAATGTTTATCTCAAAAAATTACGAACGTAGAAGCATAAAAGAATTAAAATTTTAATCTGTCTGGCATCATGTTGCATTAAATCTTGCAACTATGCAGCACTTTATCTGTTATAACAACATTTAAACACTAAAATTATCACATGTACTTATCCATAAACATGATACAATTTAGACTTTTATTTAACATTGATGATTTCAAATAAGTACCGATTAACTTAATCAACTTTATTAAGTATAGATATATAATACGAATAAAATAACTTTATTAAGTAAGTATACAGTGTTGAATCTATAGTGTCAAATTTAACTTAACATGAGTCGCCACTGCTTCTACTCTATCATATCATTATTTTATACTAAAAGAATGGTTATATTTGACACTATACAGTGTCAATTTGATATTATAGAGTGTCAAATTGACACGATATAGAATCAAATTTAACTATCGTTTTGATAAAAAATAATGATATATTTGGTAGGAGCAGTGGCGACTCACGTTAGGTTAAATTTGACACTATAGATTTAACAGTGTATATATAATACAAATAAAATTATTAAATTAATAAATAGAATTATGTTTAATAATATATCGAAAAAAGATTAGAGAATAAATCGTTGTACAGAATTGTATATATCAGAGATTTTGTCTGATATCCGTTTCTACCAATGTAGTTTAATTTTAATCTCGGTTCAACTAACTTTTCATCTTTTTCTAGTTCTAATAATAAGAAAAAGATAAAGAGTAAGTTGAATCGAGATTAAAGTTAATCTACATTGATAAAAATGGGCATTAGCGATTCTGCCAGTCGATTAACTGCCGCTTAAGTTAATCGAAATTTGGTCGAAATCGCTGTGGATCTGATACGAAATGAATTTTATTCATGATTGGAAGATGTGTTTTTTTTCGTAGCAGTCTGATATTTTGAGTAAATCCGCATAGACTAACCAGCACGAATCGCTGTGCCGTTAACTTGATGTAATCGATGAAGCGCGGTACATTAAAGCTGACGTTTTCTTTGGACACCTTATAGATTTATATGTCATTTCTTTCGTACTGCTTCCTCCTCTCTCTCTCTCTCTCTCTCCCCCTCTCTTTCTCTCTTTCGTGTTACCGTGAGTCGAGTCACTCGGCGAGAGCCGTCATGGTCTCTCCCTACAAAAACATCCGCGACGATTTTTATCTGTACTGATCTGAACGTAGCGGAGGAAGACTTCGATCGAGGTCTCATCTTTTTCTTTTTCGCTTCTTCTGTTGTCTCTTTTCCTCTGGATCGTCTCTCTTCTATCTTTCTCTCTTTTTCCTTTGCTTTGGTCTTAATTTCCTGTGCCTCGCATCGAGTATCGAGAGAGTTTTCTAGAGGTAGAGGATTACGGGGTCTCTGTGCTTCGCGGATCTTTCCTTCTTTCTTCGAAATCCTAAACGATCCCAGCAAGATCCCTTCAGCGCAGTTGCCGCACATAGAATCGCGACGTTGCCATATTCGTAGGAACTAGCTAATGTTTGCTGATGGAGGGCACATTCCACGCGCGGGAATAGGTATATTGAAAATACCTATAAAGTCCCTATAAAAACATGAGGCCTGAATTTGTTTATTATATTTGTAATATTTTTCACGAAAGCTGCACTTTGCAATAGCAGTCAGACTGCTAAGTGCTCAATATCAAAGCTATTAATCAAGCTAATATCAACAATTTCGATATTGGCTTGAAAATGATGCAATTAAATAACCGTAAGCGATATTTTAAGAATAAAATTTCTCATATCACTTCTCACGATTAAATTAAGCGAAGTCGGAAAACATCTGACGAAATCATTCTTGATTGAACTCGTGTCCTCTTGCTAATGGCGTTGACATTTGTTACATGAAGATTAATGGTGTTTCAGGTATGGACGCGTGCAGAGCGTCAAGCTGCTGCCACGGGGCGAAGAGTGCCCTGTGGACGGAGGTTCCAGCAGTTCCCTTGGCGAAAGCAATGAGGGCGGTTCCGGTTCCAGTTCAGGCAGCGGCGGCGGTGGCGGGAGCGGCGGTTCCTCGACCAGCGGGGGTGCGGCAGCGACGGTGGCGTTCATGGATATCAAGTCCGCAGCGAAGGCTCACGCGACTGAGCATACGCTGGACGAACGAGCTCTCACTACACAGTACTACGAGCCACAACATCTTCAGCACAGGTTCCCCTCTCACGGGTAAGTTTGCTCATTACAAGTTCCTGTGTGAGCCGCCACAACATTCGACTCAGGATACTCTTGCAGAGCTGCTACAAAACTAGATACCAGAGAAATCGAGAAAAAATTATGGAATTTTAGGATAAGGAATTTCTGACAACCCAGTTTTGGAAAAAGGGGAAGCTCGAAAGATACAAAATTACGTACACATAGACATAATAAGAATAGATTGCGCATTTCTATGAAGTTGGTACTATTGGTTTAGAAGAAATGAGATAACTTGAATTATATCGCTCTTTCTTTCTCTAAAGAATCATTTTGAAGAGATATACTGATATGCTCAATTCTTTCTAATGGAGCACAGATGCTGAGATCTGCAGGGAATGTGGAGTCTATATTTATTATGTTATTTATTATATCTATAATATATTTATTATGTTATTTATTATATCTATGAAAATACTAGAGTATTCTTATACTCATGAAATAATAAAGAATACATCGATTTAAATACAATCTAACCCTAATAAGCAATAATGATTTAAATGGATGTTATTAATTACGAAGTCAGTCGCAGGACGTCCACAAGAAGCAATGACTCTCTCTGATTCCTAATGTTTACAAAATTGATAATTTGTTGAATTAGAATACAATAAGAGTTAAGGCCAGAGCACAGATCTGCATAACGTATAATGCATAAAGCCTAAGAAAAGTAAACTAATAAAAAGAGTCTGTTATTTTATGGAAAGGAAGAAAATGAAGGACCTTGATTGGTTCATTTTTTTATGCATTGTGCGTTATGCAAGACTCTATGCTCTCGTATTTAGGACAAACTGTGGCCATATAGCTAACAGTGAATTCGGTTGGACGCACTAGTGCATATTAAAGTATGCATACTAATTATAAAATGCAGATTTTACTTAACAGCACAATAAAATATGTTAAAGAGTTCATGGTTTAATTCATTTTTATATTTATATTTAACACACACACACACACACGCACACATTTTTACATCATTTGCATACGACAGTTTTAACAGTGCATCAATGTATACTGGGTGCATTCAATCAAATTCGCTATAAATTAACGTTGAAATTATCCAATAGTTTCCTTATGAAAACAAGAAAGAAATCTAGAAATAATAACAATTCTGATCGGAATCCATTCCGAACAGTTCCATAACGTGTCCTGTTAGATGCCTAAATATTTTATTCATATATGGTAAAAAATACACGAAATATAAAATTAAATATTTACTGATATTACAAAATGACACTGTTTTCGATTATAACACACACTTCAGTGCTAACTATTATTTCTTCTTTTTTGAAATATATTAAAAATTTGTGCTTGTCTTGGCTATTACATATGGCGAATTTAGGTAACCGATAAAAAAATCTTATCTCTTTTGTTTAACTATTATCATATAGAAACTCTAGTTGAATAAATTTTCATTTGCCGCTATTGATTTTCCCGGAGTATTGATTTTCCATACAGCTGACTCGATACATAGTCGAGTCTTTTTTGAAATGGAATTACATAGCGTGTGAATAACAAGAACGCAACAGATACGTGGGATTATATCTCAACAGAAAGAGATGTGTATTTTTTGAAGAATAGGAAGATACACATTATACGCAGTAGCAATGTGACGTAATATAATGCTTTCTATCATTTTGCTATAAATAAGATAATCCATAGATGAGTTCTCTTGTCGATGTAATAAATCACTGTAACTGTTAGAGTTGTGCATTAAATTAATTTTTGATTATAACACAGATAATATGGCAATGACATTCGTCATGCGGAAATAACAGTTTCAATGGTTGAGAGAATATTCCTATCCTGTTTTTTTAATAATCGTTTAAAGCAGAAAGTTCTTAAGCTGGTTTTATAGTCGATTTTTATATTTAAGACCGTCTTAAGTACTTAAAATGTCATGAACCAATCATAGAGCTGTATCGGTATTTTAAGATATTACTTAAGATGGTATTTTAAGATATTACTTAAAACTTCAAATAAATACAGACTATAAATAGCGGCCTTAGATGAAGCTTTGAAATATAGATTTCAAATAACATCGCAATTTTTAATTACATTTTTATTGTAAATTCTAACTATAATATGACAACGTATTAGTAAGAATTAATTTCGGTAAATTATTTCGGCTGCATCCTTTCGATCGATATAGAAATATTCTCAATCGTGCCTTTTCCTCCAAATTAATCTTATCTAAGAATAGAAAGATATTCTCAGCCTCAAAGTGGCACGTACAAGTGCCGGTTTACGATGAGTCACGTCCTAGGAATTAATTAAATCGCACGTCACAGGAAGCAGGTACAAAGACGACAATGAAACGTCGTTATGGACAAATGGTCTTTCTATTATCTTTCTAGCAAAATTCATATGTATGATCTACGAATGAATTACACAAATCTTTGAATCATTTGTCTCCTAACTTTTTATCTGATCGAGAATCACTGTTAGAGATTCACATATTCTTAAGTATTTTAATTTTTATTCATGATTTGGCTCAGTCAGAATAACTTTGGCTCAAATTAAAAAAAAAAATGCCTAGATAGCACGCATATTTAAAATCAAAACAGTCTTTAAGACGTTTTTAAGACTTACGTCTCTCAATCTTAACATCATCATACATGTATGTTAGGTATCTAACATGACATGTATTATGAAATTGTTCAGAATGGATTCGAATTGTTTAATTATTCCCTAGATTTGTATTTTCTAGGATAATTTCAACGTTAATTTGATTATACATGGCGGCAGTTCCTAACTCTTATTATATTACAGGGACTAATTCAACAAACTATCAATTTGATTACCGTCTGTGCATTATCAAATGAACTAAAATTATGATTTTATGATACTATTAATGTATAGCCTCAAAATTAATAAGTCTACCAACTTGAAATCGTTAAAGATAATGGGGATAATGGGAGATTCGTCGAAAAATCATACCATTTAGTTATTATCTATTGCGTTCCTATTTTCCAGGAATCATGCTGTTTTTTACAGTTTCAAGAATTAATCATATTATCGCAATTGTTGTTTAATGCTATATAGTGCTATCGTTGCATCGATTTCAGTAAACACGTAGGAGGAGGGGGCACATACATTTCTTTTTGCTGATGTAAACAGTCAGTTGTAATGTTAAGCTTCACGTATAACGTACGTTATAATAACGCATTATTAATGTTCGCTTCGTTGCATGCCGATCGTTATCCGTATTATCTTTGGCTTTTAACATAGTAGGTACACAACGCACATACACATATATATTTTCTCTCTCTCTCTCTCTCTTTCGTTCATTCGTTCTATTTCTCTCTCTTACTAAGTTAATATTAGAACAGTACACAAAGCGAAATCAACTGCTCAGCAACACAATTTCAAATATATTCGGAGATACGATGCCTCGTGATAAATTATGGATAAATATACGTAATATGCAATTTGCACAGTGCTAAAACTGGTATCAAAAGTATCACTCTATAGACTTATTCTTTTTAGCTGAACTTCACGGTTCAATTTTCCTCCTTTTCTTTCCACGTTGGAGAAAAAGGAAAATCAATTTGCTAAATAAGGAGTATGAAAGCCTACACAAGATATTGTGAAAAGCAATCTTTATAAAATAATCTTATACAATAATAATGATAATAATAATAAGAATCTTATTTCAAACTGTACATATGAGAACGAAACTAATAAGAACTAGAAATTAAATGCCTATAACAGTCGAAGCTGGATCTTTAATACTTAAATAATTCAATGTTAATTATATATATGCTATACATGTAATAATAATAATCAGATATTTCGACCTTCTATTAGGTTATCCTTAGTATATTGTTACGATAGAGAAGCTAAAATTAAAAAATTACATTTTAAAACGTGTCAATTATTAAACTAATTCGCTCACGTAACGTAGCATATGTCATTGCATTTTTTTTTAAACGATTTGCACGAATTTTTAGATTCCATTAGAAAAAAGGAAGATAAAAGAAGTTTAGCTAAAAAGAAAAGGCACATTTCTAATAAATTACACTATGATGTGTTTATAAAATGTTTTCGATGTGACAAAAGATCCATTAAAGTACCAATAGAATTATTAATATAATTTCAGGATAATCGTAAATTAATTCAACTTACGTCCGCATCGATGAGATTTGCGGTTTGCTTTAAAGGCATCTTCGTTTACAATAATCCAAGTGCTTATATTCCTCTAGTCACGTAGCTAAAGTAGATATATTCGAATAATATAGAATCCATGTGTGATTTTTCAAGTTGAGAACCACTGGCGTATTTATTTTGGCTCCAATATGTAACGTAATCTTTCTCTTTTTTTTTTTGCCGCGCCACGCATTCACGCTCCGTGTTTTCTGACGTCACACCTACATCGCAGTCGTCCTCGTCTATTTACTGCATATTTGACGAATTGCGTGTTCTACGCTAAATAGATAGTATGCTGCACTTTCTCCGTGGCATCGACGGCACGCGGCAACATACTTGAAGTTAAAGCGTATCGCGTGTCGCGTTCGGAGGAGTCGCAACTTGCCTTCAATCGATCGATCTCATGATGGAGGAAAGAACGGGGAAGAGGGAGAGGGAGAGAGAGAGAGAGAGGCAGAGAAAGAGAAAAAGATATAGATAGAGGAAGAGAGAGGAGTAGCGGGAAAAAAAAGGAGGAAAAAAGGTCGTGCGTGCACGCTACACGCCTGCACGCCTATATTCACGCGCGCGCGACCGAGGAGAGTATAGCGGCGTCGCATTTCCACGAAAAGTCAGGTGACCGTGACGACGTGGTCGCTGGCGATGTTGCCACGTCCCGACGGTTGCGCGGGCGCTATCGCCCGAGCAGTAACTGTCGAAGCGTGACGATTGTAGCGGGAAGGGCGTGCGGAGGAGGAGGGGGGAGAGAGCGTTAACTGTCAGTAGCGTAGTCAGGAATTTACGAGCCCGGCCCGACTCGTCCCATCTCAATCACCTCTGTTCGTCTCACTTGGCCGTATATGAATGCCGGGATTGAGATATTTATGTTGGATGGTGATTTCTTTTGTACTCATCAGATTGCTCGGATGCGAAGACGTTTCCGCAACGTCGACTGTACTTACCGCTGGCGCAAAACGTTAAATATCAGAATGTGCATGACGGTGACCTAATTTTCTATGAAATGAAACAATTTATTATATCGCTCATTTGCTATGACAATTGAAAGAACAAAATTTCCCAGAAAATGAGTTTGAATATTTTGAATCATTAACATTTTGTAATATTAATTTTAAAATACAATTCTGATGTAATAGCTGATTATAAAGGAATAGAAATATATTATTTCCACTCTTTTTTGCAAACAAATGAAAAATTTGTTTATGGCAGATAATCTTGAAAAAAAATGATTTTTAATATTGTAATTTCTAAAAAATATATATATTTTGTGAAATAATTTACTTCCTAAGCAGATAATCGTACAATTTTTAATGAGTTGTATCTTCAAGTACATGTATTAATGATCTTTCGATGATGACATACATTAATATTAAATGTAAAAGAGCTGTTAAAATGATTAGTAAATTCATCATGATGTACTCCAATATGTCAGGGGATTATCCTTTTTACGTAATCACTCAATATACGTTTGATGAGTTCCTATTGCAACGATCGATCGCTTAGTCGCAACTTTTGATCGAGGCGTACTAGAACATATTTATAACAACGTTATCGAATAAAGTCCTATCAAGATAACGAAATTTGTCAATTATATGAACCATTCGGTTTCCGTTTTCAATTAAAGGTTTCTTTGCTACATATTTTATTCGTTAAAATTATTTTATAAAATGTGCGAGCAGTCAGTTTTTCAATTATTTAAATATTTTGAATTTTTTCCAATGAAGTTGAGCCAATCCAAATTCAAATGTATATTATCAATGATTTCGGAATATCATTTGATTATGTAAAATTTCACAGCACGAAATTTCGTTTTTTCTTTTGTTTTTAATCGCAGACTGAGATACAACATTGTTGATATATTCGCGATATCAAAATAACTTCGCCTGTCCAACAATTTTAGAATTATTCGAAGTTGTCGAAGAATGTAATTTAACTTCACACTGATGAGGATACTTGAATTTGACTTGATTCACATTTTATATGTTTAGTGTATAAAATAATTTTTAAATTAGGGTCAAATTGAGGATTTAAATAAAATGAAAAATTGGAAAAATCTAAATTATGAGTATTACAATGACAGCAAAGATAAGAAAAGTTGAAGATTGGTTCGCAGGCCCAGGGGCGATAGAAACGCAAATACGTCATTGGTTCTAAATATTCGTATCGTTTCGATATTCGGACTTTCCGCTGGAATGTCTAAATATTTCAACCTGGAATTTTTGCAGTGTTATTATTATTATTAATCGTTGTCTATTCTTGCTTTCTCTCGTATGACTGATACAATACGAGTTATCATTTTATTTTTGTGCGCACAGCTAAAGGCAATTAACTTCTTTTATCATCGCAAAGTTCATGAACGTTACAGTTTTCTTGTATCCAACACAACAGTTATACAGAACGTTTGATAATGAGCTTTTATTGAAAATATAATGTTTCTTCTTATTAAAAACTAAAGTGCGTTTTTTTTTATAATTAAGATTCTTAATTTAACTTACATCTTTTTGTAGTGTTTTTGAAGGATACTATAAATCTTAATGATTATTTAAATGTTCTATTAAAATGTACTTAAAGTTAAACAATAAATATGACTTCTTCAATTTATTTGCAGTCTTAAAATAAAAGTCATCCAAATTTTGTATTTTTTATTTCGTCTTGAAGATTATCCGTATTGCAATATTAATGTTAAGGAAAAATAATATCAGTTTTATAAGAAATATAAGTATTGATTTTCAATGTGAAGTAAATTCTATTATTCGACAACTTCGAACGTTTTTCTACCAAATGCATTTATACTAAACACTTTATATTCATGGATATAATTTCCATTTTTCAATATTTTTATCATTTACATCATATTTTTGAGCGAGGTCTATACGCGTGCTTGCTTTTTCCGTTTTTAATTATGAATTTTTTTTAATAGAAATTCATCTAGTTTTACATCTAAATTATCATTGTAATAAGTCGGTTCGTCACATAAATCGAGTATCATATTAATTTTCAAAGAAAAACAAATAAGATCAATTATACATATGAAATATGAAATTAGACATACATTCTAATGTATTGCAATGATAGTGTAATTATATAAAAAGAATGAGACAGCAAATACGAAAATTCTATTTTTTTAATGTTGCACATAATTAAAAAGCAACTATAGATGAAATCTGAATTAAATGAAATTAGTTTGGTTCAGCATCATTTTTTAAAGAAATATATTTGCTGTGTCAATCTTCTTTGATTGACAAATAATATTAAGTAACGAACCAAACGATGAGATGACGACGATAAAATCCAGATTGAAAATAATAAAAGATTATTACATCAAAGTGAATTATCGCGCAATTCCAAAGGCAATAAAATACAACTGATGGTAATACTCCTCTAGCAGGATAATACTGCTTTAAAAACAGAAGAAAACAAATGTATATTTCTTCTTTAATTAAAGCAGATCCAATTTGTAACAGTACTTCTTCGCTGCATGAGTTGTTAAATAAATAAAACAATCCTGAAGAGGAAGAGTGACGAATGTATTTCGTGGCGACTTCTCATTGACCCGAGTACTAACGGCCGTTCTCTGGTCGATGACTAAGCAGAGTTTTTTCGTCTTTCAGAAGTTCAGAGGATCATGGATCCGGCGGCGGCAGCGGGGGAGGAGGCAGCGGAACAGGCGGCGTTTCCGGTGGCGGCAGCGGTGGCGGGAGCACCGGTGCCGGGGTCGGTGGTAGCGGCGGCGGCGGTGAACGAGGAGACAGGGGAAGCGAGAATTTCGACTCACGTGGTTCCCATGGCAGC
>NW_017255933.1:1364674-1392224 GCF_001594055.1 Mycetomoellerius zeteki
GACATCGTGGAAGTCTGCCGCCGTCATCCTGGTCGGCATACGAGCCGACGAGTTCGAGGTACGGCGGTGCACCGCCGCCACCTTCGCCTGCCACCAATGACGCTTACCAAGACGAACAAGGTAATCTCATTCTGATCCAGTAGAAGAGTTTTTCATCATCATAAGAAAGACACGCGTGTAGTTTCTATATATTTGTCACTTGTTTGTGTGTTGAACCATTAAAATGAGAATGTCAAAGATAAAAACCGCTCGATGTCAATGTGTAAAGAATATGGAAATTTAGTTGCTACAAACTGTAAATATTCAACGATGAACTTTGATTTGCATGAAGAAAAATAACAAATACACATTTCTTTCTCATATTTATCACGTATTTAATTTTAATCATTCTTCTTTTGTAGGAACTGGTGGAGGCGGTGGTAGCGGTAGCAGTGGTGCTTTGCGACAGCACAAGAAACAGCGAAGAAAATCACGAAGTGGGAGCAGCTCGCCAAGCGGTAGCAGTCGTTCCGGAAGTAGCAGCAGCAGTCGAAGCGGTAGCTCGGGCGGCAGCTCTTCCGGGGGTAGCACGTCGCCCGGTAGCTCTCCGCATCGCACCAGCAACGTAGCCGTCACGGAGGATCGCAGGCCGTTGGCCATCTGCGTTAGAAATCTGCCGGCACGTAGCAGCGATACTTCCCTCAAAGATGGCCTTTTCCACGAGTACAAGAAGCACGGAAAGGTGACGTGGGTGAAGGTCGTCGGTGCAGCCGGCGACAGATATGCCCTAGTCTGTTTTAAGAAACCTGAGGACGTGGAGAAAGCTCTCGAAGTTTCGCAAGATAAGCTATTTTTTGGATGCAAAATTGAAGTAGCCCCTTATCAAGGATACGATGTAGAGGACAACGAGTTTAGGCCGTACGAGGCAGAACTCGATGAGTACCATCCGAAAGCAACAAGAACATTGTTCATCGGTAACCTCGAGAAAGACGTTACCGCGTCCGAGCTCAGGAAGCATTTTGAACCGTTCGGCGAAATAATAGTGAGTTCAAATTATTTTGAAATTGGAACATTCGTTTATGTCAGTATAGAAATTGAATAAAAAGCAAAATCATCTGAACAAAATGAGAAAGCCAAATAAAAATAATAATCTAAGCCTGATAAACATTAAGACGAACATCCCGTTATATTTGTTTGCAGGAAATTGATATTAAAAAACAGGGCGCCGTGTCAAGTTACGCTTTTTGTCAATATTCGGATATCGGTAGTGTTGTTAAAGCGATGAGATCAATGGATGGTGAACATTTAGGTGCGAATCGAATTAAACTTGGATTCGGGAAGTCGATGCCGACATCCTGCGTTTGGGTTGATGGTATCGGAGGTATTTTATTATATTTACTACATTTTTTATTATATTTATTATTCAATTATGTACTAGTAAGAAATATTAAAAGCACAGTTATTTATCAAAATGCAATAGAACGATGTGCAAGTAGTTTTATTTTATTAAAAGTTACATCAGACAGTAGCATTAAAATTTGTAAAAATAAGATATTAAAAAAGAAAGATTTGGTACAATACCAACAATGTCAAAACACGGCATTAAATATATTAAATATTCTTTTCTTTTTTTAGATTGCATGTCCGAGAAATACTTAAATATGCAATTTCATCAATTTGGACCGATAACTCAGGTAGTGGTAGATCGTGAGCGTGGTCATGCTCTGGTCTTTTTCGATCAAATAAGTTGCGCTCAAGCTGCCGTGAAAGAAATGCGGGGAGCTGCACTTCGTGGCCGCCGTTTGCAGGTCGATTTTGCCTCAAGGGAATGCCAGGAAACATTTTACGAACATCTCGAGCGTCAAGGAAATACTAGTGAAAAGCCTTGGGATTCGAGGCCTTCGCCAGCATCTTCATTTGACGTGACGTATGTATACTTTTTTTATAAATCAATTTTATTATAGCTAAAAAGTACCTCGATAAAATATGAAATATTTAATATTGATAAAGCAAGAAATTTTTTTTTAATGTGCATATTTGATATTTAACAATCTTTATTTGAAACAATTTCTAATTAGTCTAAATTATTTGATATTCTATTAGATTATACTGATAGTTTATTAATGAAATAGACGCATGCTTATGTATAAGTTCACGAGTTACAATCAAGAACTTATAAAACGATTGCATTCGTGATTCGAAGGATTCCTTCTAGGCGGGAGCGTAGTAGTTTCGACTCGGCAGTGACGGTGTCGAGTTCGAGCAACAGATTTACACGCTATGATACGCCCCCGCGATCAAGAACGGCAAATTACTCGCGAACTTCTGGAGGCAGTACACCTGGTGCGAGTCCAGCCCATCCAACAGCGATGTCACGAAGTAGTAGACGATCCTATCAGGATTCCTACTACGATGGTGATTACGCTGAACCGACGTCGCGACGGTTTCGTAGCTACGACGAGTTTAGTCAAGGCAGCGGTGCAAGTCACGACGATTATCAGAGCAGCGTACTCAGTGACAGCAAACTCAACGACGATGATTGCCCGCCACCATCACGGCGTCACACAGTGCAAAGCGTCGTTACGAGTGTCGACCCACCTGCGCCACCGCCACCGTTATTACCTCCACCAGACATTCGACATCTCCAAAAGGAGCGCGTCCATTTATTGGAACAACTCGAAGAATGTCACAGTAGCGGCGACGAGATTGGTTTCGTGCCGAAGAAACGTGCTAAACTTGACAGCTCGTCGACGACAGTACTTTGTGAAGATGACGAGCCGGAAATCGCGTCGATACTCGTTACTTCGCACTCTAGTAGAAAAAGCATGGACTTTAGGCGCGTTAGTGATAGCAAAGTAGTGGTGCATCATAGCACAAGGAGAGGTAGTTGCGAGGGCAGGGGTCCTGGACCTTGTAAACGTCGTCGGGATACCACTAGCAGGTGAGCTGTGTTAATATTTAAATATAATAGAAAAAAGCATTTAAAAATTATCAAAACTAAAATAACCGTATTTTTTTTACAGGCATCATGAACATCACGATGGATCTCGACCAGGTACTCCTCTCGTTGATGAGCGACCGGAGAATTTAGTACCTAGCGAACCAAGACGATTTAGAGAAAGGAGTCACGAAGGTCCATTGTCGCTGCCTTTACCAAGGTTTGCGGCTCAAATGTTGAATAATAACAACAATACAAGCAGTAGTAATAACAACAATGGCAGCAGCACTCGATCGAGCAGTGCCAGCCTCGCCAAAGTTGCTAGTCCGCCATGTGCCAGCTTATCTACTGCGCCCAGTCCTCGTGCGGCTCCACAACCGCCGGCTTCACCGCCTCCCAGACATACCAGCTCGAGTCCAACCAGTTCCGATAGCGAGACAGCGCCACAGTCCCCTAGTCTGGAGGAGAGGATACGCTCTCTGGATGAAAAGTACGAAAAGTGGTCTGGTTCGAGAGCATTGAGTGCTGCTGGCGGTGATGCATTGGCAAAACTTGATGCGAGCGCTTCAGAAAGATTCCGATTTCGACATAAACTGCTCGATATGGATCTCCATGAAGTGCAACCTTCCGATATTGTGAAGTCAGTTCTCGCGAAAAGAAGCGTGTTCGATGAAGACTCTAAACGATTGGAGAACTTCAGTGAAAAGTACGAACCGCGGGAATTCACTGGTGTTATTGGTGTTAGTTCTATGATCGGGAGCACCGCTGGTCTTACCACTAGCGGCTGTACTAGCAAAGTTTGTCTGCAGTATCCGTTTCCTAGTCATCCGCCGGTACAGCCGACCAGCGGTATTTCGGTTAGTCAAGTCGGCATTAATACGTCATTGTCCGCAAGTTTGACCGCGACGACGACTTCGATGGCCCCGTCGATGTTAAAGACCGATCCGCGGATAGTGCAACATAACTGCATACATCCAACGCCGGCGACGCCGATTACACCTGGTACTTCTATCAAGACAGTTAGTCCTGAATTACCACCGGTTTCTCTACCAATCGGTCTCATTAGTGGAACAGCAGCCAGTAGTGGTAGCGGTAGTGGTTTAGCGTCAGCCAGTAGTCTTCTAAGCAACAATGGTAGCATAGGTAGCATTCACACTCTTGGAGCCTCGACACATCGGGGATTGAGCATCTCTGCGACCACCGTATCGCCCACGGTGACCGCAGCGTCAACAGATGCCTTCTCAACTGCAATAACACCAGCGGTACCTGTTGCGACAACCTCGTCAACGGTAGCAGCAACAACAACGATGTCCGTAACAGGCACAGTATCTTCCATGACTACTACCAGTTCGATAGCTCCACCGTCTTCCATAACATCCTCATCCAATTCTTCCTCTTCATCGTCATTATCCACATCTTCCACAGATTTGACTCGTTCTCGTTTAAAGAAAGAAACGAGTGGTAGCAGTCGAGAGAGCAGAGAGTCTCGCGACGGAAAGGATGGCAGAGAGTCAAAACATAATAAAGGGAAAGATTGTCAAAGAAGATCACGAAAGGAAGAAGCCGATGTTGAAAGAAATCGCAAAGATAAGGATGAAAGTTTAAACGTTGTAAGTGATATCGGCAACACGGATAATCATAATAGAGACATTAAAGAAAACAAAGAATTAAGGTATGAACGGAAAGAACGAGAAGAGAAAGAAAGGAGAGACAAAGAAGATCGTGATAGACAAGAGCGAAGGGATAAGGAAGAGCGTGATCGACAAGAGAAAAAAGAAAAAGAAGAACGTGAAAGACGGGAAAAGGACGAAGAGAGGCGAGAAAAAGAAAGACAAGACAAGGAACGGCAGGAAAAAGATAGAAAAGAACGGGAAGAAAGAGAACGCGAGAGAAAGGAAAGGGAAGAGAATGAACTTAAAGAAAAAGAGAGACGAGAAAAAGAACGTATCGAACGTGAAAGGAGAGAACGAGAGGAGAAAGAACGACAAGAACGGAAGGAACGAGAAGAGCGCGAAAGGAGAGAACGGGAAGAACGCGAAAGAAAAGAGCGGGAAATTCGTTTGGAGCGTGAAAAGCAAGAAAAAGAACGTCTTAAAAAGGAAAGAGAAGAACAAGAAAGAAGAGAAAAAGAAGAACGAGAAAGAAGGAGAGAAGAGAAGGAACGTCTCGAACGAGAAAGAAAACGAGAAAGGGAAGAGAAGGAGAGACTAGAACGTGAACGTCGAAAAGAGAAGGAAGAACGAGAAAAAATGGAAAAGGAGAAACGCGAGAAAGAAGAACGAGAGAGACTCGAAAAACTTGAAAGGGAAAAGCGACGGGAACGCGAAGATCAAGAAAGGCGGGAGAAAGAGAAGGTCGAGCGCGAAAAGAGAAGAGACCGCGAAGAAAAGGACAAAGACAAGAGAGAACGTGACGATAACAGACGGCAGTCGACTGAGAATCATCTACATCCCTCTATTCCGCAATCTCAGAATCAGATTGCTCCGGCACCGGTACCGATCAAGCGTAGGTGTTCGTCGCAAGATTGCCCCACAGACGAAGACGCTAAGCGTGTGAAAATTTCGGATCATCGGCGAGACAGTAAAGACCGGTCTAAGCAAAACAGGAGATCCGAAGATCGCAAGCATCGTAATGATTCGCATCGTTCTAGTCGAGAGAGCAGGGAGAGTCGTGACAGTAAGGAAAGTACAACGCAAGATAGCAGGGACGGAACGCATGGCGAATCGACCCGGGAAAACAATTCGAGGGACAGCGGAAACAAGGAAAAACAAAGGAGCAAGAAGAATCGATCGGAGAAGGAATCGAGAGAGCGTAGCCCAAGAGTCTCACACGAATCCGATAAAGAATTTTTGTCAAGATTGGAACTTTCCAAAAGAAACGACTCGAGTCCATCGACGGAGCAGTCTTCTGTGGGAACAAATCACAGAGACGCGCAACATCATCAACAGCAACAGTCTACAGTAAATTCTCATAGCGATGTGGACGATGGTCCTCTCTCTACTCACGAAATACAGGTGACGAGAAATCCATCAGCCACCGATACAGACAGCGACGAGCCTAAAAAACATTCGATCTTCGATATTGTCGATGACGAGCCTGCTTACATTAGCATGTATGATAAAGTGAAAGCCCGTTCAACGAAAAATATGCAAAAATTAGAAGAAGAGAAGCGTCAAGTACGTCTAAAGGATAAATTTTCGCAGCTGAAGCAAAGTCGTGCTAGACGAGAGGAGAAGAAGCAGTGTACATCTTGGGACGGAGATTCAGTGAGCAGCAAAGCTCTGACTGAGGACGAGGCTACTTCCGAATCGGATTCAACGAGAACCAAGTCCCTCTCGAGAAAGGGCTCGCGATCTCGCATTCACTCGGACACAAGCGAGGAGGAGGAACCATTCAACAACAAGGTTCGGAAGGCTGTAAAGACGGAGAGATTCCTCGAGAGCGACGTCGATCTCGGCTTTGCCGATACTGAGGAAAAGCAGAATCCGCTAGAAACTTCGAATGTTATCGTTAACAGCGTACATACGAATATTAAAGAGGAGCCTCGTACGTCCGACGAAGACGAGCGAGTCGCTATTGGTTTCCGTACGAATCATCCCACGATAGTGGTGAATAATCACGAAAGGGATTCGCGAAAGAAATCACACAAAAAGAAACAGAAACGTCAGAAGAATAGCATCTCGAGCGAAGACAATTTGAAGGTCGAACCGAATGTAGAACATAAGAATAAAGCTGATGTCATTACGTCGAATGCAGACTGCCGGCCGAATCACGGCGCGGAATTAACTACTGTCACTGCTGCTACGACCATTGTCACAACAACGTTGGAGAACGCGGAGGAGAGAATGCGGGCCGATAAGAAGCAACGTAGTAAAAAGGAGAAGAGACGTGATCGGAACGGAGAAGATAAAGCTAAAGCAAGACGAAAGAGGCTCAACAGACAAGAGGCGAGGGATTCTCAACGTATGGAGGATATCTTCGGACCTCTGTCGGATGACGTTGACGATGCTCCACCTAACACCTTCTTTAACAGATTTGGTAACATGACGTCGGAGAATAGTGCTTACGCTTCGGACAGCGACGGTGGTCGTAGCTCACTCGACATGGATAGAGTGAGACGTAAAACAGAAAAGAAACGGCGTCATCAGCCAGAAGATGAGAACAGCGTTGATTTAGCTGAAGCCGGGCGAGAAATCGAGGCGAAACTCTTGCGTATACCGAGTTCTCCGAAGACCGCCCCCGCGTGCACGACCGAACCTAATGATCATGATGTCTTTCGATTTACTGATGATAATGATAGCGTCGAGCCGTCCACACCTTCGACAGTACCGGAAAAAATCAAGGAGAAGAAGAAGAAACGAAAGAAGTCGAAAGAAGAACGTAGTCGAAAGGATTACCATCATCATCATCATCATCATCACCATCATCAAGAAAAGAGCAGTGAATTACCTTATTTGGGTGCCGAACCTAGTCCACCGAGAGCGAGCAGTCCACTAGTATCTAAGACAATATCACCTAATTTGTCCACGTCTAGAGAAACATTATTAAGTCCTATACCTAAGGTGACTACCAATGTATCGACTGTGCCGTCGATCACTTCACCAGTTGTAACTAGTAACATTCAGACTCCCAAGTCGGAAAAGAAGAAGGACAAGCTTATACCCGGCTTTGGAATAGAAATAGATGAAACAATTCACGAAAATGCTGTGAAAAGTATCTCAGAACCGGATGAAAGGGACAACAGTTGTCAATCGCGAAGCGGTAGAGAGGAACCGGAAGTACCTGTATCAACGACACCACCGGCTCAAAACGAGGACAAACCACGAGTGGCAATATCACAAGAAGAAACGGAGGATGCCGTTGCCGCGTTGCTCGAAGAAACGTTTGGCGCCTCGACGGAGGACTTCTCTTATGAGGGCGAAGAGGAAGAAACGGAAGCTGACGGGGTTGCTGGGACACCAGCCGAAGCGCCCCAGGAGGACGTTGAAGAGATGCAGCAAGCGGTAGAGAGTCTGAACGCCTCGACGGGAGAGGGCGACGCGGACTTGAAACCAGATACTCCACAGAGCGAGCATGATCTCCAAATCGATACGGACACAGAGGAAGATCCGAATTATGAGACGGTCGATCTCACGCAACCGCCAAAGACACCCGATATACCATCGTTCTACAAATCTCCAACGAAGACGTTGCCTATGGCGCCTATTTTAACTGCGCCTGAGAAGTCAATCGAAGTACGATTATCACCCGCAGTTACGAAACCACAGAGTCCACCTTCCGTAATTGCTCATTCTTGGAGTTTGAATGAACACAATAAGGCACGAGAACCCGTGAAATCTCATCAATTAAAAACTAGCGAATCAGATACTGACGTAACCAGTCCAGAGAGAACAGCACAGGTGCAAAGAACGTCCGCGTCACCGCCACCGCCTCAATATAAACAGCCTATGCTAGTTCCTTGTAGCGTACCGATCAGTGACGTACCGAAACCACTCTCCGTTCCAAGTTCCCGACCATCGCCGATCACAGTGCAACCTCTGTACCAAAGACTCCCTGTATCTCCACAATCTCAAATGGTACCGATGCGTCAAGCATCTCCTAAAATGCAAAACGTCACGACAGTTTCATCTTCCAATACAACACCGTTGCCGCCATTAGTCCCGTCAAGAATGCCTCCTTTAGTACCGTCGCAACCATCACCGCGCGTTTCTCAACCACTTTCGCCTAACGGACAATGGTCACGGAATCCTACGTTAAATCCGCATGTACCCAACGTGGGGAAAAGAAAACCGTCACCGCCACCACCTACTAAGATTGCAGTATGCGTGCCTATTCCCGCTCATAGACCGGAAACACCAGTTCAGCAAATTTATTCGACTGCAGCGACTCAACAGCCTGTAATACAGCATGCCTCTGGAATGGTGGCACCTGCACCTGGCTATCCACGCGGCGGTTTACCGCCGTTGACCGTGAACATTCCACCACGGCCTTACATGCCGGTGCCACCATTGGCATCCGGCATACAGGTCAAGAGCTCGCGCGATGTCTCTGGCAAATCTGTGATTGAGACGTTACTTCCTGTAAATCCGAACGAACCTCAGAGACTAGACGAACCGAAATTATCACCTGCCGTTATACCGGAACCAACCAACAAAGCGTCTACCTCTCCTAAGGTTCCCTCGCCGAATCAACCACCTACGTATATACCTGAAACTGCGAAGATAGAGATCAACGCTAGCACATCCAGCCCAGTATTTGGCAAACCTTACATCACGGATAGTTACACGATGTCACCTAGAACGCAGAAGCAAATTTCCGTACCCATTACAGATAGCAATCTGCTATCACCAAGACAAAAACAGGAAGTGTCGAATCTTCAACTTCTAACTACACACGTACCTCGCTCTTCTACACCAAGTCCTGTGATCGTGGCTCACGGTCATCTACTTCACAAATCTATGCACTCTCTAGGTCCACAAACAGTCTCTTCTTCGAATCAACCATTGATAAAAACAGTTGTACCTATAGTTCCCCAACAAGTAACGCCGAACACGACATCATCGGTGCTCAGCGATAAGTGCGTCATTCCGCAAACACCCGTTGTTTGTCAAAGGCAGTCACCTGTCTCTCAAAGTCAAGTAGTCAAGTCTCATATACCCTTGGTATCTACAGTGTCACAGACGATCATAACCAGAGTGGTACCATCCACTGTATCTTCTATGTCAACTTCACCGGTGAATGAGCAAATCACGCCGGAATGTTTAGAACCACGTATAATCCAAGGACAACAAACAAAATTAGAGTTGGATGCTGAAGCGCAAATTAACCAAACTGCTCAACCGATGCAACTTACACCTCCTATACAATCTACACCAATTGATGAGATAAAGAAGGAACCAGCCGACGTCGAGCAGGAAGAAACGATGGAAGAAGCTGCGTATAATGTAACTGAATCCGAGATGCCTGTGAATCCACTATGTATAAAAGAAGAAGACGTGAAACAGGAAAAACAAGAAGTGATTAACACGGAGATCGCACCATGCATTCCTAAAGTCGAACCTGTCGATACAATTGTGCCGAAACTCGAAACGGAAACTCCTGTAAAACTGGAACCTACAAATGAAATTAAAGAGGAGGAGACTGTAAAGGAAACTGATGAAACAGAATTAGATGAAGAACCAGGGGAAGATCTGTTGAAAGAGCCGAACACAGATCCTCTCGCTATTGATTCCAAGGAAGATCCAATCGATAGCAAGGAAGATAGTGATTACTGGTCCGCAAAGGAGGTGAATATCGAAAGCGTTATAAAGAAGGTTGACGCTCTATGCGATGGTGAAGGTAATGATGGTGATGACGAAGCGCAACAGGGCAACGAAAGCATGAATAGCGATTCGCATGACACCAGCAAGCACGAGTCGGATTGGTTCGATGCCGAGTCGACGGAGGGTGAGAATAAAAAGAACTTCGTCTCGGCTGACGATCAAGACGAGAGTGTGGAAACGTGCGAAAACGAGTGTACGAGGAGTCGTCGCGGCAGGACGAAGAGTAGGCGCGGTAGTCGCGGCGGGGTTACTACCAGGCGAGGTGGCAGAAACGCAAGCGCCGTCTCTCATCGGCGAGGTGGTAGAAGTTCCAGGGGTAGCAAACATCATGTTGAAAAGAATAAGTTACCAGCTGATGTTTATGAATTCCACGATGACAGCGAAGAGGACAACGCCGGTCGTCCGCGACTTATTCTCACTATTAAATCTCCCGGGCCGAATGTTACGGGACCGAATGCGCAACCGGCGACACCCGTGGCCGCGGTCAAAGAGGTGCCGCCGGAGGAGTTTGTCTCTCCAGCTGCCAACACGAGGAAATCTAGAAGATTGGCTGAAAGAGACGGCAGCCGCAACACGATTGACGATGTCATCGAGGACGTTGTTCGCGGATCACCTACGAATAAAGGATTAATCAGCAGTAATGCTGGAAATGTGCATGCTACTAGGCGAAGCACTAGGCACAATAATGTTCCGCGTAGTACAGTGCAACAATCCATCGTGCCGCTGACAGAACTTCGCAAATCACCGAGAGGAAGTCGCAAAGCAGCGAGGCGAACATCGGAGAATAATGACGACAGTGGAGAGGAGAAGGTAAAGGAAGTAACAGCAACGCCGCAAGAGACTCCGATCAAGGAAGAGCCGAAATTGATTCAGCCGGAAAGTCCGAAAGCAGAGGAACCGATTCAAACTGTTACACCAGCACCGTTGAAGACGGTATCACACGAACCGATGACATTGATCGATCCAGTTACGGGAATGCTGATACCGATGAGAGAATCCGAGGAGGGCCAGTACATTCCGGTGTCTACGTCGTCTGGTCAGGCACAAACTATCAATAGAACACTTGTCGAACCTCGAAGCAGCGTATTACCTGGCGCAACCCCGACCAACGAAGTATCACGAACGAAACTTGTTTCCGAGGGTTCTGTCTTAGTACCAGTAGAGCCGAAGAAAGAAGCTGTTATAGAACACGCATCTTGTCAGCCGACACCAACCCAACAACAAATCCAACCGCAAACCAGCGTAATTACGAAACCACAATCGCCGGTGGTACAAGTCACCTCCATTACTGTTGCACAATCTTCGACTATCGTGACTACCGTGACTGCGACGACCGCACCAACTACGACGGCGCAACCAATATCCACCTCGTCTTCGCAAACGAAACCTACGAGTCTCAAGGCGCACGTATTGAACGCCAGTAAGCTAGTAACATCGGCTCAACAGCAAGTTATCACAAAACCCGTAGCTCCGAGTCTACCTAACCAAACGATAGTACAGAACATCGTCAAGCCACCCGCGCAAACAGTACAGGGTCTCAATTTGCAAATACCACCCAGCAGAGTCGTGTCGCCCAGCTTGAGCCCACGTACGAAACAGGCGCCACTGACTCCAACGAATGGAAAGCAAGGTCAACCAATGTCTCCTGTGCTCAACAATACTGGAGCACCGCCTAATCCCAAGCAACATCTTCTTCAAGCCGCTAAGCAACAAACATCGACGATAGTGAACATGCCACAAAAACTGCCGATGAATATACATCCTGCCAGTGTGAACGTTAGTACTCCGACACCATCAAGAATCCATCAACCGCAGCCTACCGCTCTAAAGGGTATCAATGGACAGCCTCATCCGCTCAATCCGAAAACGCACTTGCTGCAGGCTGTGGTTCCACCGATTGGAACGGTAGCGAGTTCACCTACGCAACCGCATCTCGTCAATCCTCAGATCTCAACTGTCGTGAACAGTGTCCGACCACCGGGACCAAAAGCTCCTGTACGTAAACTTTTTATAGTAGAGGAAATACTTGAGACATTTTAAACTCGAAGGAAATATAGGCCAAAAGTTTTAAATCAGCCCTGATTAATATAATATTTGGAAACTTATTTCAGACCACTGGACCAATGGAACCGCAAAAGGTGGAAGTGCCAATGTCTGGTTGTATTATGGTGCCGACTGCGAGTCCGCAAAGTCGTAGTGTACCGATGCCGACGTACGAGCCTCCACTGGTAAATATTGTATTTCAATTTTCTTCACCAATTTTATTCACGCGTGTGTTTAAAAATCTTGCACTCGAAATAATAATAAGATTAATCCAGAATACGTTAAAGCGGCGTTAAACTAACTCTGTTTGGTTTCGGTTAGCATGGAAGTACGGGTGCTACTCCACCAGGGGGTCAGTATGGTCTTGTCCCCCCGCATCGTTCCCAGAGCCCTCCATTGCCTCCACCTGCCCATCATCATGCTAATACTTCACAGGTACTTACTTTCTAATATTCTTTTAATAAAACACTTACGTGCAACTTACGTGAAAATAAAGCAAGGCTTTCATTTATTGATTATTTTGACAGATTGCATGAAGTTTTAAGAAATGTTGTTGCGTATTTATTAAGTAAATTGGTGTAAAAATATTTTGATTTGAATAATTATGGAAATAATTCTATTACAGAGTGAAGTCGTCAACCATTACGGAGGATTAGTTCGTGACCACTACTTGCATTCTCAAATGTTCCAATATCAATATCTCCGCGCGCAACAGGAAGCGTTAACGGCTCCTCGCATAACTTATCACATTCCAGGAACAAGATCTCCACACGTACCTTTAGATCCGAAACTCGAGCCTGGTATAGAGGACAGTCACAGTCCTCCTTTAGAACTGAGACGAGGCACGAGAACGCCTCAGGATCGTACTACTGACAGTCCGCAAATTGCTCATTTATACGGAGGAATGAGACCGTTACCACCCCCTCCATCACAATACACGGGAAGTAATCCATCGTTATCTGGCGCACCGGCTAGCGCTAGAGCGGGTTACGGATACGAACCACCACCCGCTCATTTGCGTTCTCAATATCCTGTGGCTGGCAGCGAGGCTCCACCTGAAATGGGTAGAGCTCCTACGCCGGATAGATGTAGGAAACATCAGGTCGTCACCCCGCCGCTTTACGCGTCTCAAGTGCCACCGCAAGCGGATTCGTTTCAGATGCTACTCCAACGTCATCCGGTTATGTGGCAAGGTTTATTAGCTCTCAAGAACGATCAAGCAGCGGTACAGATGCACTTTGTCTTTGGCAATCCCAGAGTAGCCAGAGACAGTCTTCCATGTAACAGCGATGGCTCTACACCGCCGTTGAGAATAGCGCAAAGGATGAGATTGGAGCAAACTCAAGTCGAGGGCGTAGCAAGAAAGATGCAGGTATGTGTCACAATCTCTCCGCTAGATTATAGTATTAGAATTATACAATGTTTTAAATCCTAAATTTATTTGTATTTAAAAATAATTTGTATTTTAACATTTTGTATATAAATAGATTTTTTGAAAATGCTAAAAAATGATCCTACATAATAAATAAATTTTAAATATAATAAACTAATTTTTTTTATATAATATGTCATTTGATGTCTTCCAGACTGAAGATGAACATTGCATGCTATTGGCACTACCTTGCGGCCGTGATGAAGTAGATGTACTGCAACAAAGCAAAAATCTTCAAGCAGGATTCATTATGTATCTTCAACAAAAGCAAGCTGCTGGAATTGTAAATATTGCTGCACCTGGGTCGCAACAGGTATGATAAAATTGTTACGTGTGTATGTATGTAAATATATTTTGATGAAAATTTTATTATTACGAGATTCAAATCTTTTATCAAGTTTAAAAGTTTTATTATATCAGTTATTTTGTTTTCTACGTTATCGCTTTGTCTTTTAATTATTTGTTCGGTTTTAATGATAGAGACCGCGATTAAAATTTAATATTACAAATTAATTCGTTATTTTAGGCGGCGTATGTAGTTCACATTTTCCCTTCTTGTGATTTCGCGCACGAAACTTTGGCAAGAATAGCACCGGACCTACATCACCGAGTCGCAAAAATTGCTCACTTACTAATTGTCATCGCCACGGTTTGAGGCCAATCAGCGACCTACTGGATTATAATCTGATTATATCTCTCGCCTTCGCGCACCGCAGGACGCTTCGCACGTGGTATGAAGCCTGGAGTGTCCGTCTGACACACATAGTTGTGCGACAAACAGAGAGATGCATTCAAGAGGAAGAGCTCCTTGTTAGGAGTTGTATCAGTGACAATCAAACGGAACCCGGCGGTAAGCCGATCTTTAGATCGTAGGCCTAAAAAACGAGGCACGAGGTTGTGCAGTGAAGCGAGGTTAGCACCTGGTTATCATCGTGCGTGCCTCTCTTCGATGAATTTCGCGCGGGCAAGCTCGTTTCGTTCTCTTGTCCCTTTTTTTCTCCTCTTTTTCTTCGAACAGCTTGTGACTCGCGTCAATCATTGACAACGTTTGTGGGATCGACCGACGTCACTCTTGGTCTTTCTGACAAGCGAGTCAGGCACAACCCCAACCCTCAAGACAAGACCTTCGATTCGTCACGCGACGCCCGCTTACTTACGCTTGTCCTTCCCGTAGAGGGAACAGTAATAATTCGTTGCTCTAGATGGACAAGTGGACTGCGAAGCATAATAACGAATAGGAGAACCTTAACGTACACTCGTCACTATTACACATGAGTTATTTTAAGCGAGGTCTAGGCATTAATGATAAATTGTGTAAATTATATAAGCGAGCCACCGAGGGCATAACTACTGTGATTTTAAGTATTTAACGATAATATAATTGCGTATAAAGGAGAAAAGAAGAAGGTGACAAAAAGTAAAAACATATAAGGGGATGCCCGACTAATGGTCCGCGCGGTATGTGATGTGTTTTTGTATAATACTGCTCTATATAAATAATTATGTATTATATTACTGTAACTGATAGTTTGCTGCTGCCCGTTGCTGCTGCCGCCGTCGGTCGTGTCGTTAGAATGTAAATTACAATGTTAGACATCTAGCACAGAGAAACGAGAAAAGTTGGGCTACCCGAGTAGGATTTCCGATCTATTCGTAGATCTATCCATTTGCGTATGTATCATAATTACTCGAAGCAGGATGCGAATTTGTGAATTATCATTATTACTCTTAGCATACTCTCTTAGCGTCATACGTCTTATAAAAAGATTTTTAACGTTACTACTTATTCTTTATCATTATGATTATTATGATTACTATTATCACCAGTGTTTCCAGTGTTGCCAGTGTCGGTATAATTCTAACACATACGCTCACACATACATAAATATATACATACACGTATATAAAGAAACGGAAAATTAAGGGGGGGGGGTACATAACGAATGAAATAAATTAAACGATGAATCGATCTTCTCATTTATAAGAGTCGTATCGTTTCATATTTAATTTATTTCAATAAGTGGCTCTGGTAATACTGATCATTACCCATTCTTATTACTGTTATTATTATTAATATTATTATTATTACAAGTACTATATTATACCACTCTGCTATTACTATTATTACCACTATACTATTACCACTACTACTACTTACTACTACTACTACTATTCTATCACTACTATTACCGCTGCTATTAATTATTATTAACGTTATTACAGCAGGCTAGCTAGGGCATACCAATCTGCACATTTAAGGACGAATGGGGCTTATTTGTCATACTGAGAGGAATAGTATGACCGATCTCATTGACCACTGATGCCCCATACACACTTCCATCCTACAAGAGGTAGATATACTCGAGCAAAACGAACAACAAATGAGCAGCGAATGCGAGTAGAACGTTAACGGTGTTCAATTCACGATCGTTGTTCGTTCGTTTCATTGTTCGTTTGCACGTGCAGTGTACACCTATCTTTACACCCCATCCCTCGATTCCGTCGTACGACGACTCATAGACTCTTTAGCATTCGTGTCCAAGATAATAAATGCGCTTATGTGTATAGACCAGAGATTACACTATATCACACCAAGCCGTCAAAAAACATTTTAAGTAAATTAAGAAACTTATATCTATTTACGATATTATGCTGCTGCGCGTAGGGCGCATGCCTCTAGAGAGTAATCTTCATGCAAAAGTATCAGGGATGGACGAAATGCGCATCCGTTCGTTCTAATTCTAAGCTGCGAGGACACTTTACAAATCATGAGTATCTTTATCTAAAATATTTCATCTTTCTTTAGCGTAAAACTTAATTTTTTTTTTAACATTTCATTAGAAAACGATGCATAGTAAAATTATAAATATGATTCGATATTTGCCAATATTCTTTTATTCCAGATAATTAATCTACCAAATTGTTCGATTACTCGAATTTGGATTAGATTTAGAGCAGTTTTGAAATAATCAGAGAGTTTGGATACTGAGATCTAGATAATCTGGAGTTTAAGGATAAACAGATTAATTATTTCAGATAATTAATTCGGATTTCAGATAATTAATTCGGATTACATTATCTGGATATTTATAGCTCTAATGCAATACAATTGTAATATCGTTTATGAAAATTACGAATATAACTGCAACATTAGAGCAAGAAACACGATCGTTTATTTTATTTACTTATCTCATCGTTCTGCTACTAATTTTAGAAACGACTGACGATTCGATGAATCTATTAATTTTATTTATGGCGATGAACTGCATCGTAATTATCATCGTTCCGTCCATCCCTGCGGTTTACAATTACTTTAAGGCAGCGCGGATACTCGCGGAGCGTGTGCATGTACAGTGTAAAAGATGCGTTGTGGATATGTACAGTGTAGAGGTATAATTGAGCGAGCAAGGTGATAAAAAACAAGAAAACGCGTATATATTATAGCTATGAATAAGTACATAAGGCACGAACTGCGCACGTGTCGCGTGACGTCTCGTTTATTTTCACGAAAGCGCTGTGTTTTCCCCTTCGCTCTTTCTTCAGCAGCCAGTCATATAGTATGTAGGTGCAGGATTACATGTTTTCCTGTGCCGTTGTTACGCGACGCGTGCGCAGGTAGGCGGGCCTCGTCTATCTTGTAAAATATCTGTGAATATTATGATTTAGTTTCTTCCTATTTGTAGGCTACAAGGTATACAAAAAAATGTTTACGTTAATCATTTAAGGAGAATGTACAGATATCACTATATCCTTTTTTGTTTTGTGTTTTACTGTAGTTATTGATAATTATATGGATATTAACGATAATAATAACTATGATTAAAAAGAAAAAAAACTTAAGCACGGCTCGATTGCGTCATTCTTGAAAAACCCGCTAATATGCGCAATATATTTATTCTGTGTAAGAGAACTCTCGGTGATAATGTATCATTTGTATATTAGTAATTACGTGATCTCCTAATAATCGAAAAAAAAAAAAAGAATGAAACTTAAATAGTATTGATATACGTTGCGACGTCACACCGTTCCATCTCCTAAATTCGTCACAATCTCCACGATTTATTTCCGCGCCGTCTACATGCGTTCTTCTGAAATGTTAATGCGTTAAAAAAACGTATGTTAAGAACTTTCTTTTTATATTAGATCAGGAGCTGGACTTCTCGCTAGAAAGGTAATATAATAAAACACAAACTATTACCTCGAATATTGACGTATATTTCTTACGGTCTTACATTCGTCATACTTTTTGTTAATTTTGCTAATGAGTTGCGACAAGACAGCGATAGAAAGCTTTAGCCTGTTCTACATAATCCTATCGAACGAGACACGGATTAATATAAACGGTAATCAGCCTTGCGACAAGAATAGCGAAGTTACCTTACAAATCTTGTTTAAAAAGACTGAAGCTATGTTATAGAAAAATGGATATTACGATTTATGTTATAATTTACAGATTAAACAATTAAGAATATTTTATCTCCGTTATGAAATTTGGGTATCTCGATTTGATCGAGAGCATCCACTTTCGAAACATTCGTCTAAGGATCGCTACTCCATTCAGGCCAATCTTGAATTTTCGTGTAGAGGTAACTTCCAGGACTGGCTGTTGAAATCACCTGTCGTCCACCGAGCACGCGTACATTATTTCGAAGGATACGTTGGGATTTTCCACATTTGATTAATTGATGTGCAGTATCTACCATTGTCTGGTTAGCTTCTTTTCCTGAAAGAAAGATATTGTCCGAATAGAGCAATGTACAATAGCAAAAGAATATACACTGATACAGATCTCGCTGATGAGACAGTAGTGATCAGGGTTGGTAAAAAACATGTTTTAAACGTGTTTTAAACAGTTTAAAACATGCTAAATTGATGTTTTTAATATATTTTAAATATGTTTTTTTATAGTACTGTTTAAAACATATTTGAAGTATTAAAAACATATTTAAGAAGAAATACAGTATATTTTATTCTTAAAAAAAAAACATTAGTCTTTACCAACCCTGGTAGTGATAGACACGTTTCGTACGATTTATCGCGACACTTACGCTCAAAATTCCCAATGAAAACTATACCAATAGATTTTTTATTGTATCCGTACGTATGTGCTCCTTCGCGTGTCCATCCACATCCTTCGTATACGTTTCCATCGCCGCCGATCAAGAAACTTTAAAAACGAAAGCAATAATTATCAAGTAAGTGAGTATCTTCTTCGTATGTCTGTCATCCAAACAGACGTATAGTAAGTATAAAACAAACGGTATTTTATGAAGCACAAAACGTTTACTTGTATTTTAATACAATATAATGAATTTATATGCAACCAAATAGGCTGCAAATATTTAAAATAAATTATAACAAGTATTTAAAAAAAATAAAGATTCTTTTTGTTAAGATTGTTTCGCCGAAATTAGAATAATCAATAAGTTATTGGCATTTAAGAACGAAAAATAAAGTGATAAAAGCTACTTGGTTTATTTATTATGATTCGCATTCCAGTGACTCGAAAAATTTTCGTATAATCATAATCGAGATAATGTTATAGCTTACGAATAACCGATGTCGTCCCAACCATTTGTGTCCATATGATAACTGCGAATGTTGTCGACGATACTACTACAACTCTTTCGCGTATCACATTCGGCAGTGACTGTGTGATGTATTATCACGTAAGGTATCGGTACTATTAAATAATTAACTTCTCCAGGAGGAACACTGCTCCACTGACCTCTTTTGATGATATTCGGACACTCGACTTTTGCTAAAACATTCAATGAAAGATAATCTTAAAATTATTAAATGATTAATTAATTATTTAATAATTTTAATTATAATATTAAAGACATAATTTTTTTACTAAATAAGGAACATCTTTTAAAAAAATTCAATTTCTTCAGGTGCCAATAAAATTTTTCTATCTATAAGAAAATAGAAAACAATTAATTTAGAAAAATTCATATTTTATAATAGCAGTATTTTACATCCTATATATAAAAGCAATGACAATTAATTGAACTGTCCTGTATATATTTATATGAACTCGGTCCATGTTCTTCTATTTTGGGAAAGTAACTATAATAATTAATGTGAGATAAATGGAGAATCCTTTTCTTCTTTTTGCTGAAGTGTTTTTTTTTTCACGAAGGATAGAAGATTGTCATAAATGTATAGAGAAACGATCGAGATACATTTCGCGCAAATAATTTCATAGAATTTCATAAAGTGAACAACAGTGAATTTAGAAAGATACTTACTGGCAAAACTGGCAGGGAGTGCCAGCAAAAGTACGAAGCAGATTCTCGACATCATCCTCACAACGTGAAACGATGTGCAATATGAGGAAATGGTCGAAAGATTGGAATATAACGCCAACAGCATTTATCATACATCGGCTTATGACCTACGGCGAAGTGATAATGAGAATCATAATACTGAATAATCATGATTACTTGACTCTGCATTTTTTAATTGCAGCAAGGAGTAGGAATCGAGATGGAAAAATTAAAATATGGATTTGTTACTTATTATAATAAACGAATAAATTATAATATCTATTAATTATATATTAATAATCTTTATTATATAGATCTCTCTCTTTCACTACCTTGGAAATTAATTATAATTAATAATAATTAAGAGCGATTTTTTCTTGAATTGATTTAAATAATGGGGAACAAAATATTCATTCTTTGTTAGAATCGATATATCGATAGAAGCGATAACTTGTGCTTGTGTGCTTTCAAGAATTGACTTTTGTAGTTTTGTGTTTGTCAGGTTCGTAGTTCGCGATTCGCATGCGTTTGTCATTGTGATTCTACGTATTTCTCGAAAAGAAAAGAGAACGCAAATGGAGACCGTTCGATCATGCGGTTGCAAAGGGATACGCTCATGCTTGATTTGCGAGACCGAATATGAAATTTCGAAACCGGATCTGAAGAACGAGTTACAGGTAGAATACGGAGCACCCTAACCTATCTGATACGCATAACATCGGAATTTCTCGCGATTAGTCGTAAAATTTCTTTTTTCGAAAATTGAAGACACAACTACGCAATTACGATAAAATATATGCATTCCAGGGATTCCCCTGATAATTTTACTAATATATATATCTTTCAGTTGATAACTCGATTATATAATATATACCCTGGTGAAAATTTTTCTCAGAATTTTTCATATAATTTTTCAGAATTTCTATGTAATTTTATAACTTTCTTATATTTTTTATAGGAATTGGAACATTTTTCAGAAAATCTACATCTTTTTTCAGAATTTTTCACATATGTTAATTATGAAATATTGTAAGATTTCTAAGATTTTTTATAAGTATAATTTCTGATGAAATGTTATAAAATCTAAAAAAATTAAAAATATTTTTTTTTAAATTATGAGATGAGAAATCTTAGAATATTTCAGAATTCACATGTATGAAAAATTCTGAGAGAAGATGTAAACTTTCCGAATATTTCTGAGTATTTCTGAAAAATGTTCCAATTCGTATAAAAATTATAAGAAAAAATTTTCACCAGGATATTAATTAATATATTAGTTAGAGATAATTCAATTAGCGCTCATGAGCAAAATATAATATTTCTATTTATATTTTTATTTCTATTTTGCGATCACACTTGCTTCATCAAATCCTTATTATAATTCTCATTACAAAGATATTTTGTTAAAGGCTTTAATGTATTTTAATTTAAAATAAAGCAATGTACTCTCAAAAAACAAAGTAATTCCTAATAATGTTCTGTCCATAAAATATTTTCTTGCTTATTATCTCTCATGTAAAAATGATCTTTTCTGAAAAGAAATTTATATACCTGAGAATTTCATCAGTTGCTGTCTTTCTGGTATCTCCTGTTGTACTAGTCTTGAATCTGTTCTTAGCTGGTTAAAATACTAGTAAAACCAATTACTGTTTTGAAAAGATGAGACATACATTTTATTCCTTATTTTATCCTGCATTAGTTGTCCACATCTTAGAGAACATAAATTTTTATAACATAGATTGAAATTAAGAAAAATTCTTTTACAGAAATTCAAAGACTATATAATTATACAAATTTTCTAAAATATATAATTATTTAATTCCTTATTTTTTAATTTATGATATATTTATATACAATTTTACAGAAAAGCAAAAGTTACATTTATTGTCCATATTGTAATAAATTATTATCTGGATGGGATATAGACGAATACAAGAAACATCCTAATCATGATGGGAACTTGATTGATTATCCTGGTGTTTATATCAAAATATAATGTAATTACTATATATATATATAGTATTTATAATATATTTTATAATTAATTAATATTATATATATATGTAGTTTAATAAAAAATATATATGTCCCAGCTAGATTTCTTAAAGGAAGATGAAGCTGAAAAGCTCATGAAAGCGCTTGATGATCTTCCTTGGCAACCTTCACAAAGCGGTAGAAGAAAACAGGTATAATATCTCTAAAGTATTTAGACAAATATATATATCTTTACATATTATAAATTAAAATATTTTAATTTATAGAATTTTGGACCAAAATGTAACTTCAAAAAGCGAAAATTGCAATTAGGATCTTTTAATGGTTTTCCCAAAACAGCGCAATTTGTACAAAGAAAATTTGAGGAAATACCATTGTTACATGGTTTTAAAACTGTTGAACAGTGTACGCTTGAATATAATTCCGAACGAGGTGCTTCTATAGATCCCCACATAGATGATTGCTGGATTTGGGGAGAACGCATAATAACTGTGAACGTTCTCGGTGATTCTGTTTTGACTATGACTCCTTATCGTGGTCCAATAACGCGATACAATTTAGACTACGTTTCAAGTTATGATTCCATCCTAGAGAAAGACGTATGCGATGATACATTTTTGGATATTGATGATAACGTGGTAATACGATTGCCGATGCCTGCAAGATCACTCATGGTTTTATATGGTCCAGCAAGGTATAATATCCAACTAAATACTAAAGACAAAAGTGTATTCCACGTAATTATTATATACATGGTTTTTATTTGATAGATATAAGTGGGAGCATGCTGTGCTTCGACAGGACGTCACATCGAGACGCGTCTGCCTCGCATACCGTGAACTAACACCTCCATATCTCAAAAATGGACAACATCAAGAGGAAGCTTCTGAAATTTTGAGGCAAGCTTCACTCTTTTGGTGATATTAATAAACAAATTTAAATTATTGCATTTGTTTATAAAAAAAATTGATAATTCTTAAGATATATTATTTAACATAATGTAAATACTATTTTAATAAAGTTATTTTATTCTTAGCATACAGTGCATTAAGAATGTACAACGAAACATCTCTTACAATAGTCTGTATAATATTTTAAAATAATCCTTATTTGTCGAATAGTCTTAATAAGATATTATACTGTGTATTTATATTATAAAATTTGAATTTAAATGTCAAAAAATCATTAAAATGCAAATTATTTAAAGCAAACGATTAGACTGTTCGTAATATGTATTATATATATATATATTTACTAAGATAATATATTAAACTATATATAA
The DNA here is from genome assembly GCF_001594055.1 of Mycetomoellerius zeteki. Classification (NCBI taxonomy): domain Eukaryota; kingdom Metazoa; phylum Arthropoda; class Insecta; order Hymenoptera; family Formicidae; genus Mycetomoellerius; species Mycetomoellerius zeteki. Next base: position 1,387,938 of record NW_017255933.1, read on the forward strand.
TAAATCAGATAATTATTTGGTAGTAAGTACTATTTTTCTTTTGTGCTATCCGACGGTCACTCGTTGAGCTCTATCATAAAAATAAACGTAAAAACCAATAATAAATATTCTCATAAATTTTTATATTTTGTTAAAAAAATAGGATCTCTCTATTTCTCTCCTCGATTACTCAATTTTTGTGAATTTCTTTGTGAACTCAAAAAACATAAAAAAAATACGGTTTATACAATTACTCGATTTTTACATCAAAATATTAACATTTCTGATCGCCTTTCAGTGGATACTCTGGCGCCATGTACACTATGGGAAACGTAGTTATGGGATCCGATTTTCCCAATGGTTCATAACCGTTCACTAGATTCTCTCGTAATTTCCAACGACGCCTCTCCCTTTCTGTCTTTTGACGCCTGATAGCTCGGCCAAGCATACACGCGAACATGATTCCCGTTAGCTGGAAAGAGAGAAACAATTACGTAGATTTATCATTTATTCAGATAAATTACTGTTCAGAATTGTAGTTTATCCTGCAAGTACTTTTTGATAGGATCAGCGATTCTGAATTTTGACGTGCGAAAAATGGGATTAGAGTTATGTTAGAAAAAAAAGCTTAATCTACTAACCTGAATAAGGGCGATCGCTACAGCTCCTGTGCCGATGTATAACGCACTACGTTGAACAATAATAGAAAGGCGGCTGATACAACCCTCCTGATATTTCCCATAACAGCGATCTGAAAGCTCATCCACTAGATATGCGCAGCAAGAGTCAGGTACATCTATATGCGTATTATTGAACGGTACGTAGTTCCAATCTAGGTAGCTATTATACCCACAACAACGTAACTGTAAAATAAGAAAAAATAAAAGATCAATTATTTTTCCAAAATATTTCTTTCTTCATAAATAATATGTTAAATCTAAAAAAAAATATGTCATTTCCAATTCAATGTTATGTAGAGTGTGATCAATGTCAATTGTCTTAATGGATTTTTTATATTTTTATCCACAGAACGATCAATTATCTTACTCTAGATTGCATAAAATCAATTGCGAACTTGGCTTCTTCGTTCTTTTCATATTGATGCATCGTCAGGTTGATATTCTCAGCCAGAAGATCCTTAATACCGTCTTGCAAGGCATACGCAGCAAAAGCGGTGGCGAGTTCCATTAGCAAAACAACAGACAGCAAGACTGCAAACTAGAAGTACATAAATGTAATGTATATCGGAATGATGCGTATCGGAAAGAGAATACCATTTGAAACAGAAATACGATAGAGAAATACGATATTCGGTTGCTTACCACAAGGACCATACAGGTGCTTTCCCTGAGTGCACCGCAACATCCCATAAAAGCAATTATGAAGACGAGTATTCCAATCACGATTAAGACGGTGGCTGGTGAAAAATAGCTCGTATCCAGAAAATGCGAAAAGTTCTCATAAACAGCGTAGATCGTCGTGCCGACCGATATTATCATAACCCCCGTCAACTGTAATGATAATTTTATTATATATTATGTTAATCGCAATTAACTATTGTTTTCATTATGTCATTAATTTTTACGAGAAATCTTCGTTTCTCTGATATATTAAACAATTGTTAATAAACTGCAGAAAGCCGAAGATATGTACAAACTTTATCTAAGGATTATTCGGCCGACCTAAAGTCAATGAAGTCTTTTTGAGCAAAAATATGATTAGATATTTTTTACATTTTAATTAGACAAAACGCACTACCATCTAGAAACTAAGTTCATTAATTAAGGACTATATTAGAATCTCTAAATAATATTAAGTTTAAATTAAAAGTTGTTATTTTTATATTAGCATCTATGAAGATTTAATTCACTTGAAATCAATTTCTTAAAAGAAATTTTAATATATTCATGTTTATAAGAATCTTTTCCTCATTTCTATATTCTTATTGTAATGTTCGTGATTTTTAGCAGCCTATATATGTATTATTATTTCTGCTTATAGCGGCAATTTAAATATGCAGTATCGCATATGATCTGTGAACATGTGATATACTGAACATAATAATATATGTTCATTGTATATAGAGTATAAGGTTTCGATCATTTCCGTAATACGCGGTTTCTCTGACATTAGTTATATAATACATGCGTCCTCGCTCAAATGTAAACTTTTTAGATTGGAAAGAGGGTACAACACTTTTGTGAAGCATATCACTATGTACATATACGTTGCCATCGGTCTCTATTTGTTCTACAAGCGGGCCGTGTAATTTCCTACGATAAGCCGCTCTCTTGATTCTTACACGTCTATGTGTGAGTCTACCTTAATTCTCACTGAAGATCCGAAATAAAATATGAAATCGTTCCAAATATATTTCGACAGGTTGTCGAGAAATATATGACGTATTAAGGTAAGAAATACTTCGGATAAGATATCGATGACCTATTAATAAACGATATATCGTGGAATTTATTTTTGCTCCTGCTGGCTGCAATACAATGAAATCAAAGATCGAACAAGATCTTGTTTGTGATCGACCGTTATACCGGTCTGTGACCTTTAAAATTTTTCGTTCCATATTCATGTGCTAAAATATTCTACTTTGTTAAAATCATATTATGTGTCGCGACATTATTGATTATGAAGATAAATTTATCTATACCGATAAGAGCGACCACAAAATCCCATAGGTAGGCGTGATACAACGCAGGCTATTTGAAACGTTTTCCCAGTATTGCGTTTTATCTATATTTGAAAACAACAGAATGGCTTTTATATTGCCGATTCGAGATTTCGAATGTCAAGGTCGAGGCAAGGTTTTGCTGGAAAATTACTGCCTTTTCCCAGTATGTTTTCCTTTACATACAGGCGAGACAAGAAATTTGAATAAAAGTCTGATAAATTATAAATGTTCCTATAGGCAATACATTTCTGACGAGCATCAAACTGATCATCTGACGATTTCATTTGCGATAATCTTCAGCCGCTATTATCTGTACATTTTGCGATAACTAATGTCGCGAAAGGAACATTGTTCTTATTACTACTTCTTTGTTTAATTGAGAGAGAGATATATACAGTGCTAATCGGGTTGCGCAGCTGTACAGGTTCGTCCATCCCTAATAATTCAACAGTGCATAGCCTTGTCTATGTAATATCGACCGCAGTTCGAAAGTGCTTCTCTCTAACAATGAAACTCAAACTTCATGGCCCACATCGCTTTCTCTGTAAGCCGACAGAACAAAGGACATAATAAACATCGATAGGGGACACTCGCCCTTCGTATCGTTCATGTTATTTTATTTCAACACGGTATCGTGTTTAACTTTTTTTTTACTTCCACGCATGGCATAAAAAAATCTGATTATCTCCAACTATTTAATACCGAAAATCGGTTTAATCGATACCGCTGGGACTTGGTCTATTATAATTTCGAATAATCAAAATGTTATTAAACCGCAATCTTATAATATTATCGATTTTTTAATTTTTCCGCGAACGCAAGGACGCTTGCCACGTATACGCGAAAAATGAATATCTGAGTCATTCTTTTCCCCGACGTTAATCGTTATATTTATGTTATCAGAATGTCTGCTAGCAGACATCGATGACAACTATCTCGAAGAAAATTGATAACCAATGCGATAATTAATACTGATAAACGATTAGCGTTTTTTATAAATTTATATAATATATTATATACATATATTTATACATATAATGTATTATATAAATACTATAATATATACTTATATATTACATTGATAAAAAATGTTAAGGATAAAAGACATACTTTAAATTAAATTGGATAAATTTGGCAAATGTGTGTACGACTCTTTGACGTTTGTCAAAAGCAGATGTTAGCGATTGAAAGCATTTTTCGCCGCAGATCGAAGCCTCCTGTTTTACATTCAGACATCATCTATACGGTCGGTATATAATAGCAATCGATAATTATGGACGAGTGTAAGACACGGTCTAGGTGAGGACACTTGGCTTACGACGCGCAATTGCACCTAATCGGGCTTGTGTTGCAATAATACATTTTCCGATGAGCCTCGATAACGTGCGATTCATTGCAGAGTCATTGGCGATAACTTTGTAAATACTTGAAGAGTCGTAATGCACGGACGTTATCTCCAAGAATATACATATCTTTCGACGGACTCGCGCGACAACGCCTTGTCTCGCGACGAGTCCTTTGTTTCATTTCGCGTCTTTCGAGATTCTCAACGATTCCCCGAGTTACGAAAAGTCAACGGTACTTTTTTTATTTTTTTTCCCCCCTTTGTTTTGATCGAACGCGTA
>NW_017255933.1:1392251-1416467 GCF_001594055.1 Mycetomoellerius zeteki
GGTTCTCTCGCGCGATTATTCTTTGATTAACGCGAGAATGCATCGCGAAGCGAGATGAATTTGGCGGAGAGTATATTCCGCGAGACGATAAACATCGTTCGTATTGTAGTACAGACCACGAAGAGAGAGTTGACCGCGCACAGCAGATACTTGATGCAGCGGAGGCCGACGTCTAGATGTGTGGCCGCCATTTTGCCTCGCGTTGGCTCCTCCGGGCGCAGATGCACAGCGAGCGGTATCGCGCACCTTCGACACTTCCAGTTAGCACACCGATTGCCAATGCCAACGTTGAAACGTCGGTCTGCAGCGTTATCTACTGGCCGATAATGAGCCGCGAAAACGCACGATCGCGCACGGAACGGCTTTGTGCGATACCAATGAGAGCGTTGGGTTTTTGTTTAGAACAAGGAGTCTGACGAAGAGAAGAAAGAGAGACAGACAGAGAGAAAAAGAGAGAGAGAGGCTATGTTTACACCGTGCGTTTAGGCCGCGGACTATACAATAGACATCCTTGTTTATCCTGTATATTAAACAAAGACACCTATCGTATAGGTCGCGGACTAAGCGCACGGTGTAAACGTAGTCATAGAGAGAGAGAGAGAGAGAGAGAGAGAGAGAGAGAGAGAGAGAGAGGAGAGAAAGAGTGGGAGGAAATAGGGAAGTTGTCGCGATAGCGTGAAGAAAAACACGACAAAGCGATAAACCTGTAGCATTATTCGACGCATTAATGAATATTCGAATATTTTCGGTATATATAGGTTGTTATATTCATGGACGAGTGTAAGACACGGTTATATTCATAACCCAGTAATATATACACAAAAGTTATATGTAACGTACCTGTTAGTTGTAATTTCCCATTTAACAATATAATTAATATAACACACGTTACATGTAACTTTGCATTTGCTGGGAATATGTATATGCAATATTTTTAGCAGAATTTGTATGGAATGTTTTAATTGGACATCGAGCCACGTTTATGCTCATCTACTTTTAAAAAAATATGTATAATAGATATATATATAATGTATACTTATATATATCTCTTAATACATACATGAACATAAATGACGTATATATTATATATATAAAATATAACATTTAATATGATCGAATATATCGAAACAAAATTTTAAAGTTAATGGACGTGGAAAGAGACATTCGTTCTCGTGTTCGTTGCCACGTTTACACGTGGGCAAAACAACGCGACAAAAATGACTCATGTGACAATTAAGTTAATTTCATGTCTCTCGGTACGCGTGTGTGTGCGTGTGTAGTGTGACGTGCGTGCTTGATGATTGTCGGACACGCGCAATGCTCAAATTTTTTTTGGTTAGAAATTTACATGTTTTGCAAAGGCTTATGTGAAAAAAGTTTATTGCAGATAAAAAGAGATTTTCTTGTAAAATATGTGATTGCTTATTCTGTGTAATTCATTCCTGTGTAAATATAAGAGAATGCGAATTTAATTAACGACGCATTTTAATCAAGAATACTAAACGCATTGTCGCGAAAACATTTAGCGATGTAAAAGTTTTATTAAAAATACACACGCTTTTTTATAACGCGATGTGAAATATAGCATGTAGCAAAAATAATTTACCATCCTTTTATACAAAAACAAATAATGTGTTCGTACAATATATCAGATCAATATATCAGATCAAATACACGCAGTTTCGCATCCTAATGGCAATCCTGTTCGGCTATCATCTATATGAAGGCTGCTTCCGGTGCGTTTGATGTTCGCATGGCACTCTACATAGTATGGTAACAATTCTTGATCGATTTAGCCAAGTAGGACGACAAGAGAATTCCTATCAGCTGCAACATTAATTATTCCATTCTTGTATTAATAAAACGTGAATATTACTCGTTTATCGGACTACGAAACGCTATGAGGTAAAGTTAGAAAAATCTAACATAATGCTGATGAAGATACCTGAATTACACCAAGGCCTATTCCAACACCTGCTATCTTGGCCGCGTGTGTCTCTGCGAATTTCGCGAAGGCGTGTATGCAGCCCACCCCATGCAGACTCTTCGATGATAGGGTGCAATTCGACGTGCCGATAGCACCTATCGTATCATCACAGCACGACATCGGAATACCTGACAGATTCGTTGTATTCGTCAACCAGTCGGTGGCATTGATCGTACCACAGCAATGAAACTGCAAAAAAAGAACGAATTTCGGTTAACATGCTGAAACATGTATCTACATCACGCAAATATAAAGATGTAAAGTTGTAAAAGATTTCGTGCATATTTAATATTTCATGGTACGCTCGTATACATAATATATATTGACATAATATACACGTATCCTGTATGTATCTATATTGATATCTATATTCATTATATAATAACTAAATTACTTATAATTAATAATATATTATACAAATATAATTGTTTACACTAAAAAAAAGATACTGATCTTAATACATATTTCTTTAAATAGTACTAAACTTTCATATTTTTTGAAATATTTCTATGTAAAAGATGAAACACTCCGTGTGTGTGTGTGTGTGTGTGTGTGTGTATATACGCATACATGTATATACATGGTATTCACATATAATACATAATATATATAATACATAATATATATATTATTATATAATAAATATATGATTTATGAATATAATATATAATATATGTGCATACATTTTTCGTAGATCGTTAAGAGTGGTCAAGGAAGCTGGGGAAAAATCGATGTACGCTACCCCTTCGTGGCGTGCACGCCAGCTACCACATACACATATATTATACACGCGAGGAATTAGAGCCGGGCACTGAAATTATCCCTGTCGCCTGTCGTCCGCGATATCCTCGCGACGACCGGGTCGCTCCCACGACTGGGAAAGACACGATGCGAAGCGCGAGAAACTTCAAACAAAGCCATCGTTGAAAAAGAGAAAAAAAAAACAAAACCATTCGTGGTCCACTATTTCGAGGATATAACGCAGTCGCACGTATAAATACGATAATTGTATATAATTGTGCGTTACGTCTCGTTGTAGATTGTCCCAGACGAATTGGATCTCGTGGCTATTGTTGTATTGGGGCATCGTGTCGAGCATCTTATGCTGAGCGATCGACGCAACCTGTGCCCTCATCACATATCCCATTATGCCGCCTATGATCTCCAGCAAGAAAATCGCAGCCAGAAGTGTGCAGAACTGTAAATGATCAAAGAAAGTATTGTTAAAAAAATTCAAATTATTTCTCGACAGATTATTTTCCGTACACTGAGAAAAATGTCTTTTAGATTCTAATCTTAGATTAATTGGAATTCTGGTTAAAAATAGACAAATCAGAATTTTTTTGTTAAATCTACTAATCTGATTGATACAATCAGAATCTTCTGGTTCATTTCTTTTTAACCAGACATTTTTCTCAGTGTATATAATTATGGATATTCAGAAATCAATTTTGGTATCAGATGTTGACTGAAAAATGTATCCTGATATATTTTTTAAAATATATCTAGGAAATGACAGAATTTAATCTCGAAGCTTTTGAAATATTTATTATATAGTCTCACCGTGCGTCAATTTTTTAAAGCAACGCCGGAAGCGTGTCCGCCCTCGTCTGCGTGCGAGGGAGAGTAATTTTCCCGGAATAAGGGCCGATGTAGGTGGAACGGGGAGGACACACACATGTCAATTACATACTTCGTGCACAAAACATATGATCCATTACGTTATGGAAACGAGGGGGAGACGATATCGTAGATGGACAGACTTGGCCGAGCTTTTTGTTTCGTATACGTTTCGTATGCAATAGGTCGGTCGAAAACCCGACGCTCTATATCGAGATCCTAATCTCGAATTAATTCGAATAGAGCAACGTTGAAAATACACATCGTGAATGTTCTCGAGTCACGATAATGGTCCGCTTTATTACTCGCAGTACGTCGCGATTGATCCTCGTCGGTGGCGCGCTCTCAATCGGAAGCGTAATCACCTGGCGAGCTTCGCCAGGTCGATCGAACGAGACGTAAATCATTTACGATTGTGAAACAGATGGTTCCTCACGATTGTAAAAGGCATGTACGTAGAAAAGACAAGGCGCAATGCGTCTGCGATAGATTCCCAGACAGCCAAGTCCGTCGAAAATAGATTCTGCAAAATTTATGACGAATAAAAAGACTACTCGGAAAGAACGATTTTGTTGAAATTTTGATGGCTACAGATTTGAAAATATTAGAAGTACAAGTATGACTTTACGGATTTTCAATAGATGGTAGTATACTTACAGTCATACTGCTAATATTATTTGAAGCTGGCAATACTTAAAAGGTGTATACGCAGCTTTAAAACATAGTACATTTCATTTGACTAAAGTGTAAACAACTATTATTTTTATCGCATTGAAAATATCAAATTTTGTACCGGAAAAACGTCATTTGCGAGAAGTTATACTTCATTATTTTTTTCTAAAGAAAAGTGCAACTGAAAGTCATCGTTTGCTTGTGGAAGCTTACAAAGAACATGCTCCATTGGTAAACATGTGTGAAAAATGGTTTAACTGATTCAGATGTAATGATTTTGATTTGGATGATAAGGAGCATGGAAAGCCTCTTATGAAAAAATCAAAAATTGGCTTGATAACTGGATCGCTTCAAAACATCCAGACTTCTACCAGCGTGGAATCCGTTTATTGCCTGAAAGATGGGCCAGCCAAGGTTGTGGTTTCCAATGCGACATACTTTGAATAAAGTAAGAATGATTTTTATGTTATGTCTAATCAATGCGTTTTTTTTTTATCAAAAAATAACCCGTAAAATCGTACTTGTACACCTAATAATTTTATTGGACCATCAAAATAATTATGTAGGAAACTCAAGCATGTCAAGTGATGTTGCAAGAAGTTTTGACATTCTGGCAACCAGCTTGAGTATCCTACATAATTATTTTAATAGTCCAATAAAATTATTTTCAGATCTACCTCTAACTTTTAGACGTAGACCCAGCAAAAACGTTCTTTCTATATAAAGATTTGATATAGGATCTGATGTGTACAATACCGTTGGCAGAATGCTAGCACGAATATTGCCATAAAATATGGCAGATTAATAACAGAAATTCAATAGTCGTTGTCATACTTGTACAGTTTGACGCAGATTAGCGACATATTAGAATAGAAGCAGCAGAATCTGTGTCTGACAGATTCTATTTGGTTTCTGTCAATCAACTGTCAGATTATATCTACAGGCTTTATCGGTAAAACTCAAGCTTAATGCAAACACAGTTAGTGCCAATTTACTAACAATTCCTCAAATTTACTTCTAGTTTGCCGGTATAGACAGTTTGATTATTGGGTAGCTTATTACTATTGATTTAGCCAGTTAATTATTATTTGCTAATTAAATGCATACTATAACTCTGTCGCAGTAACAAACGATCTAATTGCATATGATGCAACGATTAGACATCTTTATTGAAAAAGATTCTGAAGTATATATGCGATTTTTAAATCATAAAGCAATAAATTAATAAGAGTGCAATTTATTGCGTGGACAAAAAATGAATCATTAATTTATTTATGAAGAAAAAACTTAATCGAAGTGTGTATATTTAATAAAAAAATAATATTGTTCAATTTATATATATATATATATATGAGTACATATTCGGCTTACCGTTATAATCATGCAATAACTTTCACGAACGGCTCCGCAGCATCCGAAGAAAGCGATGATAAAAATAATGGAGCCCACGGCTACGAGAAGAGAAGGTACGGAGAAGAAATTGTTGTCAAGGAAATGTTGATATTGATGGTACACTCCATGGATAACCGCACCGATGGATAGCAACACTATTCCTGTAATCTAAACATAATTCATCGATTCATATATTTCCATGGATAAAAGGATCGAAAATGCAATTCGCAATGGAGTCGATCGCGTTAAAAAATCGACGATTACATAACGATTTCGTGATGGTAAGCAATATTGCGTAAACGGTGTAATTATCTAATTAATGTGGTATGTAATTAGCATACTAATATATTTAAAAAAGATACGCAAATTTATTTCTTTGATGACGTCAACATTTTCGAGTTTCACAGCTGCGTACAGTGTATGGTACAAATAACAGCGAGTTGCCAACAGCTGCGGTGTCCGAGCGGTTAAGGAGATGGACTTGAAATCCATTGGGTTCTACCCGCACAGGTTCGAATCCTGTCCGCAGCGAATTTTTTTTTCTTTATCTTAAATAATATCCGTATGTAACTATTTATATATTAGATACACCCATACACTTTAATGAAGAAACGTTAAAATAACACATTTTAATTAATTATATTAATAATACTAGCAATTTAATATTCTATAAACGTTAATAATTCTGCAATACTCTTGTGATATTACATAATCAATAAAACCAACAATTATTCCAAAACTATAATCATAAAGAAATATTAATCCAAATAAAATTTCATAAGATATTAACACGCGTGCGGTATAAGAACATTAATAGCGGATCTATTTATAAAACCGATAACGCAGAGTGCATTTTGATTATTCTGAAAAAAACATTGAACTGTCTATCTTATTCGAACTATGGTTTCTACGCATATGTATAAATAATATATTTCCAGATACGAATTTACTTCTAATAATAAAATTATTTGAATCGTGATGCTTATTGCTTAATATTAAACATGAACGGTTTGATTAACATAAGTTAGTTATAGATTACCGAAATTAAAAAAGTTTTTTATTCTTGCCTCATTCCACATTGAAAAAAAAGATTGGCTGCTACAGCAAATTAGATGGTAAAATATGGCATAGCATTTTTAATTGGCTACAACTGCCAATTTTTGGTTGCTGCAGCCAATTTTTGGTTGTGTTAACTTATCCGCAATGTCAGTATAGGATTTCGATTAGCTAACGCAACCAAAAATTGACTGTTGCAGTCAATTAAAAATGCTATGCCATATTTTACCATCTAATTTGCTGCAGCAGCCAACCTTTTCTTTCAGTGCATAGCACATAAAATTAATATTCGTTATAGTGTAATCGTTCTCATCCGTATCGATCGCATTAAAGGTAGTCTTTCAATTTCGACGTTACGGTGTGTACGAGAAAATAGAGAAGATAGATATTGTGCGATAAAAGGGATTCCCCCTCGGATATATTTTTTAGGTCAAATTTTTTTGTAAGATTTATCTCACAATGATTCATCTATTCATGGTCTTCTCCAATGTATATGCTAGTCCAGTTGATGAATAATTAACCAATAAACGTCTAATTAATTTAATTTTACATCAGGCTTTCAACACACACGCGCACTTACATATTTGAACACAAAAAATTGTATATACGAAATATCCTCCATTTTCATCAAGAACTTGCGATTAAATTTAATTTTAGTAGTAGTGAGTAAGAAAAAAAACTAAATTTTAATAAGTTATTTCTATAAATAGTCAATTAAATATATATTAAATATAAAGATTTATTTGGTACAAAAAACATTAATTTGATTTAACAATAATTCCTTTTTATGAAATAAATATTTATTTATTGTAAATAAATGTTTGGAATTATTTTAATAAATATTTATTTAAATTTATAATAATTTTTTCTCAGTGCATGCACATATAATCATCGATATAAAAAATATCATTAATTAACATATAATATATTATATAACCATTAATATATATAAGACAATAATAATTATATATCATATATCATATTAAATAATGAAAGGAAATTTTTATGACAATTATGCTGTTACTGACATTAATTGTATTCCGATATATTGAAAATTTATAGTATATGTAACGTGAACTATAGATTTTCAGTGTACTGGCAGCGTATATCAGAATACAGCGATTGTTACATTGTTCGTAAATTGATATCTATCTTTTAAATCTATCAATTACATCCAATTTCCACAAAAACCGATTACTCAATGCATTCTCTAAACGCGTTCTATGATCGTATCACAACGATCTTCTGTAATCATATTGCAATGTAAATGTTGTTTTTCCACTCAGATTACAAACGAGACTTGATTTGCTGTGAGTTTCAATGGACAATATTTATCTACCCAATTACTAAACTGAAATATCCGTTCAAGATAACTCAATAATTGCACGACGCGTAAAATGACATTCGAATTAAATTCCACGTTTCAATTTCACGTTTCTGCTATTTTAATAAATATTTACGGAAAATGCGATTTGAAAACGCGTTGCGCATATCTTTAAAACTGGATTCTGCTAAACCACGTGAACAATGTGCGCACTTCAATGTGATTATATATTGAATTTTGACGTCCACGAGATGCATATGTAGAAACGAACATTAAATAATTAACTAAAATAGTTATGATCAAATAATTAATTTAATTAATTAAAACATCTTATTGTAAACATGCGTTTATTGAGAGTCACAAATTTTAGATAAGATAAAATAGAATTAAAATTTAACTAAATTAATTTGCTGAAATTCGACTTTGTCCCTTTTTACATAGTTTTGAAAAAGAATGGATAAAAAGCTTTTAGCTTTTAGCATGTTAACTTTCCAATTTCAATTTGCACGCGTGATAAAAATAACAAAAATTTCGATGAAATATTTAATATTCGCTTTACAGTTTCACAAATAACATTTTTGTGTAAGTTATGCTTTTATCAGGCTTCAGTTAGGTTCCAAATGAACAGCCCGTCGATCGTAATCGCAGCTTCCAACGATCGCGCTGAGGTGCGTCGATACGACGATTCGATAGATCGCAGCGCAATCAATCGCGCGGGGTCCATGCCAGCTCATCGTTCCATCCAGAAGGAACGCGAGACATCGGTGATTGTCGACCGCCTACTTACCACAAAGAACAGGTTGAAAATGAACATCAAATACTTGATGGTCTTCGGCGCCAGACTCAACTTCGTCATCGCCATTGCCGCGGAACTGTCGGTTATAATTTACGAATTATATGTGATTACGCACACGCGGTTCCTTCTCTCTCTCTCTCTCTCCCTCTCTCTTTCCCTCTCTCTCTCTCGCGGAATTCTTTCACACGCACAGACAATCTGCTATCAAGGGCAAGTCGCGAGCGATACTGCGCGTCTTGGGAGCGACGAAAAACTCCGCGAAAAAAGGTTCCTCGTCGCGTTCCGACGGGTGGCGCCGATGTGCATATGCCGAGAGAGGAACACACGTATGCAATAGGTACATGCTTACGACTACTACTATTTGGTTGCAGGCGTGCGTACTGCGTGTTTGTGTGCACGCGCTCGCGTGCGCGTATCGATGCGACACGGAGACCGGTCGAAATCTCGCTTCAATGGCTACGTTTACACCGTGCGCTTAGTCCGCGACCTATACGATAGGTGTCTTTGTTTAATATACAGGATAAACAATGACGTCTATTGTATAGGCCGCGGCCTAAATGCACGGTGTAAACGCAGCCACTGGCAGCAATTCGTTCCGAAATACATCGACGGTGGCCAGGTGTTGGTGCGGCACACGTACACCTGTCACACGCCGATCCGTGCGCGATCGAGGTTACGAAACTCGAGAGATTTCTCGACCAAAGATACAGGGCGTTTCGCAACGGGTTCGCGTACACGCCTGTAAACGCTCGTCGAAAAGAATTTCTTTTTAAAGAGATCGAGGCCTATGAGGTCCGATTTAAAAAAAAAAAAAGATATTTTAATGCGAATTGCGTCTTGGAATTTCGTCATAGACGCAATAAGAATAAACTGCATTCCTATGAAATTGATATTATCGGTTTAGACAGAGAGAGGTAACTTGAATGATGAATCATATCGCGCTCTCTCTTTCTCAAGTATCGAGTTAAAGAGAGACGTTAATACGATATTCAATATTCAATTTTTTTTCTAATAGAACACAAATGCTTAAGATTAAGGAATGCACAGTCTATAACTCGAGAGTTTTACGTCTATAAGAAACGCAATAGATGAGGAAATCTAATAGCAAATTTAATTGAACTCAGTGCGCGTACACTGATGCAGTAAAAATATGTTTTTAAATATAAACGGTGTTTAAATTAAACCGCAAAATCCTTAATTCAGGTAGAACATAAAAGATCAAGAAGTCAAGTAGGAGTCACTTCAGGAAAAATTATTTTTAACATTACTCAAATATCATTATGTCAAGAATTCGTCACAAAATTATCATTAAAAGTGTATTGAAAAATCATGATTTCCTCTAAAATGATTTGATATTATCTTGACCTAATTATGTGGTTTTGTGTTCTATTTAGTAATGCACTTTATTATACTATTAAGCAGAATATTATATTACAATTCGAAATATTTGAATTTTACTTTTACGTTCAGATTAAATAAGTATAACGGCTTTAATATACACTGTGTGCACTACACTGAAAGAAAAGGTCGACTGAATATGGCACAGCATTTTTAATTGGCTGCAGTCAATTTTTGGTTGCGTTAGCCTATCGAAATCGTATATTGACATTGCGGCTAACACAACAAAAAATTGACTCCAACCAAAAATTAGTTGCTGCAGCCAATTAAAAATCCTATGTCATATTTTACCATTTAAATTGCTACAGCAGCCAATCTTTTCTTTCAGTGTAGTGTGCGTCCAATCGAATTTTCTATAACTTTTTTGATTAATTTATTCAGGCGAACTTTCAATAACGTTTGCACCCATTAAATTTCGGTCAGAGGGAAAACCATTTCAGTTTTTAACAAACAACATATTACTCTGTGTGCCAAAAATGCGATAGATAAGATACAACGAGATTCAACGTGAACATCATTATCGAAATATTAGATTGCATAGTACTGTTTTTATATTTCACCTTAGTTAATTGCATTTATTTATATGTTATAAGATTCATAAACATGTTTACTACTCTGAACTTCGATTGTTTCCTAGAAGATAAATCTTTGTGAAGAGTAATAACCGTGATTTGTTTCAATGTTTGTTTGCGTGCGCGTGATGTTTTTCCGAGACGCGAAACTCACGGAAATTTGCGAAAACTTGATAAAACGCATCATCACGATACCTTGACGGTCTCTGTCCGTACGCGGTTGGATCCGGCCACGTTAGTTATAGACAGTAATTGAGACTATTGAGGCGTAGAATATGGAGCAGATCCTCTAACGTAGCTAATATAATATTCAATAACCGAGTGCTCAAGGGTAACACTTGACACATATCTCACCGCGCGTCCCCGTACGCGAGTTTTATTACCCGTCGCATGATCGGTTAATGATGCCGCGATCAATCTGTGACACAAATATCCGTTTATATCGTCTGGCGGGCTGCCCTTCCATGACAAAGCGGGACAAAATCGGGCTAGATATGTGCGTACGAACTTGTATCTTGTCTCGGGAAGCGTATTGTTTCATTCTAGAAGCTAAAATCGAGCAAATGCTGTTCAAACGTCGACGATTGTTTGAACTAGCACGAAGATAATGAACGAGTTATTTTTACCTTTACTTGTTGTTCGCCCGGCGAGATATAATTCATGTTTTTGAAACTACATCAATTTTGACGTGGTTTCCTTTTTTTGCTTTTAACACTATTATGTTAAAAACATAATTATAATATATATATAGTATATTATTTTATTCCATGGATTTAAACTTGGCAATGTTGGAACCAAATAATCCGTGTTGTCGAAACGTAGCGTGACGGAAATTTCAATTATATATAGGGTAACTCCGGTATATACGCCGCACCTATCAAAAACTTAATTTATTAAGTATTATTTACTATGTTTATAGTAAACGAACTATATCAGTAAAAACTTTGTACTGTCTACTACTATGAAAAAAATATTAGAAATCCGAAATATTTATTTTTCATATTAAAAAATAAACTTTTTGAAACCTTGTATTTTTGCCGCATATCTCATAGGGGTGGGATATATGGCTACTCATAGGGGGAAAGGGGGTATGTACGGCTCATGAAAAATTTACAAATAATGCAAACATGCTTAATAATACAAACATGCTTTACTATTCCACTACACGTATGTATCACGAAATAACCACTAAGTCTTTTACACGTCCTACATTAATCATTTTATGTAGATTATAACTTATGATGGCGTTACTTATTACAGTGACAAATCGATTCAACTCACAATAAATTCATTAATATTAACAGTAAGAAGCTGAAATCATAACACAATACTAATATAACATAAAGGCATGTAACAGAGTAGTTACGGGAAAATTACCCCCACTCCTTCTATTTTTTCTGACTTCTGCGGCGTAAATCCCAGCGCGGCGTATTTGCCGGAGTTACCCTATATATATAATATAATATGACATTGAGATTAAAATAAATTTAGTAAGAATAAAAGGTAATTAACATTTAAAAAACGAGATTAAAGAATAATTTTAAACAGCAATAAAGTACAATTTTTAACAATAATAAAACAATAAGAAATAATTTTAATTTTAATAAACAGAACGAGGAATAATCTTTGAAACAATATGTATCGAATAATATAAATAGGACATACAAGCATTTTTTTTAACTAGCAATAAAAAAAGAAAATAAATTTTGCTGCATGTAACTTTATATTGAACGCTCAAGTTGATTACTGAAATATTAAAACCTTTGCAATACTATCATGCTTTAGCATTCTACATAATTATTTTGGTGGTCCAACAGTTATTTTCGGATCTGCATCTGACCTAATTTTTATATACTTCAGGAAAACCGTTCTTTTCGTGTTCGAAATTCGCCTTTCGCATCGAGCGCAAAATACAGTGATATTGGCGGCAAAATACATGACCTCATATTCTTACTACACAATTTTTCGAATTCCAACGTCGCGTCGTGTTATATCAGATGTTGAAGTGTTTTCGTCGCGTCACGTTTCGACGAATTGTTTCGGTTCCAACGTGGCCAAGTTTAGATACATATAATAAAATCATACATTATTACATACTATATATATACTATATACAATTATATTTCTAACATAATAATGTCATAAGCGAAGAAAATAAATTTCTCTAAAATTGTACTTATTATTAGTACGCTGCCGTGATGTTTCAGATTTCTGCCTGTCGGCAGAAATTATACAATTTTAATTTCTTTTGCGTGAACTAATTACTAATTAGTAGAGCTTTTGAGATCTTCGGACGAAAGGCGGAAAAGCGGTTCGCGACTTATGATTGGATTGCTCCTTCAATTCTCTTACGCCCGAAGGGTTGTCTTGTCTATGGCGTGTCGTGGAGTGTTTCGACGAGGCCGTGTCCCTGAGGTAGACCTCGAGCACGCATGCTCCGGCCCCGCGCATTTTATATTCATATATATTTAGCTACTGGCTGAGGGTTGTATACGGCCTGACGTGGCCGACATCGCGGAAAACTCTCCCCGACGCTGCGCGGCGCGGCGCGGCGCGGCGCGACGTAGCGTGCCGTGCGCCCGATGCGCGCGGTCGCACGCGTTCACGCAAGAATTTAACGCGTAATTCACTCTCGGACGATCGCGAAAGCGAAATTCGCAGGGACGACTGATTTCGCATCCAATCTACACTACTTGCGCTACGCTATTATTGCATCTCGCTGCGTTAAAGAACGCGATTCATCCATCGCGGTCACGCTGCTTTCATTTTGCAACTCATCTATCCTGTTAAGAACGTCCCGTTAAAAGCGAACGACTGCTGATTTTATTATCGTACTTCTTTCCCTTCTCGATCAGCTGCATTTTATTCGAAGGAAGAAAAAATATTAGCGAGAAACATAATTATTACGGCTCTATATATAATTCTTAAAATTTTTATATAAATACACGCAAAAAAATATTTTGCTGCTCCAGCTAGAATTATAGCTATTTTTTGTATCTGATAGAAAATTATGTATCATACGCATAGAATTTATAACACAAATCTAAATTCTATCTCTGTCATCTATATGATTAGGTGCAATACATATCCAATATCGTAGTACTTGTTAGAAATTTATCTATTTTAGTTATTTTTCGTACTTAGATAATTTTCGCTATAACTCCAAGATCACTTTTTTGAGTGTATAATTTATTGCTACACAAAAAGAACGATTTTGCTAAAATGTCTAAAAATTTGCATACACTGAAAAAAAATTTACTGAATTTTGTTAAATATTTGTTTAAATAGTACTAACGAATTATTTTTATAAATATTACTTACAATAAAAAAACATTTATTTAAAATAAAATTATACATAAATTAAGTAAATGTATGTTTTATATTTCATTTAGTAAATATTTTATCAGTACTGTTTAAGCAAATATTTAATAAAATTCGTAAATTTAATAAAATTAGTAAAATTTATTTTAGTGTAGCTACAGATCTGAAAATACATTTGGTTGCACTATCAAATATGTGGAATATATAAATATTGACGACACAAAGTTTAAACTCTAACCGTTTAAGCGTTCTACATAATCATTGGTGGTCCAGATAAAATTATTTTCAGATCTGTCTGTTAAATTAGTTAACTATCTAAATAAATCTGTAGATATTTCAGCAAAATACACCGTTCTTTCCGTGTATGCATATAATTGTATAAGATGCTACAATTAAATACTAGTATGTACTTTTATACGCGTGTAAAGTGTCCCTGATGACAAGCAAAGTCTATCGAGCATTTAATATAAACATTACATTCTACGTATATACGCAGACATTATTATATTTAGAAAATCGATAAACACATTTAGGGTAAATGTCAAGACTAATTCGCTCCTCGTGGGGACTGATATAGAAGTATTTTAATGCGAATATAATATATCGAGTGCGAATTATTAAGTGAGGAGAAAATCGTGTTGCTGTTTCTAATGTCGTTTCTTAAATATTCCATTTGTCGCACGTCAGGTATATTCGATACATATCTCTCTTCTCTTCGTAACGTGCAAAAAACATGTCTCAGGTGTCATTAATATGCTACTGAGAGAATTGCGAGAGGAGAACCGCGTGGTCAGAATTGCGACGTAATTTCGCCGAGATGAGGTCTGTTCTGCCAGAACAGTCTTCTCTGCACATTATCCTCCTCGCCAGAGAGTCGTAGTCCTGAAGAAACCCGTGTGTGTGACGAGCGTATTAATAGACGCCGACAGAGAGAACAGTATCGAGGCATATCAACATCGTAATTCACGACGTGGGCGTCACGAGAATCTCCGTTCGTTGCACCACGTCTTTTCGTGCTAACGCGCTCGTTCCTCTCCGCGTTCGGAGGCGACTTCGACCAAACAATGTCGAATGGAACAAGCTGCTTCGACCTGAACTCTCGTGAATGAGGCGGTCACTCACAAAAGCTATCTATAGATCTGTTCTTTGTGGCCGAACTGGTATATACATAAGTTGTACTTAAAATGAAATAGATATGTATTAAAAGTTTGTCGAAAGCGAGATAGATAGTCTTAATGCAGTTCAAAGGAGACACAAAGAACAGGGACCGCGTATCCTCGAAAAATATCGCGTACGAAAGCACGAAAATACTATAGTATATACATTACGTATATTATATATTTCCTCAATATTCAACAAACAATTTTTTAAGTGATTACTAATAAAAATGATATGAATTAAAGGGCGTACACCACAACGCAAGATCTTAGGAGCGAGATTATAATTATATTTAACAAACTATGAGATAAATACAAACGTTTCGGCTTCGATCAGGCCTTCTTCAATATAAACAAAAATATAAACTGGGAAGCTGTTTAAAAATTTTTAAATCGCTTGGTCTTACAAATATCGATTAATTCGTCGTCAGAATTAAAATTACATAAATTAAATGCAGCACCCACTCAACATTCTCTCTAAAATTGTCTCTCGCAATGAAATTTATATGAAAATTTTTTATAATAATAATTAATCCTATGTGATACAAAATTCCCAATTCTATTTTAAAAAAAAAAAGGAAAAAATATTCTTTGAACCATTTATTCCTCAATATTATATTTCGTGTGCGATATCTTTCGAGAGTAAGACTTTTAGTCATCTCTTGTCAGAGATAGAAAAGTATATACATAATTTTTGTGGATATTACGATATACACTGTTAAATCTATAGTATCAAATTTAACCTAACGTGAGTCGCCACTGCTCCTACTAAATATATCGTTATTTTTTACCAAAATGATAATTAAATTTGACACTATATCGTGTCAATTTGACACTATACAGTGTCAACTTGACACTGTATAGTGTCAAATATAACCATTGTTTCAGTATAAAATAACGATATGATTGAGTAGGAGCAGTGGCGACTCACGTTAATTTGACACTATAGATTTAACAGTGTAATAGAAATTGCGACGTTATTCGAAATTAATATGACAATGTGATAGTCGGGAAGTTGATGAAATGGCTACTCTTTTGTAATGAACGGACAGAATTAAATTAATTAAATACTGTGTGTGTACTTCGTTCAAAAGAGATTCATCACTTTTAGCACGTAATGCGAAAAGAATGTATGAATTTAAAAACAAATATTATGAAAAAGGAATCGATTTGGTTGGTTAATTCAGTGACATATATTTTCGAAATAATTAATGATTATCATTTGCACAATAATCAACTTCCGCTTTTAAAAACTATGTAATACATTTTTATGACTTTATATGAGTCACTCTGTGTATAAATGATTCAATTAATCATTTTAATTTATACATTCTGCAAGTTTGGAATTTCGCAGACGCTTTCCATCTTTTTATTTTCAACCTTATATTCTAGTAAATTTAATTTTGGTAATTTCATGTATAGCAACTTTTACTATACACTAGATTAGTGTATAGTAAAAGTTGCTATACATGAAATTACCAAAATTAAATGCAAAAACGTATAAATATTTAATGCACCTTCACACAATTTAACAGAATGTACTGCATGTATTATTTTATTATCAAATTTGATTATATTATCACTGTATTTAAATACTTTAAAACAGTCTTTAATGTATTAATCTAGTGTAATGAGAATAACTGAAATTCACCATGACAAACAATTTAGACTTTTTTATTAATAGCTGATGCAATATAATGGACGCGTTCCGAAATATATATATACTGACAGTACTTATACTAAAAGTATTGAAAATCTATACGTGATGTGCGTATGCTATAGATAGATTTTCAGTACTGTCGGTACATTTCAAGACACACCCAATATTGTCATCGGATTACCGTATCCAATTGATTGACGCAAAAATCGGAAATCGACCGCGTCGCAGAAAATACCGACAGTACTGAATATTACATTCAAGAATATATTCAAGAGAAACACATAAAAGTCAACAAAAAATCAAAATTACTATTTCGATTTTTGACATCGATAAACAGTCAAATTTTGTAACAAAAAAGCATCATTTTTACTTTCACATCAAAATAGTTATTCTGACTTTCTCTTGACTTGGTACGTTCCTTGAATAGTAGTTCCTTGATAAGTACCAAAATCTGTCTATAGTTTATATTGCATTGCTACAGACTTTTAGCTGCTTTTAGTATTGTAGGAAACATTTCAGGACACACCCAATTGTCGGATGATCGTATCCGATCAACGGGGAAGTCGGAAAAGTTTGTGTGCGGTGCCAAAAGAAAGATACAACAGGGAAAGACTCGAGTTTCGATTGCACGTGAATCTCGTCGTTTGCGATCGACTTCTCGTTGGTTCTTCATTCTCGGGAATCAAGAACAGATAAGGATGCATACGCGTAATACGGGTACGCAGTTGAATCGCGGATCACGGCTATGCTCGCCATGACACCACCGCCACCCGAAGTGCAACGCCATAGCGTCGCCTCGCGTTGCGTTGCGTTGCGTTGGACGGAGGTCCAACCACGATACAGGATCGTAGCATCACGTAGCATTCGGGCGATCATCGACGAACGGACGTGACGATAGTCACGCTACGAGAAATGAATAATAATCACGAGAAATGGAAAAGTTTTCCTGTGTGTGTTACATAAGCGGTACGAGGCGAAGAAATTGAACGGAGAAAAATACGCCCGGATTCTTGATTTTATAATAAATGATCGCTGTAGCATTTATTACATAACGTTATTTACAACAATAAAACTCTGCGAGCGTAAGCTCCATGCACGGCTTTGTCTTGTTAAAATTCTGAAGCTCCAATCCAGTCGTCGTTGTTAATAAAGCTCGCGTTCGCTCCGTTCCGCTACAATTAGTTTTAACAAAGCAGATGCAGAAAGAAACACGCGACGTGCAAATATATTACACGATGTACTTAACGGATAATACTGAAGTTTCTTATAATCAAATTTGTTCCTAATAAAATCCTTAAAATTATAAAGATCCCAGTTACTTCCTGATACCTTTCTCGTCTCGAAAAAAAGACAAGCCTTGCCACGCCTCGACGATAAACGGCCCTGGCCGGCGGCGCGCGCATCGCGAATGTATACCGCGCAACAACAAAAATACATTGTCGGGTGCATTTGACGACGAACGGTCGACGCGCGAGCATCCCGTAGAGTTCGGGTCGTTGACGTACGGAGGAAAGTCAAAAGAGAAAGAGAGAGAGAAAGAGAGAGAGAGAGAAGGGAGGCGGGTCAGAGACGAGAAGAGAACGAAAAGGAGCAGCTGCAGCGTTTTCCGCTTCCGCGTGTAGCAGCGAAGAGCGTATTCTTTCGCGCGCCGACGTCGCGTGTCGTACGATTCGGTGATCCACGAAGCGTACAGTGAGAGTGACGAAAATGGTGTCCGGCGGCATGGCTTGCGTCAAGTACCTGCTGTTCCTCTTCAACCTGATATTCGCGGTGAGTAACGGCCGCGGAATAACGGTGCACGGCCAGGACGCGACAGGGGACGACGTTCCGCGACGCTCCGTTCCGCTATTCGGGCCGCTATTCTCGGCGTCGCGTCGCCTTGCCTTGCCTCGCGTCGCGCTGGGCGGGCGCGGGCTTTGTTATATATCGGTCAAGCCTTCAGGAGCAGCATCCGGGAATCTAATCTCGACACGCTTTGCCCGCTCCGATATCGAAGCACGACGTCGTCGACCGCACGCTGGCGAACGATGAATCATTCGACGTCGTTTCATGCAAATTATAAGACGTGAAGTAACTTTTGTTGTACGGACCGCGCCGCTTGAAGTTGCGTTTGATTTAATTGATACAGGGCGTTTCAGATTGGTGGACGGTCTCCGCGAATTTAATGGTTTTCGAATGAGTAACATTCGTTTTGCTTCATTGTTTCTTTTGTTTGTCGTGGATTCATTCAAGTAGAACACAAGTCATCGTGACATCAAAATGTGAAATAATTGCAAAATGATTACTGAAAGTTATCAAAAGTCTTTTCAATCAATTAATAGTGATTTATTTTAACGTTCTTTTAACGTTATCGTGATTTGTTCTGCTTAAACAGTGGCAGATATGTCGGATTCTTAGATTACGGCTGCTTCCCTTTTAGGAGACACAGTCGACTTTAAACGTCGTTCTTTGTTATTCATTGAAAGTTAAGAAGGATAGAACGACGTTTGTGTCGCGACTGTGTCTCCTAAAAAGGAAGCAGCCTACGTGTATTGGATATGTAGTATTTAATGTGTAATCAGTGCACTGAAGGATAAGATAAGATCTATCAATTCGCGTTGTTTTAAAAATTCTAAAAAATTCCACTCGATAGGAAATAAATATACATTCAAGCGGAAGAGAGAGAAAGAGAAAGCGAGGATGCTGATTGTGAGTGCAAAAAGTTCAACGCAAACAGATCTAACGTCATCGATTGTTCTTATCGGTTTCGCCCGTGACAAAGTTTCTTACGATTGCGTTGTTAACACGATGCAATCTTGGGCGTATTGGATCGATATTACGCACCGCTCGATGGCGAGGGAAACCTCTTCTTAGGATTCTTTTCTATTCGCGCCGTTCTGCCAGTTTTAAGAAAAGAAATTTTTCTAGTGCCCGTATTGATGCGTACCCCGTCTAGTACCAATAATCTATTATCTAATGACAATAATAATCTAATCGATATATCGTGTATGGCGTGACCGAAACCGTACCGCGTGTCTGAATAAATGATGTAAGTACGAGGGTATCATTTCGAGGGAAACTTTGTGGTGCTTATGCTCCAGAACCTCGATGTAAGCGTTATGGATGAAGCGATCGATACCCCGCCCCCTCCTCCACTCTCTTCTTTTACGTTTAATGTAATCTAAAGTTCACCCGTCCAACATAGTGGTACGCGCGCGCGCGCGCGCGCGACACCATTACATATAAAACTTATAATACATGCAAAATCGTATTAAAAAATTCAATGCTGAAATGCCAGATTATCTGCGTAATTAAATTCGATACCCTTTAATCATCCTCTCTTACAAAGTAAGAAACTTCTTCTTTCATCTGATAAGAAGAAGTAAATAATAAGATCATGTGGGTAAATATTTAACTAAAAAATACCGATACTGGAAAGAGTAATAATAAAATTTATTTGGATTGATATGACTGTTTTTTGAAGCCTTCATCTGAAATGTGAATATAACAAAAGGACAGGATCAATCGTGTTTTGACGGAAGAAGGAGTTTTATTTAAAGGGCAGATACGCGATAAAATTACCGAAAGCCACGTTTTTCCCAAGAGACTCGCATACACAATGCTGTCACTGTATTATACGGACGGAAGGATCTAGGACACAAAAACAACCGTAAAGGATGACAGAGCGGGGTGTCAGTCGTGCGTCCCTTATTGTAACGTTTAATGATCCGTCCAGCGTGAAATGCCAGCGCGGCGACCGCGTTTATACAGAGCGTACCAGAAGAAGTACGAGCTCGACGGGTGGCTTTGTTCCTCGCAATGTTCGATGTCAGTTTCTTCTTCTAACGAGATATATCGTCGACGTCATTTCTCAACTTCTCCGAGTCCGGCTGAATCCTAAATTTAACGCTCCAGGGTGCCGATTATGTAATCTTTTCTTAGAATGGAAACGTGAAAAGCGAAAAATTTCTCTATTAACTCCTCCTAAAATTATAATAAAGTCATTGTGATTTTTTTTATGTTGACCTTTTTTATGTGTTCTTTGAGTTGGGTTCAATCCAAGCATAACGTATAAGTCATCAAAATGGCTCCAAATTAATGCAAAATCATTTGTGTAAAATTCTGTAACATGATTAGTTTATACATTTAAATCCAGTGAGAAACTAAAGGCAAAATCAATCGTATTAACTTTACAACACTTGCTTTTTCTGCTAAATGCAGTTAATGGTAAGTTATTACTAAACTTTTCAATCAGCAATTATTCATTTTAACCTCGTTTTGAGTTATTATGACTTGTCGTTCCGCTTAAAAATAGAAATATTCATTTTCTACGTTTTCGCCCTGGAGAAAAAGTTACTTGATCGCTATTCAAGTAGAATATTATATCCTCTTCGAGCCGAACGACGAAAGAATTAATTTACGAGCGGTTCTCTTTCAATGACATCCTTACTAAAGCTAGGATAGATTTTAAATTTCTCAAGGGAGACAAGCGCTGTATACGTGTCGTCGTTCGTATTCTACACTTCGCTTTCTAGGACACCCCAGATCGTATGGATCGCCGTGCGTTGGGCGCGTCCTCGTTACTGAAACTTTTCAATAGATTCATACGTAAAGTTCGCCGTGGTAGAGTCACCTGTTAGCGTACGACGTACGCGTCTCGAGACAGGCTGACCAGGTATCGCTCGAGGGCGAGCGAATCGACCGGTCGGTCGAGCTCGGTTTCGTTGCTTCGAAGGCCTACTACGGGCGCGTGTAAATCGTTGGGAACGTAGGTGAAAGACACGTAGGTAACCACATAGACAAGGGGGAGAGGTCTATAATCTCCGTCAGGCGGCGACGAACGACGTAGCCTTCCTACGAGTTACGACGCGATGTCGTAGTTACCGCGCGCCTGTTTTTTTCTTTCTCCCCCAGTCACGTAGAATGTCGGCTCCCGTACACTGGAGATGTCTTTATTTAGACAGATCCAGCAACGAGAACAGGTTAAGCGCCGCCGACGAATTCTTCTTGATCGTGGGCTTTGATAGAGCGATCTAGAGACCTATAAAAACAGAATCTGGCCATGAGCAATTTTGTCAAAATCCTATGAGAGAGGAAGATACATATACTTTTTTCCTGTGTATATACTTATATACTGTCTCATTCTAACTTATATTGTCTTATTCTATAACTTTAATTAAAACTCTACAATGAAACAGTACAAGTTAAAGTGAGATAGTACCTAAGGAACATACAAAAAAGTCAATAAAAAATTAAAATGACATCAAAACGACTTTATTTTGATGCTTAAAGTCAATAAACAAATTTTATGACAAGAAATCATCATTTTGATATTAAAATACGACGTTTTGACTTTCTCTTGACTTAGTGTATTCCTTGGGAATATTATAATAATATGTACCTTTATTGTTTCATTGTAGAACTTTAATTAATATTATACTGTCTCACTCTATAATATTAATTAAAGTTATTATTATATGTATATATACATAAAAGAAGTATACATATATGCCTTTCTCTCGTAGGATTTTGAAAAAATCGCCTACGTCAGACTTTATTAAAAGATCTTTAATGGAAGACTATCTCTCCACCAATGTAGATTAACTTACTCTCTCTTCATCTTATTCTAATTCTTGAAACTGGAAAAAGATAGAGAGTAAATTAAATTGAGATTAAAGTTAATCTATATTGAAATAGGCATAAATCCTTTCTGGAGCGCAATGACGACACAAGAAAGTGAAATTTGAAAGTTACTATGGGTCTACAATGAGTCGATAGTCTGTACTTGGCGAGTCTGAAAGGTAATCAATGAGTCAGGATTGATCAAAATCGATAAATCTGTAGAGTTGTCCAGCAGCCAATTTCTAAGATTATAATACCGATTATTAATTGTAGATCCATCGTTTAATTGTTGTACGTGTTTGCGTCAGCTTGTAATACGTACTTCAACGATAAACGATTCGCACTTGATGATTTGCGGTATAGATATCTTATCTATAAAATAAAGTATATCGTAGATAAAGAATCATCGAATTTAACCACGCTCGATTTGGCAATTTCAGCTTGTACATCAAAAAGTTTTGTACATTAATAAAGATATAGAATACCTGGAGTTTTTTTTGCAATATTCAGATGACAAAATTACAAACGTTACCTTTCTAATTTTCATACAACAATGAATTTCTTATACAATAGTTTCTTAGTAAAGCCACTTTCGTAATCTACTCGCGAGAGTCGTTCTCGCGCAGTTAGGTATCTCGTTGAAAGTTACTTGGTGTAATTATAACAGTTTTATGCGTTTCCCGTTGGTAAACAATGCGGCTCTTACGCGATCATGGTTTCCATTTAAAGTTAAGCTATTAGCGGGAGAAAAGTATCGAATGTCTGTTCTGATTACTCAAGGTGTCGATTGCAACTCTCTTGAATAGGAAGCATAAAGATGTTTTTCTAGGGTAATATCAAATTTGACGAGCACGCTAAGATTTTCGTTAACTATGTATTTACAGAATAATATAGTAAGTTTCTCAATAAATATCGTATCTTGAAGTTCTAATGTTAATGACTTTCATTAAAGATTTTACTTTAGAAGCGCATGCTTTGTGAAAGTAGGCGCTAATGTAATTATAAAACAAAAACATATAATTCCTATCTTAAAATTGGCGTGTTACGTGCCCTGAAGCCTCTTTTCGTTGAGGCTGTTAGAGTATTAGTTTGAGTATTAGTTTGTCGTATCTAAAGGTTTTGGGGGTCGCCGATTTCGAATCCGGTCTCAAAATTTGGAAATTCAAAATGGTTGAATCAATATGGCGGATTGAAGTTTTACCGAAAATGCTAAAAGTCTTCCGATTTTTGCGAAATGTAGTATTAAAAGGTTTTCGGGGTCGCTGAAGCCGAAACCGATCTTAAATTTTGAAAATTCAAAATGGCTGAACCAATTTGGCGAACGGAAATGCTACGTGCCTTGAAGCCTCTTTTCGTTGAGGCTCTCAGAGTACTTCCTTTCCGTTGAAATGTTGTATCCAAAGGTTTTGGGGGTCGCCGATTTCGAATCCGGTCTCAAAATTTGAAAATTCTAAATGGCTGATCCAATATGGCGGTTTGAAGTTTTACGAAAATGCTAAAAGTCTTCCGATTTCCGCGAAATGTAGTATTGAAAGGTTTTCGGGGTCGCTGATGTCGAAACCGAACTTAAAATTTGAAAATTCAAAATGGCTGAACCAATATGGCGGATGGGAATGCTAAAAATTCTTCGATTGCAGCGAAATGTAGTATTGGAGGGTTT
>NW_017255933.1:1416801-1489557 GCF_001594055.1 Mycetomoellerius zeteki
TTAAAGAGTCTTCAATGACACTAATTTCGAACAATCTTTCCATTTTCTATTCTTAATCTAAAATTTTAAAATTTAAAATATTTAACTATTTTGGCGAACGGCAATTCTACCATTGGTTCAGCCATTTTGAATTTTCAAATTCTAAGTTCGGATTCGGCATTAACAACCCCGAAAACCTTCTAATACTTCATTTCGCCGAAATCAAGAAACTTAGCATTTCCGTCCGCCATATTGGTTTCGCCATTTTGAATTTTTAATTCAATATAGTAATTTAATCAAATAGTAATTTAATAATAAATTCGTAAATCAAAATCATTACTTTTATAATATTTATTATAACCAAAATGATATTTATTAAAAGCGTTTTCTACAAATGTAAAACAAAAAAAAGGAAGCAACATGTACCGAGATTAGATTAGCGTTCGAAAAAAAAGGATTATAAAATTGTTTATGGTAATTAACTAAAGATTTCCATTCGCCATAGTGACTCAACCACTTTGAAATTTCAAATTTTCAATCCGCCATAACGATGAGGTCAGTTTTCTAATGCAAACATTTAGAATATAAATTCGTAACAATATATTTCATAAAGTCTAAAAAGGAGAGTATAATGGAGCAGCGCGCGCGGAGCGTGCGCAGGGAATGTGCTAGTTAATCTAAATTCGAAACGCAGATAACCTAAATAGATTCGAAATTACAGAAAGTTCTTCGCGTAGTTTTTTTTTTTTAAATAACATCAATCTTCTTTTTTCCGATTTAAATAATAGGTATATATAAGTACAAGTTGTAAATTCCTACACATTGAAGAAAATACTATAATTTTTATCTTATCGTATCTTATCAATATAATGATAAAACATGAAAACTGTGTTTAATAGTGCATACAAAAATAGAATTGAGTAATAGATGAATAAATATTCGTATCATATTGTGTTATGGTATAGTATTATATATAAAGATAATAAATAACGTTATATTGCATACAAAAATAATGCGTCACTAAATGTAACAATAAAAATTAACAGCCAATGTATTTTATGTATTATTTCAGATCACCGGCATCGTATTTATTTCAGTAGGCGGTGTGATTCTGGTTGTTTACAGCGGGTACAGCAACTTTGTGGATAGTTGGTTCTTTGCAGCCCCACTCTTAATGATAGTGGTCGGTGTCATAGTCTTCCTTGTATCATTCTTTGGATGCTGCGGCGCTGTAAAAGAGAATCATTGCATGATAATAACGGTATGATTCTTCAAAAACATTATTATTTAAATATTATTAATTAAAACTATAGTATCACTTCTTTTTCGTGTAACGGCAATACAAGATTTTGATTTATCTTTTTAAATATCTTCTATTATACATGTCTTTTTAAAAAAGTATAATTAAATCAGAAAGCTCTTATTTTATATGACAGTTTACTAGAACATATTATCATGTATAGTACACCCGTGCAATAATTTTTATTTACTGTAGTTCTCGGTTCTGCTGCTGCTGATATTTGCTCTGGAATTGGGCGCTGGAATCACAGGTTACATGATGAGAGGAGAAGTTGCTAATATGTTAGAAAACCGTCTAAATGGTACTTTGCGACAATATGAGATTAATCCGGATATTCGTCGTTCATGGGACATTATGCAGCACGATGTAAGTTCACTAAATTATTTGTATATAAATGTTATAATTATACATTAAAATTTTTATTTATTGCTATAAGAAAAAATATTGATATTACATATTGTGTAGGGAGAAAGTCCTCACTAGTTAGATAAATATCGTACTAATTTTATGTATGCCGTTAATGGAATTTGTAATTAACTGACAATTGAAATACGATTTTAGTTACAATGCTGCGGTATGAATAGCCCTGCAGACTGGCCCCATATTGGTTTCCGTGATAATACTGTTCCCGATTCCTGCATCCTGCTCAATCGCGATGCGACTTGAATTCCATTCATGTGTACAGTGACGGCTGCATGATGAAACTGCAATCTGCTATAGAAAATAATGCTATGATCCTGGGAGGAGTGGGCATAGGGGTAGCCCTCATACAAGTAAGTTCTGATTCATACTATCGTCCTAGCATTATGAAGTATATATTAAATAAAGTACTTGTGATTTAGATATGAGGCACTATTGTATACATTAATAAAAGAGAAAGATTTGTTATATAAATAACATTAAATATATATAACATTCCAATGTGTATACTAATAATAGTAATACTAACGAGCAAAGGATAAATTTACTTATTCGAAAAAATGAAATTGTAAAACACAATAACTATTCTTTATTTTACAGTTGATTGGAGTAGTCTTTGCGTGCTGTCTGGCTCGCTCAATTCGCCGCGAGTATGAGACTGTGTAAGCTGATAGACACAAATTTTCATTGCAACAAGCCTAAAATGCACTTGTATAAAACCTGATCTTTTACACAAGCTGTCACTATTTTTTTCCCTTATTTCGTTACCATTTAACCATGCACAATTATAAAAAAGATTTTCTTTCTTTTATCGCTTCTATTTTTAACACATTGCAAAGAAACCGTTAATTATTTTTCATCAGAGAGTGCGTGATAGGTAAAAACATATTTAAAGATCTCCAAAGAATCTCACTGCTATTTTGGTATCTGGGCCTTATCTATCAGACATGAAAACGTCACACACGTATGTTTTGTATGTTTTTACAATAAGCTCTCGAACAACTTTGTATATTAATGATAACAGAGCATCTGTGTTACGCTCGGAGATCATACATTTTTTAAATATATATCTAATTTGTTCAGTGTCATTGTGATACTGTTATAGTTGAGCCACGATAACTATACATCGATAATAAAGTTACATATAAAAGTTATATATAAATCACTATATATATATATATAATGCGTTAAAAGCTTCTTTTTGTTTGATGTCTGCTTCACGTGAATAATTGTTTAGCTTATTAGCAGAAGTGTATTTTTGTCGTTTCCATATATTTTTGCTTCATAATATCTCGCATGATGTAGTGTATATTAATATTGTTGTCGAGGCTCTGCTATAATATTTAGCAGTATCATCTTCAAGTTATAAGAGAATGTTCATATTTCTTAAGACTTCATTTTGTTTTCGGATCAGTATCATATTCTTATGAAAACATATTTTAGTATATAATATTTTTAGAAGCTCAGACCACAAATATGCGTATATATATATATATAAATATATAAAATATATATACATATATAGTAAATACTGAACCCGTATGAATTCTTTTATTCTTATATTTAAATAAAAATAAAATATTGTATTATAAATATATGTTTATTTTGGTACAATTTAATATTCTGAAAAAATGTGTACATGTACATCTTTTTTGACAAATAAAATTTCTGATGTCAAATGAAGAAAGCCACTAATTAGATTATTTAAGGTACAAAATGAAGTATTAAGATACGTGAATGTATCTTCTCAGCATTAACCCAATGGTGTATGATGAAGGGCATTTCCTTTATATATTGCATGTTATATAATCTATTCAAAGAGAAAATTATACTTTAACCAGTTAATAGGATGTACTATACTTGTGAACTGCAAAGAAACTGTGATTGAAAGTAACATGTGTCAATGCGCAATTTGTTTTTTTTTGGTATATTCTAATTTGTGGCTAAATGGTACTCTTCAAATTAATGAAAAATTTCCATGTTTAACAAATTGTGAAAGAGAAGTGTTAGCCTCAATTTGCAATT
The DNA here is from genome assembly GCF_001594055.1 of Mycetomoellerius zeteki. NCBI lineage: Eukaryota > Metazoa > Arthropoda > Insecta > Hymenoptera > Formicidae > Mycetomoellerius > Mycetomoellerius zeteki. The sequence goes on from NW_017255933.1 coordinate 1,420,526, forward strand.
GCATGTTAATTACACGTATATGTTGCTGCGCGCGTGCTGTGCGATCAATACAAAACAAGAAATATACTATATCTAACATTAAGATATTTTGTTGTTTACCACAATGTAAAGTTTACATAGTGTTACAATCATGAAAAATGTCTTACAAGATGTATAAGTGTATAGAAATAGACAAAACGTAATATAGTTGTTCATGTTATATAAAATTATAGTAAAGCGTAATTCATAACAAAATTATTTCAACAAGAGAATTTATATCTTTCAGTTAAAGAGCAATAGAATTGCTTCAACTTGATTATAAAATGTCGTTTAAGCCGGTGTTGGCAATAAAAATACTCGTTATTAAAATCTACATTTTAATAGTATCACACAAAAATTGAAGTGTTTTCTTTTGTTTTCCGTTGTTTGTACTATATATATATATATATATACACGAAATTATATTGCTTAACATGCCGTAAAACTAGATGTTTTTTTTTTCAAATATTTTATGTTCATACCTAGTGATTTAATATTTTTACTTACAGCGAAACCACAGCACACTGATCTGCCATCAATTAGGAGGCATTTTTCATAATATTGTTCATCATACATTGATTAATAAATACTTGTAGATTCATTACGACCGTAATCATTCTTATTGTGCTTAAATATATACTCAAAGAGGAATGATGTCGCAAGTATTTAGTGTACAGCGATACCTTAAGTTAGTGATATTTCGGTATGTATGTATGTAATCCATGTGAAATTATACATACTTTAGAGAGAACGCAAATTGGCGTCTCTCTTTGCTTCGCTTTTTCTTATAAACTGAAAAAACAAACCGGATAGCAATATGCATTGAATATTAACATACCCTGTTAAATTTAACATCAAATTACTGCCAATATCTGCCAAAAATATATGTCACATGCAATATGAAAGCAAAAAAAGAAAGAACAACTAGTCGACAAATGTATACGATCCCGTTTACAGAAATTACCAGTGGAACTTTTATCAATTTTGGCACACGTACAACAAGGTGCCTGTTAAATGATGTGCCATGATGCAATGTCTAATCTATTTTTTCATGTGATATATTTGTACGAAGTTTGGTAATATTTTGCGAATTATTTACAATCTGTATCATTATAAGAAATAGCATTCAACGTAGCCATCATTCCTCTTAATTTTTTGCCAGATTTAAACGAACAAAAAAGAATGAGCTATTTCTGCATAATCTTCCTCAGAGTGCAGAATGGACAAATTGTGTAACGGTTAATTACAAACTTGTGTTCTGATAATTTAATATTACCATAAAATAGTATATATTATATTTGAGTACATGCAGTCTTGGCATCTATTTTTAATGCCTCCTCATCTTTTTCTCTCGACAAAATACAGTCTCTAATACTTATAATATATACGATGTTGTAGAGTAATCTTGTATTAAATTTATAATGATTTTCTGTATTCTACGAAGAAAAACAAGAAAAGGCAGTGTACTCTTATTCGTAATCGACGGTGCCCCGTGAAATATATATACGTATGCGTGTATATATATAGTGTCATTATGTAATATCAGATGTACACAAAAATTCTGTACATTATGTACCAATGATGTAACAAAATTAGCGCATCTTAACATTTAGCTCGATATAAATGGAGTATCAAATGGAAGCTAGCTCTATCCTGTCAATAATTTAGCTTGTAATGTCAGTGAACTCTGATATTGATTCAGATTCTTGCGCTTCATTGTATTATATGCTATTGACAGTCTATTGCTACAAAAACATTTGTGCATGTTTAGTGCTAAGTTCATTCATATTTGGGACCAAAGTAAAAAGATTGACATTATTTTTACTGATTGTGAGTAACAAGTTATTCTTGAAAAGAAATAAACGATTTAAAACAATTATGTGATACATTAAAACCTATAAAAAAAGACTTCTTGAACTTTATTCATAGGGTTCTACTTTCCAGTATTAAAAGAGCTTTCAATAATATTGGAAAAAAAATTAAATGAGAATGAATTACGATGATATAAAACTACTTATTTATTTGCTTCCATTTAAAGGAGAAACATTTTTAAATGTAATTTAAAAATTGATGCCAATTGGATGCTATTAAATAACATTATGTGCGTTTAAGTACATCGAAAATGTACAGTACTCTTTAGATTTATACGTAACAGATGAAACAGAAAAAGTTTTAGAAATTTCACTGCGTCTTGTCGATTTCACGAATTCAAGTACCACAATTCAAATTGAATTATGTAAGTTTCTGTAGTCTTGTGTATACAAATGCATGAAAATTTATAACATTCCTTTAGACATATATACCGAACGTTAGTAGAACGTATATGTCTAAAAAAATGGAGATACGTATTTATTGCAAATAATTTATATGTAAGAACAAAGAGTATTGATATATTTACTATTTTACAATAATGTTGAAATAATTTAAATCTACCATCGGCACATACACACACATACACACACACACACACACACACAAATACACACACACACACATGCACGCGTACACAGTGGGGAATGCACAAGATCTCAGAAATAAACATGAACGTCCGTAGGATAAACCATAAATGCAGAAACATAGAAATAATAGCTATGAGATATTAAAGTGTGCCTAACATAGTAACGTTTATGTTATAAGTTAATAGAGATTAGAAAGCATTTCTCAATTATATTAATCTATCGATCATGCGCAATATAGCTTCGAAACTAGCACTTGTCCAAAACGTTTGCTCCTTTTGATTATATAAAATCGTCTGTGTTTGTCAGAGATTTTAATTGAAAATTTTAGACTTTGTATGTATTAATTGTACCAGGCAACGCAAAAGACTGACGAAGATTATTGTAATCAGTATTAACTAACATTGGTATATTTTACATACAATATATACGTATTATATATATTATATGTACACACACACACATATACACATACACACACACACGTATACAACACATATATACAAATGACTTTGTACTAAATTCTATTTTGGCTGCTTGTGTTATTTTTATTATAAAGGTAAATTATTAGTATCGTTAAAGTGATACAAATGTAATTTCGTTAATACAGTATCTAATTTACGGCATTTTAGGAGCCAACATGTCCTTAGCACATATTCATCTAGCTTTTATGTATACTAATAAATTTAATGACACCAAGTAGCGTTTTCAATCAAAATCCTCTTCCTATCTTTACAAATTTAATTTAAATTCAAATTTCGCAGAATGCAATTAAAAAGAGTATCTTTAAGAAAAGATAAGGAAAGGTAACAATAATAACTACTGAAGAGATCAGCATATAATAAATTGTATTTCATCCGTTATATCATTAAAAGATTGTTTACCAATATATAAGACTGACCTTCGTACATTTGCTTTTTTCTTTGTTTGACATTCATACTTTTTATACACGTAAATAAAAGAGTGTTCATGGATCAACTGACTTCCCGGCGTATTGTAATTTTAGATCATCAAAACCGCAGATAAATGCCACGAGGCTTTTCCTTTGCTTCCTCCTATCCTTTTTTTTTTTTACAAAAGAGTTTTATAATGTGCTTATAAATTACTTTATAATGCGCTTCTATTTTCAGATCGATTTTAAAAGAGCATGCTTCCGTTTTCAGTTAATGTATAACGACATTTTTAGAAATAACGAGAAATCCATATTTCTTTAATATTCTGATAATTTTCAAGTGCACGCGGGCACATACATGTATTATCTTATGCATAATGATCTATTTACAATCCCGAGGCAGGATCAAGACTTATCTTCCACTTTAATTCATAAAGTTGTAAAACTGCATATTGGCTTACAAAATATAAAAAGCCAAAGTTTGTCGACTAAATCAAAAATTACTCAATTTTTGTCTTAATAGGAACTTACGCGATTCGCATATTTTGCACATGCATTTCACGCAATATTTACATTCCTCGAATTTCGCGACGAAAAGGATGCAAAGAGTGTTTACATTTTACACAATAAACTGTACAATATCAATATTCGTCGAGCAAGCTTCTCTCCTTTGCTTCATTTTTTTTTTCATTAAACTATAATTACACTCACACTACCCGATATTTTTAAGCAACTATCTATATTTTAGAACAGATATGTACAAAGTGATTTTAATCACCTTGTTGATCTAATTTTCATATGATATAAAAAACTACAAGAAATTATTCAGGAGACGTACATATACCTGACACATTGAAGATAGTGAAGTATCTCTAGCATGCTCGGGCTTAAGAGTATGCAACAAAATTGATATGTAAGTACCCTTTCAGATACAAGATAAAATAATATAAAAAGTCTAAAAACGCAATGAATTGCACCAACATTGGTTAGCGCTAATCATTAAAATTTTCTTTCTCTACTTATGTTAAAAATTAAGCTATAATATATAGAAAAGAATAAGAAATCGCTAATCAGAATTAGCAAATCAGGATTATCAGTGCAATCATTAAAACATTAATTTATACATACACATATATGGTATAGACAGAATATAAATCCAGGTCAGAATTACAAGATTTCTTGAATGTACCAGCGTATAAGTATACAGTAAATAATATTTATTTACAATTACAATATTATTTTTGCGGATGGGCCCAGACAATTGAATTATGTCTGATACGCAAGTATAATCTTAATGTCTGCTTCATGCAGAACATTACAATTACTGTATTATGAACACAAAATTGTATGCGATAGTTTTGTAGCATAGCTAAATTATAGTTACATGCTATTAGCCTATATTTTGAGTCAGGCGTCACATGTGTGAACATAATAATTTAAATTTAAGACAATTCAATATAAAAATATGGGAATTCAATTATATGGAAAAATGGGCCTCTACGTTTACGTCTTATTGCCTATATATCTATTAATTACTTACAGTTTAGATTATCAATATTGTTCATGTTATCTCCTATTCTAGAAACATTAGCAGCATTGTGCGTGGTATTGTTTTTGTAAACAATACAATCCATTTAAATACTATCTCATTGTAACTTTTAAGTGAAAAACTCCTGTCTCGTTATGCCCTAGCACACTATTTAAACACTTGCACGCACATTCATCCGTCCTTAGGCACATTACATACTCTACATAAAAGCACATCACAATCATGTTTGAGCTGATCTCAAACGGTCTTTGCTCACTTGTGTTTTCTGACCAACATGATCATAAGGATGTGTACACGCTACATATGAGACAAGTTGTATGAGAGCAGCAATGATCATAAGTTGGCATGAGACTAATAGGAGTTTAATATGAATAAAGAATATGCTCATGTAGCATAGCGCTTGGTCCAAAGCCGTGCTATGCGATCGTGTTCTTCTCTATTTTGTAGGTATTGCGTAGCTATACTACCTACCAGTGGATCAGCTGCAAGATAAAGTTATTCAAGATCCACATAATTTTATCAAAAGAAAATATGTTATCTACAGAATGTTATTTTAAAAACAAGATATTGTAAATTCATTCATTATTTACAATGTACATATCGTACATCAATTTTAAATAAATTATCATAAATAATGCGCCTACCTGGATTGCAGTCTGTTAAAAGGGAACATATTGACAATAAGACTTTTGAAATTGTCAATGCAGGAGACCAATTATCCTTTAATATGTCCAAGCAAATAACTCCTTGACTATTTATATTGCAATGGTAGATGCGCGTTCGGAATGTAACCTGTAGAGCAACACATTTTTGAAACATAAGAATTGTATAATTATTGAAATATATATCGCACTATTTTACTCAAGTAAATGAAATAATTGTAAATTTTCTAGGAATTTTTTTAGATGCAAGGAATTACTAATGCAATATTTACTAACCTCTTTACAGATAATTATTATGTAATAAATATTAATGTAAATATTTATTTAAAATATACAGATATTTCAAAAGTTTTATATAGAAAAATAACAATAATTTAAATAATACTTTTATTTAAATTTCTTTTTATTTTCGTCACTCTGACGTTGTTGTTATAATCCTGTATGAATAAGTTATTATCATTCGCAATATAAAACTAACGAAACTATCAACTTACCTTAGGAGGTTTAAAAGGATATTCTGGTGAGAAATGTATATCAAGAAAGAATACACCACCCTCATAAACCGAACCTGGAGGACCTAATATGGTAGAAACCCATTCATACAAGTTATCACCTTTTGGTCCTGCACTGTAAAATAAGTCAATCAACAATTAATTTTATTATCTATATATTATTCTCATAAGTATATAAACTGTTCCATAATTGATATTATTATGTAATTACAATTCTCCAAAATATTATTTCAAAAAGAATTATAACCAACGACAATAGTATTATACCTGCAATTCGGAGGTGGATCTAGCGTAATTTCTGCCAATTCTTTCTGTATCCTAATATTTAAAATATCAAAAACATTTAGTAACCACAAATTGCTGTAATATTAAATACATGTTATCATCACACGTCACAAAATGCGGATCTATTGCCTTACCTCTTAGCGGACGTTCCTAAAGCTTTCGACATCTTTGGATTTGGCTTAGCTTCTTTACTGTCTGGTTTATTGTCTGCCAAGGAGGAACCACGACCTCGCCCAGTTCCACTAGAACCTGCTCCTGATGACATGACTCTGTGACAAAACATACATGTATTATCAATTATACAGAAACTTTTGAAAATTATCAATTTAATGGAAGTAACAAAAGGACAAGCATTATAAAAATAAAACTAATTTTGAAACATGGTAACGGAAGTATAATAATGAAGTATAATGGAAAGCACATTGCGTTTCTGTCTTCGTTTCGCTATAGTGATATAATGAATCATATCTTGCGAAAGAAAGGAGAAACGCTCGATAGATCGAATTTTATTTGCGAAAACTAATATCACATGTGCAAAACAATAAAGCGAGGCAAACGGATCTTGTTAAAGTAAATCGAAAGCACAATTTGGATAGCAGTTCAGGGTGTTGAAAATGCGATGATGTAAACTGATAATGCACCGTGCTTCCGAAAACGGTCGTTTCTTTCTGCGCTTTCGACAGGGAGGCGACGAGTCGTACAACAAAGAATCTCGGTCGACACAAAACACAGGATTTTCTATTCTTCGCCCTCAACTGTCCCCTCCCTTCCTGCGCGAAGGAAAAACATAAACATCGCGCATATTTGATCGTCATCGGATAAGTGTCCTGTCTCACTCGGGACGGATATCTAGCGCGTCGTATTTTTAAACGGCGTCTCGCGTAGCGTTGTCTAGCCCGAAGCCCGAGGAGAAACTACGTGAGGACAATGTGCGGATCGAGAGACGTGCGTGACGGTCCGCCGGGTAGACTGAAAAAGAAAGGAATAAGATTCGTTTAACGTCATCGCGTTTGTTGCCTCCGATCGAGCGACTCGAGGGGGGTTCAACGCGCCCAAAATTGATTTCCCTTCATGGACGAGCACGCGTTTATCTCTCTCTCCCTCTCGCGCCTCTGTCTTTCTCTCGGGCTTCTTCCTCTCTCGTAGCTCTTGCGCAGGCAGGATGCGAGACTCTGGCTCCGACGGCGAACGCCGGGAGGTACCTCGGGACGACGTACGTTCCCCGATGTGTCGTCTACATGGATCTCCCTCTCCGTTCTCTATAGATATCCATGGTCCCTTTTAGGACACACGCACACGCACAGTGCCACTTCTGGCTGTTTCCTAACCCTCTCCTTTACCCCTCCGCGATTCGTTCGCGAGCCGAAACGGCTGTGAAAAGCGGTGCTGCGTCGATGTACCTCGTGTCCGATTTGTCCACGCCGTGTTTGCTGTCGTCTCGCCGCAAGCCTAGCTTCGCCGGGTCGCCGACGGTAGGGGGTGAGGCAGGGAGACGGGGGGAAGGACCGGTCCGCCGCTTCAGATGCGAGACCCGCGAGACGGTTCCCTCGGCGCGGCGACGGTGTCGCCGGGATAATGGAGCCGCGCGGATCGGGGGTGGGATGCACGCGGCGGCGGCAGCAGCGGCGGCGGAGGTGGCTCCGGCTTCGTTATTGTCCTCGAGTCAGGCGGGAGTACGCGGAGCTCGCGAATAATCCGCCCTATTACGAGATCGTACCGTTCTCGATACAACAGCAGGAACAACAGCAGTAGCACTCACTCACGCGAAACGCGCAGCGCTCGGCGAATCGGTTCTGTCGCGACCGTCCAATGGATCGACGGCGACGGCGATGATGATGACGGTCGTTGATACGCGACAACACTAAGAAACGATCGTGGACAAGCGCACGGACGAGACGGCGGATTTCGAATCGCCCTCGCGGATTGTCCTGTCCCGGAAGCCCAGCGCTCCTCAGGCCCTCGTTCTCGTATCGCGATCATTCATCTCGCTTTCATGTTCCGAAATCGCGATCGCGGCGTCCTTCTCCCCTCGGCGAGCGCCGAAACGTGCGCATCTCTGCGTCGCCGGATGTTGACTCTGTCGCCGCGGCGGCGGACGCTGGCAAACCTGACGACGCGTTTTCACGGGCGCTGTGATCGGTCCCGCGGAACCCGGCTCGCCCGGCGCTACCCGCTACCGGCACCCACAGGCGGTGTCTTTCCCCGCGGCTGAGGGGACCGTCGCGATCGCCGACCGACTGGAAAATTCCCTAGCGCACCGTGAGAGCGCGTAGTCGTCGACTACTTCTCTCTCTTTTTCTCTTTCGCTCAAGTCGCTTTATCACGCGCATCGTTTATTATCTATTTTTGATACCATGTAATTATGTGTTTTCAACGCTTAAGGAGAGAATATTACGGATCGCTTAATAAAATAATGACTCTTTGTTTCTCTTTTTCTCTTCTTCTTTTTTCTCATCGTTATTTTGTATAAACTTTAAATATGTTCAGATATTCTAATTTTTTGTATTAGAACTTTTTCGATCGCTTTCGCCAAATATTAAACACGCATCTTTTATTTGAAGTTCTAAAAATATATGCAACAATAAAAAACAGATCTTTTGTATTGTTTTTATATCACGCGGTGCGTACATTATTCAGGTCCGCATGCACTGAGAATGAGAGACAAGGCATTTCTTTGAAAAGAAATTTATGAATCTTTGTTGTTGTTACCCATATAAGTAATAATTCAATTAGTAAAGGTAACTTTGATCAACTTAATCAGCGATTAATCCAATCGTAGAGTTGCTCGAATCGTTGAAAAATTTATTCTAACTAGTCGTCCTTAATTTAATCTTGCTTTCCATGTTTTAAATGACAAAAAATTATTCCGCTTTAACACAAAATATAATAATATAATGTGAGTATTTTTTGATAAATTAATCGCCAATTAAGTTAAATCCCATTGTTCGAAATCGCTGTATCTAATTGATGTCATTCAATACGTTAATTACGTGTAAATTCTCTTTAGAAACTTGTTTTTAAATTCTGTTACACATATTATTATTAGAGTAATTCATTCTAGGCAAACATCTTCGAAAATATTTATCTGTTAAGATTAAAATGAATCGTCCCGTATAACGGAAAAATTCAAGAAATATCTTTAATAAACAATAATAAGATTGAAAGACCGCTAATGTTAAACATAATGCTTTAAATTAAGAAGCGCCATAACGGTCAGAACGTTGAGATGTTGAACTATTGTAAATTCATTTAAATGAATTAATTTCAGAAATGATAATTGCGTGCCGATATGGTTGTCGGACTTTCAACGCAATCAAATCTGAAAATATTAATAATCCCCTCCAAATTTCCCAACTTAAAAACTGTAATAAACTTATTGCGAAAAATAATGCCTCGGCCGGGAGTCGAACCCGGATCTCTTGCATTCCGTGTTATCTTTAATAAAGTATTAAATCCAATTTTTTTGAATTTTAAATAAATATATTCGGATTAATAATCTTATCCTTTTCTTTCTATAAAAATATTTGCATAAAAAATATTAAAAGTTCTAAATGAATTAATGTATATGTTTCCCATTCTGCAAATAAATAAATTTTTTTACAGTTCACGGAAACCATGAGTCTTTTATTTCGAATAACATCTTAACTATCTCCAAACGAATATTGATCTTTATTTCCAAGGTAAATAAATATCTCTGCTTGTATCTATAAGTTATCTGTCTGCAATCGAAATCAAAAGAAGATACGCGCATCGATTCCGATGAACAAACTGGCGCAAGTCTAATTCTAATGGCTCATGTTTGTCCGTCGTAACTATGACAACAACTTGCTAAGTTAAGAGAAAAATATTGTGTCGGAGACGTACGTTCCTATAGGAAACACTCGATCGGCACAAGTGTGCAAATTTACGACGACGTTAGAGACGATCCTGGCGAAATGAATGATAAGGATGACAGTGCTTGGGTATTCGACTCCTTGATTGGATTTTTACAAGGTCCTATTTGGTCCTCGCCCCTTCTGAGCTTCATCGAGGAAAAATCCCTCGGTTCGTACAACCAATGGAAATTCTTTTCTTTTGACAAATCTCGTCAGTTCTTCGAGTAAAAGGATCCTACACATATTATATGGAAAATTGGATCCTGAAAATGAATTAGTTAGAGTTTTTACAAATAATGTATAACGTATAATGTGAATAAAAGAGATATAGAAATATGAACCTCAATGCTTTCCATTTGATGATACAAGTCAACACAAATGTCGTTCTATCTTTGTTACTCTTTGAATGGCAAGAAAAATAGAATGATTGTTTACTTGTGTCACTAAATGGAAAATCCTCATTAATGGATAATTATTTAGTTCTGTGAGTTTTACACTTCTGATACACCAGTTCAAAAATATCTTTTGTTCACCACATTATATAAGTTATATATTATATAAAAAACTAACTCATTTTATCGCGCGAGACCAAATTTTCTATAATAATTAGTACGCTGGAGTCTTTCTTGGTGTAATAAGAAGGAATAAAGAGAAATCTTATAGCGTGGCTTGTAACGGAAGCATCACACATACATTCGTGTATTAATGCCTTTCAGAATGTGTTCGTATAATTTCTTCGCAATGGAAGTAGAAGTCTTCGTGGAATTGGAAAACTTTTCGCCGTGTGCTGTACAATATAAGGCGCATTTATTTGTAATAACATAAATAAATATTTTATAAAGTCTTATATATATTGTAGTTTTCGAGGCTAACACCGAAGACTGTGAAGAGTATCGGAAAATATATCAGGAGTACAAAAACTTGGTCGACTTGCTGCTTGGATGCTTTATGGAAGATATGGGTATCACACCGGAACAATTCGAACACGCATGCACCGTTAACAGAGATACAAAGATCCCGATACATTTTCAACAAGTACGACCATTACACATACACACACATCCTCATAATGTTTGTATAAAGAATTACGTTCGTGCTTTGTTTCATAAGATTGAAACCGAGATTTGTTTTCGCGACATTAAAAAAAAAAGAAGATTGACAATGGCTGCGTTCAGCAGAGAAAACTAATCAATTAGCGCTTAGTGATTCTTTCATATAATTGGTTCTTGCCTTTAGTTCTTCATTGGATCTAAGTGTAGGAACCAATTATATTGAAGAATCACTAAACGCTGATTATTTTCTCTGTTGAATGCAGCTATTGTATATAATATTTAAAGATTATAATACAAAAAACAATGAATGGTAGAGACGTTCATGAAAATTACACGATATAATTGATCTATAATTTTATATCCATCGTTCTTTTAAAAAATTATACCATCGTGTGTTTTACAGAATCTATTCGAACAAATATGGGCGGCGAATGAGTACGAAATATTCAAAAGAATGATGATACAAAAGAACTTGGAGCTCCAGCTGCAAGCGCTAAATATGATCGAACAAAAATACGGTCTCACACCTGCCTCCCTCGTGTACGAGACGGATGGCTTCCTTGACGACGAACTGGTCATGGAGGATTTGATACAGTACGTTATATCATAAATATATCAATAAACTAGTCAACATGTCTACTGGAGACGTACAAGAATTAGAGATGTTTGTAAAAATTGGAACGGTTTTTGTGTCGGAGAAATCATGTATCTTTCATATATGTGCACAGCAAACGTGTTCTGGAAGATCAAAGCGAAGAAGAGCCAGGTATATCTTCAGGAACAACATTGATCGCTGAACACGAGCGTTTAGCTGCCGAATATCACAATGAAAGAGCATTATTGGAAGAAGCATTAAGAAGATCGAAAGATGGCTCCAAGAATACTTCGGATGACGAGTCAACCGAAGAAGTTGAGTGTGCTACTATATCGGCTGAGAAAAAGCCGTTAGATAAACTTCAACTCCGGAAGAACGAGCCTCTCAAACCAATACCGACTTTAAAAAAGAAATCTACCGATGAAGATGAGGTATTTACTTTTGAATACGCGTACAAATAATTTTCCAAAAAAATAGACAAATGAACACGATTAAAAGATTTCAATCTGCATGTGTATGAAAACAAAAATGTATTGTATTGCTTCCATTTTGTAGATGAATGCAGAAGATATTAAAAAGAGGCAAGAATACCTGAAAGCCAGGCGAGATAAACTTGTGGCTTTGAAAAAGGAAGCTAGGAGCCATCAGCTAGAAATGAACAAAACTCGTCCGAGCTCCGCTAGAACAGTTGCTGAAGCAACTCTGAAAGGACAGCAAGAATTGGAAACAGCGCAAGCTATAGATCCTTCAATACTTCAAGTACGAAGGGCTTTAGCAGCCCGATTGAAAGCTGAAGTTGTGCATAAATAATTTTATTTTTGCATTATTATATATATATATATATAAAATATATAATATTATATTAGGTCTGTAACTTGAAACCCGCCCTCTAGCGATAAATAGCCGTAGCTTTGACAATCATCAATTGTGGCCGCAGCCCGATTCACGCTCACGCTTAAAAATCATTTCATCCTTGTTGTTTGTCAAATGTTGAACAAAGACAAATAATGCTCATGAGCGTGTCAGCATGAATCGGACCACGGCCTGTAATGGCTGAACAAGGCATCATTTATAGTTTTGACCTCTGTCGATAATATTCAGTATATAAAAGTTTGTATTTGTGACAACAACATAGTTGTTTACTGTGAAAAAAATGTCTGAATTTCGACCAAATAAGCATCATTTGCTTTTCTGTTTCAATTTGAAGAAAACTGCTGCTGATCGAATCATCGAATGCTGGTTGACGCTTATAGGGAATTTGCTCTATCGGAAACTACTTGCAAGGAATGGTTTCGACGATTCAAACTTGATGATTTTGACACGAATGATAAAGAACGTCCAGGCTAGCAAAAGAAATTCGAAGATACAAAACTGCAAGCATTGGTGGATGAAGATCCATGTCAAACACAAAATTAACTTGCAGAAATGTTGAATGTTACTCAAGCAGTTACTTCCAAGCGTTTAAAAGGTATGAAAAGCCAAGCTATGAAAAGGGAAAGGTATACAAGGAAGGAAGATGGGTATCATATGAATTGAAAGAAAGAGACATCGAAAGGCGAAAAACCATCTTCGAAATGTTGCTTGCTAGGCAAAAAAGAAAGGAGTTTTTGCATCGAATTGTGACTGGCGATGTAAAGTGGATCTATTTCGATAACCCGCTCAAACGCCGAAAAACCATTTGCGATCCAGGCCAACCATCGACATTGACGCCGAAACGCAATATTCATAGGAAGAAGGCAATGCTTTGTATTTGGTGGGATCAGAAGGGTGTACTATGAGCTGTTGAAATCTGGTCAAACAGTCACAGGGGATCTCTACCGAGAACAAATAATTCGTTTGAGCCGAGCATTGCGCGAAAAACGACCAGAATATGAGACAAGACAGCATAAAAAAAAAAAATATGATCTTGCTTCATGACAATGATCGACCTCACGTCACTAATTCCTGTATTCATAGTCAGGCCTTATATTTAAGGCTTCCTTAAATTTATCTTTAGATACTTTACGAATTATTTCATTAGCTATTGAGCATCTGAAGATAAATTTAAGGAAGCCTTAGTACAAGGTCTGACTATGAATACGAGCATAAGACTGTCAAGGAAATATTGGAAGCACTTCGCTGGGAAGTGCTGCCTCATGCGGCTTATTTACCAGACTGCGTCCCTTCCGACTACCACTCGTTTCGGTCGATGGCACAAGCATTTGCAGAGGAACACTTCAACTCTTATGAAAGCGTCGAAAAATGGGTCTTTAACTGGATAGCCTCTAAAAATGAGTCGTTCTTTCGCTGTGGGATCCGCTTATTACCAGAAAGATGGGAAAAAGTCATATCTAACGACGACCAATATTTTGATTGATGAATTTTTTTCATTTGTTTTTTAAATAAAGGCTTAATTTTTGCAAAAAAAGGCGGGTTTCAAGTTATAGACCTAAACTAATATATTGGTTTTTCATAATTGTAGAAGTCTTAAGCTTGCAATTCCAATAAAGTGCTTCACATAAAAGACTAAATAATTATGATATCTAGAAAAGTAGTACATGCAAAATTGTATTTAGTCAGATATAGTCTGCGAGAAATGTGTGAAAACCTACAAATTGTTTTTATATTTTTACGTCTTGTCGTTTTAAGAAAACTTTTATTTATAATATTTTCATAGAGAACAAACAAAACTTATTTAATATCTGCAAGTACATCCATGTATTTTATCTTATTAAAGTCTGATTTTTTAAACAAAACTACGTTTAATAAAAAAATATTGCATTTTAAATGTTTTTTCTCACAATCAGTATTATATAATGTTTGTATAAGTATATAATATTTAATAAGAACTTTTTAAAGTGCACGTTTATAAATATACGAAAAAGTATTATGAAATAATATTTAAAGAGCTCCAATTATTTCACAAAATTAAGTCACGTTAATTAACAAACACATAGACCCGTTTCTATCAACGTAGATTAACCTTAATCTCAGTTCAACTTACTCTTTATCTTTTTATAATTCTCAAAACTGATGAAGAGTTAGTTAAACCGAGATTAAAATTAAACTATATTGGTAGAAAGGGGCCATAGTGTTTCTGTATTCAACAGGAATTTAAAGTAAATATTAAGGTAGATTATCTTCGCTAACAAGTATTCATCTAATTTTAAATTTTATTTAATTAAATACTCTTCGCACCTCTACAACACACTGTATTTATATAACACACATTTATCATTCTCACTTTTTTGCAGACTACTTTCTAACAAATGAAATGGATTCATAGCATAATACCAGCAATAAGTACGCTAAACATATATTTATCTAACTTTTCTTATTATTTAATGAAATACTAACGTATATTTTTCTCTATAGAATAATAGAAATCAATATCTATCTGCAGCAAGCAAACATAAGTTCTTTTAATCATGTAATATATACATATATGTATATAAATGTGTCATCAATATTTATATATTAATACCTATTTTTATAACTATAATTAATATTTTTTAAGTTAAATTTAATTAATTCTTCCTATCGCTGCAGATATCGCTCTATTTAATACTACAATAGTATTCAACTAATAATTTTAAATATTAGAAGTGAACTGTTCGCTATAATCAAGTTAGAATCTGATTATACAATATTAGGCAAAAAATTCGTGAAAGTTAAACAACTTTCTGTACAATAGTTGCGTGTTTTGTGCTATGAATCCTGCATTTAGATATCACTTTTGTTGCCTGATTATATTTCTTTCATTCTCCAGTAGAATAAAATGCAAAATATCCTTTTTCAATTACAATTCATTCGCTTATTACCATAATACACACAGGATTGTATATCTTATATTTGCTCTTAATTCACAAAATTCTCGAATAGCTTTTCATATAAAAAAATTTTTTTTTCTGCATATATATATATATATATATATATGTTGTGTATATATATGTATATATACTCTCAAAAAGAAAAAGCTTATCTTGTTTTATCATATAATTAAAACGCATGCTAGTATTAGCATGTGATATTGTACAATGTGTGCACGTCTCGACATATTTTCTTCCTTTAATGTTATATCAATGTGACGGTTGAAAAATGTATGTTTGCGATCTCGGCGACGGTTCTGAGGCAGAATGTTTTAAACTGTCATATTATATGTCCAAAGTTATATTATGTAATAATATTATAATAAATATGAAATATTGTATTAATAGAAGACATATGATAAAACACTAACATTTTCAGAGCAGCCAATAAATATGAGATTATAATGATCTTGTGCTAGCAAATTTAATTGGATTTATTTTACTTCTTATTAAAAGTATATTTTTATTCTACAAATATGAATTCGTAACAAGAAAATATATTTGCTCGTTATATTTTTACAAAATTTTTTAATTTAATATAATGTATATCAATTAATAAAAAAAATAGAAACAAAAATATATCGAAGCTTGTAAATAATAATCAAGAATATTATTAATGACAAAATGTATGATAAGAGCGCAACACACTCTGTACAAATGTATATCAAATTTCTCAATTTAAATAGCACGTGACCGCATTTTTATTCTCTAGTATCACTTAGATGTTAATTCATTTGTTCTTTTTTTTACTTACATTCTTTACGCCCAATAACATTCTAGGCTTAATATCTGTTTTTTTATTATCGAATAAATTGTGGATATATGTAAAACACATAAAGAACAACATTACTCAGCATTATCTTACTTAACTAATTAATATTAGCCTTTGTTACATTTCTTCTTTTTGTGATCAGTCCAAGTTGCACAACATTTTATGTACATGTATCACTCAGCTCCAGCGAATTTGCCTACTCAGATATTCACAATTTGTTTATTTTGCGATTGAATTAACTTCTGAATCCCTTTCGCTATAGTAAGAGTTAATATATATGTATATGTGTACATGTGTATCTTCACTGCAATATTTCAAGCATTATGTACTTACAGTCCTAAAGCAGTCTTGGAAATTCTTTCGGGTATTAGGCATATTATTGAAAAATCTGTACATTAATTTGCAATACTTTTCTGTAAAATCAATTCAATAAAAAAAAAATGATAAAAATTAAAGTTATTAATGTAATACTATAGAAATTATATATATGATAAATGCGAAACTTAAATTTTCATTGTCAACTTTATCGCTTGCATAAATGGACCAAAAGAAGCAGACACTTTTTTCTGGAGCTGATTCAAATAGATAAATTTAGTCTTCTGACATGATGACTGTAAAGCAAAACTTAAATTTCAATTTAAAGCAATTATATATATATCTAATTGAAAATATTATTCACTTCTATAAGATGAAATTATTTAATATAACACTTCATCTCTTGTTAAATTTAATAGCGTAAACACAAATTAAGAATTTATATTGCAGTCTCTGTGACACTATTTTTTTATCCAATATATAAATTATGTTATATTATAAACATGTTCATAATTTAACAAAGCTAAATCGTGTATAAGTCTATTTTTACAAAGCGCTTTTCTGTCATTCTTGGCTCCACTCTGCCCTCATGTAAATACGAACAATATATTTTATACATAAGCCTAATATTCCGCGATACATTCATATTATACTTTACACATCAAGGATTAACATTGGGCATGAAGTGCAGACTGATAAATATACATAAATCAAATATTTATTGTACAATTACTACTACTTACATTGACAACCGAAAAATTTGTTGAAAGTATTTCAAAGGCAACTGAATCCTTAAAGAAATTGCATATTCTGTTTAATCCATGAGTGTGGTTGTTTTACAATCGTTACAAATATACATATATATACAAACTAAATACTACGTCCGTTGAACTGGATAAAGTTTCATAGTGCCTGACCCGTTGAAGAACCACTCTCACACATTCTCTCTCTCTCTCTCTCTCTCTCTCTCTCTCTCTCGCTCAGCGGGCGATAAGAAACTTACGAATGGCAAAACAAAACATTCGGTTACTTTTGTGCGGTACATCATGTACTCTTTGTCTTCTCCGAATTCGGTCTTACAACATATTGTAAGTTTCTTCTTGGCAGACTTACGAGATAACTATGATACACTGTGATTACGATTTCGTCACAGCTTAACTGTGACGCATTTCAGTTTAACTGTGACATATTCCAGTTTATCAATGTACTTACTAAGCACATGTTTCATTCTCTGTATCTGTAAGTCACTAAACTTGGCTAATTTTGGCCAATCTTCTTAGACTATTCATAATATCCGTGAGTTATCTTTCTTAATGCACAAAATGTTTCCAGACAAGTGGAATGGACTCTCTCTATGTGATTTGTTTAGTATCTCTTACTTTTTTAATGCATTATACAATAAATCATGCTACATCATATTATGCCACAATACTACACTGTTTGTTTCATTAAAGAAAGTTTATGCTTCCTTTGTTTTATCGATACACTCTGTCGACATAGCTTACTTAGTTTTCAATCACACCATATTTAAGTTTCACATACTATACACGTGTCAGCACAGACAGACCTATGGGTGCCCACCATACATTTTTTTTAAAAGCACTTATTGTTGTATCCGTTCCTTAGCAATAAGCTCAATCTATATCTCTTCCGACAACGAGAGAATAAATCTGTTTTTACATATAGAAGGGGCATGAAATGATAATAGCAATTAAAAATCACAATGTTCTTGTTGTTTTCAAGTTTGCCTACTATGACAATCGTTGTCGTTTTGGGGAAGGACTTAATTCTGAATCTTCGTCTTCCTCATCCGAATCTCCTTCATAATCGACTAACCCCTGGAAATTAAATTTATATAAATTTTATAAATTTCATAAAATCTATAAATTAACATAAAATCATTTATTGGTACAAATTGCAATTTAAAACCCAATTTAATTACTACAAGGATTTCAATACCAATAATTTTAATTGCATATAAAAACGATGCTATGCAACTATTATATCTCTTATTTTACCTTTTTAAACAGTGCCGTTCCCGTTTTTTCTACAGTACCAATAGCTGGAGAAGGATTTATTTCTGAAGCAATTGGCGATTCATTCGTTGTTGATGAGCTGTTATTGATCTGTGGTTGTTGTGAGGTAATATTATTATTAGCAGTATTGTTGTTTAATACAGACTGCTGTTGCTGTTGTTGCTGATGACTTTTAGAATCTATAATAATACGATTAAGGATAAAATTTGAAAATAATGACATTTTAATAGAAATTGGATGTATAAGATCTTATTGTGCTATTATTGCCTCACCTTCATCAAATTCTTCTTCTTCATTAAACCATAGTTCCTCTTCCTCATCTAGCTGCCTCTGGTCCCTTCTATACCGACTGTTTCGTAAGATTGATGGGACACTACACATAAATAATTTCAAAATGAATTTATATAAAATAAAAATGATTATGCTGTCAGTTCAGTAGTAATTTGTCGTATAATGTATTCCACATAATTGCGTCTATTATCTTCTTTTCATTATAAATATAGTAAAAGATATGTCAATATATACCTGTCAATTGTAGCTCTATCACGATCTTTCAACTTATCTTGATGTTGTTCATACCTTAACTTTAATGCTTTAAATGTTTGTACATAATCAATTGCTTCCAATTCCTTTGAAAAATTTTCAACAACATGTGAACATAGTGACTTAATATCCTCCTGAAACATCATAGTAAAAGATATAAATCGTAGTATTATATTATAAATTCTTTTAAATATATTCGGCAAATATACTGTTTGCCGAACAAAGCAAAAACAATTTTTACTTACCAATTTGATAAATTCAAACATTTCCAGTATAGCCGAATCTAAAAGATTGTATCTGCCATTGTTTCTTACAAATGCATCAAATACAGGTGTAAACAAGTTGCCCTTAATTATATACCTATTATAAAACTCATCCTTTAATGCTATAATCTTTCTCATAAACCTTAAAGCACATAGTACTAGAAATGTGTGTGTTGATTTCATTAAAACCAATATTCTTCTAAGTAAATCTTTATTCAATATGCAGTTTTTAATGTGATACGTATGGTGCTCCACACAGAATGATAATAATTCCAAGATCAATCCCAAAAGTTGTACTGTTCTGTAATCCTCTCTCGCAGGTCGTTCTCCAATTGTGTTTGCTAGAAGAGGGGCTATTAGAGTACCGATACTATTCTTGTAAAAGTAATTTAAGAAATCAGTCTTTTCTGATTTGTTAACAGAAGCCAACATGTTTTCTGGATCCAAAAGTAAACGTAGTACACCAGCCAACTGCACCGCTCCACCCAACTCAGAATCACTATCCCCAACAAGTTGAGCAACTATTACATTCACTAACATTTGGTCCTGTTCCGTGTTGTTTATCTGTTGTAATGTATAATCTCGTACAACACTTGGAGAGTATTCCACGATATAAGTCAAAATATCTATACTGGCTGTTTTCGTCTGTGCATCGTTCATTGCCAAAGTAATTTCTAGAGCAGGGAGTATACCAAGTGCTGTTAATGTTTTATAAAACGCTTCTTTTCCTTGTGGTTGAAGATTTTGCGAAAAGTTGCAAAATTCTTTTAGAAAAAGGACTAAATCGCGTCTTTTGCTATCTAAAGTCGCTTCGTCCGTTAACTGACGAAAAAGTTCGGTAAGAAATTTCTCATCATCCTGTATCAAAGTCACTATTTCAACTTTATTGAAGAATATAAAACTACTCAATGTACTCAGCATGTTGTCCTCGAATACACTCGGGGTTGGCAGCACTACGTCTTGAATGTATTGAACTCTGTATGTTTGATGGATTTTAGCTAATAGTTCGGTATTTGTAATAGGAATTGCTTGTTTAAATCTGGCTAATTGTCGAAGATACTCTCGATGCCTCTTTGGCTGAGATAACGTTGGCTCGTATTCCAGGCAGCCGACAACATCGAAAATTGTATCATCGCTGAACATAACTTCAAACAATGCATTTTTATTGAGTAAGAAAATATTTTTGAATATATCATAAAGATGATGTAAACCCTCAATATTTTCTAAATCCTCACATGTACGAAAAAGACTTAGCAATTTCTTAATGTAACCTTCGGATTCTAGTGCCACTGCTAATTTCTCTTTTCTCATTGGGGACGTTAAACAATTTTCTATGAGCTCGTTAATATCTTCCAATCGACTAAGTTCACAGGGAGGTAATTCGATAGGCGGTGCTGCATCTGACATATCATCAAACCGCTCATCTTCAGATTCTTCCACAATATCTTGTGTAATTTCTACAGATGGATCTTTGCCTTGAACCTGACAAATTTTCTCCCATATTTCGTCACAGCCAGCCTTTTCTTGAAAACTTAGGGCTAAATCGAAATTATCTCCTTCAGACCATACTATCAAAGTATCCTAAAATCATAAATATATTTACTTGTACATATCTATATATACGTGTCATGCATAAATTATAATTTATTTTATACATTAATATGTATAATATAAAAAATATTGATTTTTTAATGATACAAAAACACATTTTATAATTATATTATAAAATACGCAACAATAAAAAAATTTTATATAAAAAATTTTATGAGTAAATTATATACACTCATCTATTCTAGTTTTCACAAATTAGAGAGATTAGGAAATTTTATACAAGGTCACCAAAAATAGTAACATGACGTTTAACCATCAATATTGATTATGCTTGAAAAGTCATAGATCTTGTAAGAGAGTCACAAGAAAAGCAAATTCATAAAATTTTTGAATACCTGTTGTTTCTGATATGCTGTATCAGGTTGTATTTTACTCTCGAGCAGAAGAGATCCATCGCTTTCCGCTCTTACCAAGAGGGAAATCCCCTTTAATCTCTCTACGTAGGAAGAGGAAACATGACCTGTACCACGATCATCCCATTGCCTATCTGCATTAAGAGCATATAGTTTTACTCTTCTACGTGTATCCGTCATATTGTAAAACTAATTAGTACACTGTCTGTATCACCAATTCTTCCGCATGCCTTTATAAATTCAATCTTTGGCTTTCTCGGCTATCTCTACGAGATAATTTTCAGATACCTGTTGGAGCAACGTATGGACAGAAACCTAGGTATGTTAGACTTCCGCATGCCCTTCAAGATTTATTGGTATTGCATCATATGTATAATAAACAAGATTCGATAATGCGTCAGTGTCTCTGTTGAAAGACACTGCATAAAAAGCCACGTTCAGCGTCCACGACTCTCAGATGGAACCTCGTGCGATGGATAATGTACACAAGCTACACACTAGTCGGTTCCCAATTGGATCAGCCGACGATCATATGCATGCTCCGTGAAACGGTGAACTTGATGAATAGCACGAGTAATGGATGCTTGTCATGGATGAACGTGGAGAGTGGCGTTTCTCCCGGGGCCTTCTTTTCTCGCGGCAAGCACGAGTCGCGTCAACGCGACGTTTGCCGTACAAACCGTAGGCGCGATCGGGTCTCCCCCTCGGAGAAGAGCTCGATCCAGGAGGCAGATCGCGCGCGGGAAAAGATCGCGTGTCCGCGACACTCTCACGTGTCGCAGCGGTCGCGATGTATCGGGATATACGCGACAGTTTAGACTCGTCGTCCCGACCGGCACGACGACAAGACTCCAGCTTGGATACCGATACTTTTGGTTAGTGAACGTTGCGCGTGTGGATCTTTCCACTTCGCTGTGTATAATTCCTCTTCCCGCGACGACAGCGGTGGTGGCGGCGACAGCAGCGGCGGCGGCAGCGGTAGCGGCGGTGGAGGCAGCGACGGCGGCAGCGGCAACGACGAACCCGTGGTATTATCCGATAGCCACTCCTGCGATACGGATGTTCACAGGAACACGATCAACTCATGCGAATACCCGTGACAGTCGCCGTCGGCTCGCATCGCCGCACGCACCCTTTTCCCCTGAGCTGCACACTCTAAAATTGACATAGACACCGAACAGCCACAACACTACATTCCGCCATGATAGATCATAACAACGCGCCACGGGGTTCACCGCGTGATACGCAAGGACGCGTGGCGCGAGATTTGAACGGTGCCGACAGACTTTGAACAACTCTTTAAATCTCTCTTCTCTCGCTAATCTTGTGAACCCGCGGTCTCTTTTTGTTCCTAATTTTTTTTTTATATAATTAATCCTCAAGTTTCTGTCGCGATTTTTGTCTCGACTTTTGAATTTCAATGACCAGAGAAAACTCGACGAGTTTTTACGCCGTGTCTAAATCGTGTACGACGACGGCAGCGATGACCTCGAGAATCACGCAGTCGGTAAAGCGACCAAGTGCCGGCGAACGTACGAGTTTCGTTTGCCGACTTCTTCTGCGACTTTGCAATCTTTTCATCGCGATGAATCGAGACTTTTTTTTTCAGATGCGCTTCGCTCGCGCGCAACGATCGCCTCGCATGTCGCCGCGATGCGATGATTTCATCTCTTCGCGAATGCATTTTCTCCAGAATCCGACGGGTTCTTCGATTTCTGACGTCACGGTCAAAGATGGCCGGGCGACTTCTCGACACTTCTCGAAGTAGTCGAAGTGATATGAGACTCGGAAATTATTAATGTCGAGTAATAATTATGTGTTTGCGCGCGTGCGCGCGCGCGCCTTATGATATCTGAAAAATAATGTAATATGTACGTTTATATTTATTTAATATCCATAATAATCGTCCAGAGCGAACCTGAAGGGTTTTTTTCTTGAAATATCAAATTATGATAATTTTCTTTACTGAAAACGAGACGATAATTGAACCTTCACGTTGTAGTAGTATTCGATTCGATAACGGCTCGAAAAGTGGACCGATCTCGCTGATGACATTCGTTACGTCATCGCGATATCTTAAATTTACAACTTGGTAGTTCGGTATATCAGCAACCGTACGGATATCATATTTTTCTTCTTTTCTCGCTCCTCTGTAGAAGCAGCGATAACTTTGTTGAAAAAAAGATACTGTGCATACGTAATGCAGGCGACATCTCGGCAGGAGAATCGCAGAGATACGGTTGTTATATTCGATAGAACAATTAAAAAAGCAATTAAGACACCCTGTATGAAAATTAATTTATAAAATCGCAACGAATTTACGAATGTTATGATACATTATCAGGCATTATTAATGTTTATCAAGGAAGTTACTTCTACATTAACGTTGTTGCATGCTCCGCTTTGCGAAACCGAGTGTGCGCATTTTCGAGATGTTAAAATGAGGTTATAAATATCTTTCGATTGATCAATAAAACTTGGCGGATGCATTAATGTCAGTTAGTTTTCTTCTATATCAAGTGGAGTATCATTGCTTCAAATTGTTTTAACCGCGTATTTATTATTAGATCGGTAGCTCTTGTCACAAACATGTTAAAACATCACATTGACATTAGCAAGAATGTCACATCGCGATTGACCAGTGTCCATTGTTAAATAACATATGTAAAATATCTATTAAAAATTAACAATACATTTTTCTCTTAAGGATAAATTATTTTTTCTTACAATACCTGTTCATTGCTATTAATTATAAAAAAATAAACACGACATATAATCTAAGATTGTATAAAATTGAAATAGCTCGTATAGATTAAGCAGATTATAAATAATTGTATTCGAAGAAAAACTTTATATAGAAATTTCATTTCTTAAAATATATTAAGGTTATTTAAAAAATTTTTAGAAGTTTAATTGTTTATATATCACAACTATAGTCTCTCTTTTCTGAATAATTATCTGGAATCGAAGTCAGTTTTTAATTCAAGCAGTTGGTATTCAAAATTGGATAAAAATATCCAGTCCATACTAATAGTATTAGTAATAATGTTGATGTAATAAT
This sequence comes from Mycetomoellerius zeteki, assembly GCF_001594055.1. Classification (NCBI taxonomy): domain Eukaryota; kingdom Metazoa; phylum Arthropoda; class Insecta; order Hymenoptera; family Formicidae; genus Mycetomoellerius; species Mycetomoellerius zeteki. The sequence goes on from NW_017255933.1 coordinate 1,445,224, forward strand.
AGAAGAGAAATATAAAATAATTTACTCACAGATTGAGCTAAAGTTTATGTCCCTGCATTTCTTTTTTATACATATTCTTTCTGTATTTTTAGTTGATTCTTAATCCTATAACAATTATCTCTAAACATATACTTTTGTGCATTATCCATACTGTTAAAAAAAGAAATATATCGACAAATAAATTATATACATTGGCTAATTATTAGAAATGATTGTACTGTTCGTCATGATAATCAATATCGGTATGTTGTTTTGGTTTTACGAAAGGATGAGACACACAAAAATATAGCATATTTACATGACAATATAATTATAAATGTACATAAGAAATTTTCATATATTAAAGCTTAGGGATAAAAATACTCAAATACATGTTTATGCAAAGAACATGAAATTAATTTTAAGGTTTCACGTAGTTTCATAAGAAATACTCTCGTACAATTGTAAAGGTTATATAGATAGCAAGAAAATCTGTAATTATTTACAGGTAAACACATTTATAAATCTGAAAATTACAATCAAGTATAAGTCAATGGAATTAATTTCTTACATTTTATATGCACTCTGGTAATAATTTACAAAAAGAAAGACAAAAAATTGTCATTCCTATAAAATCATTCTTCCATGCGATTACGATTGTTGGTAGTACAACAGTTTGCAATTTGAGTCTCAAGCTTTCAGTCTCGGTTATCACTAAATTCTGGATTTAATAATCGCTGGAGATTTCTTTACAAACAGCCTTATTGGTCCTTAAAACCAACTGCTCTTTAACTCCATACTATATCGAATGGCATGTTGTTTTATCTCGTATCAATCACAAAATCCAAACTTTAGCTTTTACAGTCCTCAATTATTGACCGTTTGCGTTAATTGAGGCCGATAATAAACCAAGTTAAAAACTATTATGTTACATAAGTTATCACACAATTTTATTTTTATTTATTCTGTTGGTGGAGGTGAAAATTTTTGTAACCTACGTTTTCGCAGCATTTCCTGTTCGCTTGAAGATTCAGTCCTAGATAAGTCTACTGTATCATTACATGCTGACGTGTCTTCCTTCGATATACTTGGCGTAGGAGTATTTTCCTTCGACGTACTCGGAGTAGGAGGGTTTTCTACTTTAACTTGAGAACTCTCTCTATCGCTATTAATTCCATCATTTGTGTTTGCTGTACCGCTTGGACCTGGCATCGTAGATGTATCCGAGGTACTGTCGATATTGCTTGTAGTATTATTCACAGGAATGCTGCAATTTGAAGTCGTAGGTATTTTATAACAAATAATAGAATAATATAGATCAGAGCTGTCTAAGATTGATGTTGTTTGGCTTGAAATCGAAATGTGTCGGTATTCACACCTATTACCTTTCCTATTCCTTACTTCATTGTTGTTTTGTTGTAGTGTGCGAAGCTCAGTCTCAGGAACGACACTAGTTTGAAATCATTAAAAATTTTTTAACCTGTGTCTTTCACTATGTTTAAAAGTATTCTGTTATTCATATTTTTATAGTTAAATGTATTATAAATAACAGTATCTTATAACATTAGTAACAGAATACTTTTAAACATAGTGAAAGGCACAGGTCAAAAACTTTTAACGATTTTGAACTAGTGTCCATGAGACAGAGTATCGCGCGCTACGACAAAATAACAATGAAGGGAGGAATAGGAACAGTAATGGGCATGAATACCGACACATTTCAACTTCAAGCTAAAAACCACCGATCTTGGACATCTCTGATATAGATATATATAAATATTATTTTTATAGAATATTATACTCACTTAGCGGTAGCAGCTGCTGTTTGATATTGATTCATCATTGCATTGGCTGCGTCTAATAAAAGTTGAATCCTTTGCAGCGTTTGTATCCTGGCTTCAACAGCTTGCCGCAGATTACCTTCCATCGCTCTGAGCTCTTCTTCGCTCAATTCGATTAAATTCGGTGGCGGTACAGGAATAGGTGGCAATGGTACTATTGTAGGAAATAGCGGTGGGAAAAGTGGAATATTTCCGGTAGGTGGTATTGGATTTTGAGGCGGAGTACTTCCAGCATTATTTTGAGGTTGCTGCTGTTGCTGCTGAGGCTGCTGTTGTTGCGGTTGTTGTTGTTGCTGCTGTTGTTGTGGCGGCATACCTGGAGCTGGTAATCCAGCCCAAAATACCGGAAAATGAAAGGGTGGTCCTATGTTAAAAAATAAAAAGAAATAGATTAAATATGGAGATAACATATTTAGTACATAAGACTCAAGTATAAGAAATAACACAAAGTCATACCTATAGGATTGACACCAGGTGCTTGTGGAGGTTGTGGAGGCACCTGTGGTCCAGGTTGCGGAGGATTTTGTTGTCTAGGTCTCGCGTTGTTTGGCGTAGGCCTCAAAATGTTCAACCGACACGTCGGACACGTTTGCTGACGTTGAAACCAAGAACGTAAGCATGCAGTATGGAAGATGTGATTACACGGCAATTTTTTACTAGCTGTGACCATTTCCTCTCTGCAAGCATAATGTATCAGGTTACATTACGAGTGTTACAAGAAATGACACAATTTTATTTACTGCAATACTTACCGACATATAATGCAAACATTATCAGCAGCAGCTAATTCTTCAGTTGTTGCATCTGGATAAAGAGTATTCATATTCCTAATGGCTCTTCGAGACATTACAATATCGTGAAGGGCTTTCTTGAAGTCTCGCATTGTATAATACATAGGACGCAATGCAAATAAGGGTAATGTAAATAACTTTATCATTAAAGTCACAAAGGCAAAATAGAGGAAAACCTATAAGGAAACATTGGTTTGTTAAATAAAATACAAGCCATATACAGAATTATAAATTAACATAAATATAAGGTTTTTATAATAATTACCTTCAATATGCCAATAATCAATTCTGTATACAATAGGAACACTGGCTTGTTGTCCCAGGGAGTTTCGCTTTGCAGATCAATAGTGTGCAAGACATATTTTACGGTAATATTAAAAAGAACAGTTAGCAAAATTGCGTATTCAAAGCCAAACACAAGTTGTACAGAGGGACCTTTAGTGGCTGTTGTATCGTAGGCATAATTGATCATCATTATATTGATGACAAACAAAAGATTTAGTAAAGTGGCGACTCTGAGATGGAACAACCATGTTATTACCGGACTTCTTTCCATCTGAAAGATAAAAGATAATTCATTAACTGTATCACAAATGTAATTACTATATAGAATGTTTAATTACATAGATATAATTACAAAACTGTAAATAATGTCAACATTTAATAAAAATGAATGGTATGCCTGATACATCACAGAGATCCTCGCATTTTAACTGGTGATGACAAAAAAACTCACGTAATCAACACGATCCTCTGCAAGCCAGTGAAATGATTTTAGGAACAAAAGGAGAGTAAATAACGCTATAAACTTAGGACTGAAGTCATCCCTGAACACTGTAAACGCCAGGCATGTCTCTGTCACGGCGTACCAAACTTTTTCCACTAGGTGCTGCAAACAAGGCGATGTTACGAGAAAGACAACAACGTGAGGAGGGCAACAACATAAAAGAACGAGACACTCACCTCGAGCTCGGCAGCGCGTAAAGTACCGAAAAAGATCTTTCGCAGGAAGGCGTTAATCATGAACGCAAGAATGAATCCTTGCGTATAGATCACCTGAGTACAAAGCAATACATATGTGATAGTAGGGCGCACATTCGTTACGCGGTTTATCGTGAATGTGGAAAAAAAGGCTTTAAGGAAAGCTCAACTCACGGTCATGCTCGGATTAGATTTGGTTATGTGAACGACGGTCGGATAGAATTGTTTTCTTTGATAATACGCATTGCCAATAACGACGCAAGTTAGCGCGGTGCTTATCAGCATGATTCCAGCCTCCCTCATTTTCGTGCCGGGCGCTTTCTCGTGCAGCCCGAACACCTTCCGCGTATCCTGAACGAAGAAATCGCTGACACTCGCGTATTGCACGGAGAATTTAATCGGATCGCACGTTTCCGACGATCCTTGTACCACCCCGACAACTGTATGTACAACAAACGTGAACAAACGTATGCGCGCACACAAACAACGCCACGCTGAGAGCTGGTATTAATGTGGCGCTGATATCGTGATAGCGGTAATCTTCGAATCATTTAATCGCGTACATAAATTTTTCAGAGGCTGCACTCCGGCCTCTCTTTTACCCCGTTTTCTTTTTAACAACATTTAACGAGACAAATCTCGTTGTCAATTGCAATCGTCGCGTTGACAGTTATGTAAGACGTGAAATGTCAACCATTGTGTTGTGACAGCATGAAAAGGACAAGCGGTGCCACGTGATTGGTCACGTCGAGTATCGTGATCGTGGAACCACGTGGATCGCGATGATTTTCGCTTTCACAGATAAAAATACTGACAGGTGACGTCATAAGTATTTAAAAGAAAGCGGGTGCGATGTGGTTGTTCTGAGAGAAAATTACGAGCGTACACAAACATTATACTGACATATAATTAGTCTCCTTGTAATAGATATATTCACAAGTCAAATGTTAATTATAATGATTTGTATTGATTTGTATTACATGTTAATTAACGAGCAACAATATGAATATTGCATGTAAACCTGAATTTGTCATCGAATGACAATAAATGAGGATTATATTTAAATGAGAGCACAGATATATGTAATGACTAGCCTTAAAGATATTTCAAATAATATTTCATGTTTCAGCCTTAAAAAAAAAGAAGGTAAATTTTGTACTAAACTATAGAGATACAAGAATGTTTTTAAATCACTTTCTTTTTTAAAAAAAAAAATGTGATTTTAAACCCTTACGCATAGACTATCAGTTTTGCCTGCAACCTGCTATTTCTATTTGTAGTAACTTTCTTATATATATTCTGCTAATATAAGTATTAAATATATTAAAAACACCACAAAAGATATTGTTTATATATATATAAAAACTGTATAAAAATTATAGTTTCTTAAAATAACGTATATATATGTATATGTAAAACTAATTCAACATATAGTACTTATGGTTAGACTTTCTGTTACGTATACATACTGAGAGCTCGTGATTTCAAGATACTTTTAGGACTTTGACGTTTTGGGGTTCCTAGGTGTGCCGTTGCTTTCAATGGTGTTCTACGTGTGTCAACTGGAGGTCTACGCACTAATTTGGAACTTTTCGGCGTTTTTATTGTTAAAGGTCGCTTAATATGCGGGGTTTTGCTAACATCTGATTTGTAAGGAGACATATTTGGATTTTCTAGCGTTGTACTGACAGGCATCTTCGTCAATGGCAATCCTTTTGCAGCGATGTTTTCTTTCTGAATTCTTGCGTCGTGCGCGATATTGATCCCTTTATCTTTGGTGAAAGTTTGATGTATAATTGGTTCCTTATTCAAACATTTCTGATCTTGCAGTTCAAATTTTCGCACATAATGTTCGTTCAATCCATTTTGAAACGATTTTAATGACGCATCTATTATTTGCGTTTTAATGTATGGCGACGCATTTGGAGATGACGCTGCGTGACGACTTTTATTTTTCGAATCCTTATTGGATTTTTTTCGAGAGACTTGTGTCCTGTTGCACGTTTGCTTGAAACATTCAGCATTCATTTCCTTAGCTATATTGGGAGAATGTTTATTTACATTGTCGAGACAATGTTTTCTGTTTGATACATTACTCGATTTAAATTCGGATATCCTCGTTGTGCCCTCATCAAATAATCTCGCTTTGGCCAGCACCATACCAGCATTTTGCGTTCGAAGTTTAGCGACGGATGCTCTGCCAGTCTGTGGAGCAGGTGTATTTCTTCGGGACACTGATTTAAAATATTTATCTGCATCTTTCCAAGATATTTTATTCGAGCTCTCGAAAACAGTCTTATCACTTTGTAAACAATCATTGTTTAAGGCTATATTCTGATGACTATTCGCCTTTTTTAATTCATCGATCTTTTTATCGAAATAGGATGAGTTATCTACAAAATCTTTTCCATGAAAAGATGACGCTCTACGCACAGATGTGGTCGTATGATTGTTATTCAAATGCAGATCTTTAAATCCAGAAAGATCCAAGTCACTATTATTTGAAATTTTGCGTTCGCTTGAACGAGAAATCAATGTGTTAATTTGATTGTGTAAACAGGCTATTTCGTCTCTCATATTATTAGAAATATTTTCATTACATTTTTCGGCAGAATGAGAGTGCTCCTTCAAGTATTTATTAGAATAAATCGATTGTTTTTCGATGGGACAAACATTTGCTTGTCTTTCGAGTTGCATGTGATTTTGTAAGTTGAATTCTGGAGATATATGCCATGATGCAGTTCTTCTAATACGTTTGCTATAAATATTAAAATAATAAGAACGAGTTTTATATTAGTTTTACAACTATTTTTATATACTACTTGAACATTTTATTCTACACATAGAAGATTCTATATTTTTAAAAGGATATTTATGTATTTTTTAAAATAAAATTTTAAAATGTATAATAATTGTATATATTAAAAAAAAAACATTGTAGTTTAAGTGTAATTCAATTACCTTGCAGCCTTTTCTTGTGACCGTCTTCTTAATGATCCAATTTTTCTTGCGCTAGGCGATCTTATTATTTTATGTTCTCCCGATCTTCTAATTTTTAGTTCTTTACTCAGTCTTTTTGCTAGATAGTCGCTTGTTAGAGTATTCTCGATACTAGCCTCTTCTAATGTTTTTTCATACGCTGTCTGTATGTTATTTAGCGAATGTGTAGTGATATCATCTTTCTCGTTATATATACATCCAAACTCTTGAGAAATACGTGATTCAATCGCAGAAACTCGATTCTTTATATCTTCATATTCACTTTTACGAATTCTGACATAATCTTCTTCACAGTGATCACTTGATGAAGATATTATGTCACCACTAGGAAAAAATGTGAATTCTTCTGAATCAGTCTTTTCCTCAGGTGTCAACAAGCATATATTATCACTTTCATCTGTAGCATCCAATTTTCTTGAACTTGTGCTTACATTCATATGCCATTGCTCACCATTTTTACGACTTTTCTTTATAAGCAAGTCCTGCTCGCCACCATCGTCTGATAAATCCACAGTGGCATTAATGAATACATCGTTACATTCTTGACGAAAATCATTATTTGAGGGTTCATCATATTTCTTTGATCTCGTATCTGATATTCTGTTGTCGTACTCACATATCTTATGTGTATCAAAAGAGTTGCTTACTGAACTCCAACGTCTTTCATTACATGTTTTGTAATTGCCCATATATGAATCTGATAAGTTATCATCAACGTTCTTCTGAAAGTATTTTAAATAAAATTATTACAATTAAAATAAACTATACACAATATGATTTAAATGGATTCTATATATGAAAACAGCTATACTTACTTGTTTATTCTTAGGTACAAATTTGTCTAAACTTAATCTTAATTTTTTTGATTTGTCTAATTTTTCGGCCGTTCTCCTAGAACATATATTATATATTTGGCATCAATATTATTTTAAATTAAATATTAAATTATATATATATATATACATATAACAGAAAAAAAATAGGACAATAACAAAAGAATAAGTAATTTCATTACTTTTTCTTTATACTCGGAGGATATTCTCTCTCAATTACTTTTCGTTTCTTGGTAAATTTGTTAGGAGCTACATTTAATTGCGTTGGATGTACGAGAGACTGAGGTTGATTAATATTAGGTGTATCATCTGCGCCCTTTCCAACCATCTTCTTTAAGCCATTAAACATTCCTGTATAAAACATTACATCCCTATGTTCAAGATATGTTTTATATATATATATACATACACAGATATATAAGAAAAACTAAAATTTTAAATAAGATTTTAATCATCTAATGTTATGTGCAACACAAAATTACATTTAATAAATCTAACAGGTGTTGTTCTAATCTAATTAATTTTTTCATTAATATTATAAATCTTACTAACATTTATATATAAATATATTTTTTGTATTTACATATTAATCAGTAAATATATTTTCAGATATATTTAGATAAAACTGAGAGTATTTCGATATGACTTACGTGTAAGACTTCCACTACGATGCTTCTTCTTTTTATGCTTTCTATGTAACTCAAATGAATCCAGTCCATTGTCTGTGCTACCACTTGTTTCAGTAGAAATACTCTGAGCAATATGAGGTGGTAGGATACCAATATCTTCTGCATTTTCAATCAGAATCTATAACAATATTAATTTAAGTAACAATTACCTATTTGCTTATATAATTTATCGATATTCTCTAAAATTTATATTACCTTGACAATAGTTAAATGCATTTGCAATCTATTTTGTACGGCCGACATGGATGTCTCTTGCAATGGCATGATATTTGGTCCAATGACTTTCGCCAAGTTGTCAATACTCATCTTGTTCTGTTTCTCGTACATGGAAACCTTTTTTAAGAATTCCATGAAGAATGCTAAGGTATTTAAGTGATACGGTGGTAGCAACGTACATGCCAACAATAATGCCTGTACACGATGGCTCTTCAGCAACGCGCAATGCACGAACAAATCATGATATGCATACGGGATTAGTGGCTCTGGCAAGTCTCGAAAGAAAGATTTTAGGCAATTGGCAATATCGATCGCGTTATTTTTGTCACCTAAACCACCGCTGTTATTCAGCCGGGATATCAATTCCCTCTGTCGCGCCTGAGAGCCAGCCTTTCTGAACAGACCCTCTTGAGCGACATGCTCTTCCAGGAACGTAGAGGCTTGAATGACAAACACGGGTACGTGGACTATAGCACCTGATGACAAGTTAACAATGTCCAAGGCTTGATAAAACAAAGGGGTCTTGAAAACCTTTTTGGAGATATCCTTACACGCCTCGGGCCTTTCGCTCTTAAGCATGCTCTTCTTGAAGCGATACTTAACTCCGAGGTTTCTAAGATCGCTGGCGACAGCATGATACACCTTCTCCTTGTGCAACACATCGTAGATCAACATCTTCGATATTCCAGTGCGTTATAGACCATATAAGTTCTGTGATGATTGATTCTTGAACAAAGAATTTATTATTAATTACACGCCGTTCAAGTATCGTTTACTCTCGTATTCCTCGTCACCCGTTTTCATATTGAATTTGATTGAATTGACATCCCTCCAATGTCGCCAACGTCACAGTCGTAAACGCCCCGTTGCATAAAGCTGGTTCTACATTAGTGCATCGCAAGCGTTGCGGTCCAATCAACGACAAGCTAGCTCGACTCTGATTGGACCGCAACATTTGCGACGCTGCGATACGACTAAGGACGAGTTCGCACCTTGACGAAAAAGCAAAAAACGAAAAAGCAGCAGCTAATTAGAACTCGCGCTGGTAGTCGACAATTACGGCTTTTTGTACTACTTACTACCAGCGCGAGTTGTGATTAGCTACTGCTTTTCCGCTTTCTGCTTTTTCGTCAAGGTGTGAACGCGCCCTAAGAAATAAAGATAGCATGGCTGCGTTCAGCAGACTCAGATTGCGGTCCACTTGACGCTACAAACGCTTCGAAGCATTCTTCTTTGATTAGTCAATTCGTAAAATTCTTTGTTCTGATTGGTCACTCAACGCTTCGAAGCGTTTGTAGCGTCAAGTGGACCTCAGCCTCAACGGTTGAGCGCTCGCTATTACTGATGTATTCTTCCAGATCTTAGTTCGGATCTACAATAGGTGTTTTAAGACTTAATTGGTCAATTTCTTATGACCCGTCTACAATATGCGGAATAAGCTTGGTTTAAGAAGTAAGAGTAAGAAATTGACCAATCACAGTCGAATGTGAGAAGAATAATCGACTGTGATTGGTCAATTTCTTATTCTTATCCAATTACAGTCGAACCCAAAGGGAATAATCGACTGTGATTCGCCCATTTCTTATGACTTAAGGCTTAAAACCCTATTGTAGATCCGGGGTTAAGGATGAAATGATGTACTAGTGTTTCACTACAGTAGTTTGATATTAAATAAGGATGATAATTTACTGTGTTACACTGTGTCCTTGCTGGAAATTACCTCCTAATTTGTCATATTATACAAACTCCAATTAAATTAATTCAATCAACAAAATTACAAAAAAATTTTAATTATCTATTTTTTTTTGTTCTTATAATCTCATCTTCCTGTCCAAGCCAGACTTAAGGCCATCACACGTAAAAAAATTTTAGTTGTAATCTTAAGGCCGTAAGCAAATCAGCCAATCACAGTCGAGCGTTTTGAAACGCGAGATTGTAATTTTGATTGTGATTGGTTGATTTGCTTGCGACCTTATGATTACGACTAAAATTTTTGTACGTGCGATGGCCTTTACATCCATTTTATTTCTAATCTTTTTTTCTATGACAAAAAAAAATGATAATTCTATCCATAAAATATTGCAGTTATTACTAGATAAATTAATCAGCAATTAATTTATCAAACCATTGATTAATTCAACCGACTAAACTTTTAAAATAAAATTTATAATCATACAATTCATCGTCATTAATCTAATCTTTTTCTTTATATACGTATATATGTGAATAACTAATAAAACGCTGATTAAGTTAATAAAGTCGGAATTTTGTTGAAGAATATTCTACCAAAATATAAGTATACCGACTATAAATTTCATCGATGAATCACGTTATGCCTCTATACATGTATAACGGCCTTTAATGCGCAAGTAGCGGATTCACCGTCAGTGAAATTCGTCGTCAGTGGGTGCCTGTCGCTTGTCAGTGCCGTTGAGTGCCGTGCGTGCTAATTAACGATGGTGCACGTGAGTGCACGTAATTTTTCGATTCGAGCTCGTTGGTTTCAAAGGAATGTGACCCTTCGCCGCTGACTTCAAGCTTCTCGTTCCGGTCTTCTCTCCGATATTAGTTGCATGTATTTTTAGACGCGACCGACCAGTCTCGTCTAGCAGCAGACTAGCGACTTGATTACGATTTTACGAGGCGAGGCACTCAGCGTCGCGAGACCATATCGTGATACGATGCGACGAGTTTATCACCGTTTGTTCCCGTTGAAGTGATTTGAGATCGCCTGTTATCGACGTGTTGTCGGATTGAAGGATCGAAACGGGCGGTCGAGGTGTCAAGGGTCGTTTTCCATGCCGACCCATTCCAAGTCCTTGATAATCGATTGGAAAGCATGCGTGTGCACGGATTCGTGAGCCTCGCTCGTCGAAGGAGTCGGTATGTGAACGGCTGTCCTCGACGATCGGAGGCGATCTGGATGCGCCGGCAAGGTTAGGAGGAGGCTGCCATGAAGAGTCCTGCGACGTCCCAACGGCTGAACGGGACCAATGCGCATCCCGTCCCGTCGCCGAGCCTACAGACATCAGGAAGCGCAAAGTCCCGTCACAACAATGCTGTCAATAGCTTCCAGATGGTGAAGGTCACTGGACGTGAGTCTGGCTGCTATATCGCCAGCAACATCGCGCCGAAGGTTGGTAAGCAGCAATTGGTGTCCTTGAACGGGGACACGGTACGCTGTGACAGCGTCAACGTCGACGAGGCACTGGCATGCGACGTGGCGCCTATACCAGCGGCTAAGACCAAGGCCCTGTGTGTACACATCAGAGAGAACAAATGGTACGATGCCGGTAACGTCGTCTCTGTCGGAGTAGCGGGAACCAGCCTGAACCATGCTCTGGAAAGCATGTCCTTGGCTTATAATCCTTCCACGAAGCAGCTGTATTCTGTGGAGGAGATCAGAACGCCCAGCAATACGCAAATCGACTGTATTTCTCAATATCTAGAATCTCCATGTAACGGTAAGGAACAAACGTCAAGTGTGAAACTTGACACGGACAAATATACGAAGCTCGAGAATGTCAGTGCAAACAGTAGTCCAAGAAATAGTTTGCCACGTTCATGTAGCAGCACAGTGTCTTCCCTTAGCGAGATATCACCTTCTGGTAGCTTTCTAGGATCCGATGAACAACACGTCGTAGAAAAAAGTGATAAGATACCCAAACGTTGGGGACTGAACACGCTTTTTACAAAGAATGTGTTTTCGTGGAAGAATAGAGGTTCTCAGCATTCAACACCTACCGGTAGCCCATCAAGAAATATTGACAAGGTAGGCGGTAGTACAGCTTTAATTCAACAGCCAAGACCAGCAAATTTACCAGCTAAAAATGCACTGGAAGAAGAACGTCATCGTAAGCAATACAATGCTATTTTAGAAGCAGCAAGGAAGAGAGAATTGCGCGAAGAAAAAGAGCGTAAGCAACAACGGGAATATCAGCTAAAAGAAGAGAAGAGATTAGCCGAGGATTCCAACACGTGGAATGTACATGTTTTACCTAAATTTGAAAGCGTTAAGAATACGAAAAAAGTAAGGGACCTGTGGTGGCGTGGTTTGCCACCGAGTATTCGTGGTAGGGTATGGAAATTAGCAATTTCGAATAATTTGAATGTAACGCCGCACCTCTATAATCTTTGCTTAGACAGGGCAATGTCGAGTCCTAACAATGAGTCATTAGCCGCAATCAGATTAGATGTATCTCGTACCTTTCCTACCTTATGTGTCTTTCAAGAAGGTGGACCATTATTCGATAGCCTTCAGGGTATTTTGGCAGCATATGCCATATATAGACCGGATGTAGGCTACGTGCAAGGTATGAGTTTTGTGGGTGCTGTTTTATCATTAAACATGGAACCACCAGACGCCTTTGCTTGCTTCGCGAATCTGCTAAATTATTCTTGTCACAGAGCCGCCTTTACATTGGACCAAAACAGAATGAATACTTACTATAAAGTATATTCCAGTGCTCTTGCGCATAAGCTGCCAAAAGTCTTTTCCCATTTTACCGTAGCTGGATTAAGCCCGGACTTGTATTTATTAGATTGGTTGTATACTATATATGCTAAAGCAATGCCTCTTGATGTCGCATGTAGAATCTGGGATATCTTTCTCAGAGATGGAGACGAGTTCCTCTTTAGAACAGCGCTGGGAGTGTTGCACTTATACCAAGAAGAATTATTAAAAATGGATTTTGTACACGGCGCACAATTTCTTACTAGATTACCGGAGAATCTACAAGCAGAATCCTTATTCAACAGTATTAGTCAAATGTCTACTACTGTTGGAACGACAACGTTCCAGCAAATGTTGGTTCAATATTCTTCGTAATTTAATATATCAAAAGGTATAGCAAAATTGAAGTTTTCTTATTGTGATAACAAAATCTGAGTCTTTGTGCAAAAAATTTTATACATTATTTAATTAATATTATTTAAAATTAAAAATCTAATGACTTATCTGAAATTTTCGTATTAGATATCATAATTCGTGTTTGAAAATATATATAATTTATTACCAAATGTTTCAGAGATGCTATATATTAATATATATCGTTTCTGATCTTTTAGAAATAATATTCGAATATTTTATAATTGACACAGAAAATAATGTAGAGATCAATTGCACAATAGATCAGAGAGATGATTTTCAGAAATTTGTGACAAAAATACATTATTGTTATAAATTTTTGGAAATTACTCGTATGGTATATATAAATGAATAAATTTGTTATGGAAATATTTTCCATGTAAATAATTGACTGTATTATTCAGTTGTAGATATGTTTTTTACAACGAATGAAATTGGAAAAGATGATCTGCAATATAAAACGTTAATGCTCCATTAATACATCTATACTCGTTTTACATTTTTTGTTTAATATATTTTGAAACGTGATTTTAGATCTTGATAATATCTTGAAAATATTTTTTAAAAAACAAAACAGAATATTATTAAATTAAACTACAATTTTTTAATTTGAATATATATATATTGACTTATTTTAATTTTCGTTAAGTTGTATTATAAATATTTCTCATAAAATTTCTCATAAAATTTGTGATATTTAAACATCCGAAATATCGATCTTGCTTCACATACCAATATGTATATTACTATATGCAATATTGCATTTCAGCATTGAGATATACTGATTCTTTGTGTATCCTCTCAATTTTTACATTCTCTTCACATCTGAAGGGAGATATACTCAAATACAACAATATTATTCAACAACACAGGTATTAATCTCATAAATATACATCACGAATATAGAATTAGTCGGAATTAAAATAAAGAGTCTTGCTGCATAATATTTATTTGCTATTTACAAATGCTGGACATGCTGACGATATCACGATAAATGCCCAATGATAAATACCAAACTGTTGAGATTACGTACAGGGAAATGTATTTCGTCCAAAATTTTAATTAATATTGATTTTAAAGAAGCGAAGTTAAATAGTGCAAACATATATATAATATGCGATTAAATTAAGAAATTTGTAAAAAGATTTTTTATAATTAAAAAATTTTACGTATTTGCTAAAAATATTTATAATATTTAAGTATTTATAATTTTTTGTCACACACATGTTTCTCAAATATTATCAATTTCATATAGTTGGAGTTTTTTCCAATACAAATCAATGCGTGCTGCTTGCATTATTTCGCTTGGCTATTTTTAGTCTTTGGCAGTCATGAATTAAGCATTGAGTATGACATTACAATGAAGCGTGTGATAAAATATTTATGGTATACAATATATGTTTTACTAACTTATATTTAAAGGTTTTTATTTAATATTTAAGTGATATTTTTTCTATCATGTTTATCACGGGGTAGCAATTTATTCAGTTTTAAATAGCGAAATCTTATCACATGTCCCGTCTTTTGAGTGGCCTTCATAATGAAGATAAGATAAATTCGAGATTTTTAAGAAAACGTACGAACTATGCAATTATCGAACTTTATTGTCTAGGCTGTCTAGGGGAAGTAATCTCACAAATGTATTTTCATACAATGTAACTGCAATATGCTTATTGAATGTGCTTATTATATATCGCCCTGTTCAATACGAATGTGCGTAGAACGAAAAAATTTTAGATCTTACTGTCTCGAATAGATGATATCATCGATCGACCATTTTGAGGTTGCTAACTCATGATATTCTAAAATAACAGTCACGAGAATATTATATTAGCTTCACATACAGCATAGCTCGAGAGCTTGAAAATTACACAAAAAATATAGGATGTCATTATCTACCAATATAAAATTATATTCGAATATATATCTCTTTTATATAATATGAGCAAGTTTTAGAACAGAATAACGACAGAGCTATAGAAGTATCTGTGCCGAAATATTAGTCGCGCTGAAACAAACAATATGACATAATTGTCGCGGCTCGTTAATTTTTCATTTATTTTTACGAGATTATTTACAGTATATTGCGACATTTTGGTTGTACCTATGTGTTTATACCTGTGCGTTTTTATATAATATTATGCGATAATTTGCACGACCAGTGTGCAACCAATGGATGTGCTTCTCAATGACATATACATAATACATGTTTTATAGAAAATATGTGATTCTCAACACGTATCAAGATACGTATATGAACACCTTGAGATATAAGTGAACTCACAAGTGTAATATATATCCTAGTTTTTAATCGACAATACTCTCATTCCATCCATTATTCCAAACTACTATTTAGCGTTCATGAACAATACATAACGAATAAGTTTATAAATGTACATAAAGAGAGCATAAATGGGTAATACGTAATTAGAACACGATGAATTAAATTATTTCGAAACTTTTAATATACAAAATATATTGTGTATCTATGTACATGGACTAACAATTACGTTCATGTATTTACTTACGATAGATTTTCTCTCTTTTTTTTGTATCAATGATCAATGCAAATCTGTCTTGTATGACAATTGATAATAATAGATATTAATAGTTTGATGCTCATAGATTATTAAAGTGGAGATTTTTTATTTAATTGACTATGCAATGTTGACTTGAAATTATATTTTATACTGGTCCTTTTTGTTATCAAAGTAACTATACATTAAATGGCCAAAACATTTTAAAAGTACTATTTAAATATATATATTCTATGTACACGTCTCTTATTTCTCACATTGTTTTAGCTTTAACGTATATAGGAGAGAGATTTTAGAAAGAAATCTTGCAAATTTTATTTATAATGATTTTAATATAGCAGGCATTAACTTTTATCTCTAATCAGTTCTTTCATTTTTGTTAAATTAGTTTTGTTCGTGTCTGCGCCATATAATGTTACAATTAATTAAATTTCAATAACTATATAAATCGCATCTGTGTATACCTTCTACCTTTGACATAACGTAACGTAATTATGTGAAATTGTCGACGATGATGTGCCAACCGTATCAAAGTTGTAAAAGAAATGTATGAGAGAAGACTACACGAAATGTCTTCGTGCTAAGCACAACTCGATTATCAAGTTTTGTAATTATTTTAGCATCACGCTATGCGGTTGGCTGATATAGTTAATACAATATAGTTATCTAATTCATTTAGTGCTGGATGGTAATGTCATTGCGAAATATACAAACAAAATGCGACGTTTGTGTCCAAAAATAACTATCTGTTGTACGATCAATGTGGAGTGCAAGGATGTTGAAATTTTGTTCATCTTATCGATTTAACGGCATTATAATTATGAATACGAGTTACTACAACTAAAAATGTATGTATGTGTAATTGGATGTACACGTGACGTATGCTTGTATTATTGATTGCATTAGAATACTTGTAGGTATATCTACGTTCTACTTGAGAATCTATAAGGAAAATTGTTTTAGATACACAATTCTTGAATTTTCTGATCACAGTAATTGTATTAAGAAATTAAGTAATACGGAATTGTATTAGAAAAATACAATTTACTGTCTTTAAATTCACAGAAAATACTTTATTATAAATAGTAGATTTATACTCGGTTATATTTATTTTTGAAATATACTGGGACATACAATGTAGCAAATCATATATTTATTTTTATAGATATACCTACGTGTATTCTGAATTTTTAAGTTTCTACTTAAGGTCGAAAAGTTACGATGCCTAAAAGACATGATAAAATCGTGTAAATGCAAACGTTAAAAATCTGTGCACAAATAATCATGCATCATGCACTATGTGACACTTCTGTGTTCCTTGTCGTTAGTGCCTCGATAGAGGAACTCATTGTATATTTTATACGCGTTTTATCGTGTGTATATTTACCTTAAGTGCAATATTGTAATATATATTTTTTAAAGAATCGATCCCACGATATTTATTTTGTCAGATCTACCTAGATCAGTAAACATGTAAAGTATACATAGAGACGTTAGCAAATTAGAAGAAAAAAAAGAAAGAAAGGGAAAAGAAATCTTCATATTTTTTAATACGAAATTTGAAAGAACTGGTTTTTGCTAGAAAGGACGTGAGATCGTAAAGTAGCTAGTTTGCGTTATGAATTCCCAAAAAATCCCATGGATATCCCGATAAAACGTGATGCACAGCCACGTCTCTGACGATGCTTTTTATTTAGAAGAGGCCTCACGGCACCGCGTGAGGACTGTTATGTACATAAGTACATGCTTGCTTCCTAATTTAATCGAAATGTAAGGGTTAAACGATATCTACCGCAATAGTGTAATGACCATTTTTATATTATATAATGGACTGCGAACGAAATTGTAAGCGTATTAAATGCGCGTATGAGAAACTTTGTAAATGACGCCGGCAACATATCTCTATAAATGACTTTTTTTTCCTATATGAATAAAATCTACGCTCTGTGACATCGAAATTCCGAGTTTTCTTTATTCATTCGTTAGAGATAAAAGCCACTTTTGCTTCACGATGTGTTACGTGTTAAATTTCGAAATTATGATCGTTATCATGTTACTTTTCATGCATAATACAATTATACAAAATACATTTTTAATAAATTTTAATTATAAATTAATTTTTTAACGCTACTTCGAAATTTTAATATTATTTCGTATATTACAGAATGTTTCGTGTATATATTAAATAAATTATTGTATAAGTCACTATTTATCAATCATTTTATGTGCATTAAGATATTTCGAATTCAAATAACTGCTGATTGGCGCTAATATCAATAGTATTCTTCGGCAAACTTCATGTCGTTCCCTCGAAACGCGTCGCGCCGCGGTGATTGCGAAGTCGCATTCGAATCGCTCCGTATTTTTCGCGATAATTGTCGATCCGAAGTAGTCTCGTGAGAAGTTATCACAAATGTATCTCGTAAAATCAGACGTTCTCTATAAGTCGAATATCACATATATACATATACAGTCGCGATACCGGCGATTAATTTTGCGTCGATTGGGATCGTTTTCTTGCCTTCTTGCCGTGGAACATCGAAAGTGCGCATCATTGCCAGGTATATGCATATTACATATTTTCGTTCTGTAATTATTATAGCTCTCTACGATTACATCTTGCATCATCTGCTATCTTGGTATTACCTATATTAATTACTGAAATATTGGGAGCTTTACGTTGAATAATTAATAATAAGCCATTAATAATAAACTATTATATACCGTCAAAATGGCTTTCATTTCCAAAATGGACGTTCTCTGATCGCATTAAATTTTTATCGTGGCTCGGAGTTGTCTGATACTTAAAGTATTCAAGTTCTTAAAAATCATCCTACAATTCTCCGAGGAATCATCCTTATATAGGATGTTGCGTCCCATAGATGTCCTTAGGATGCAGACGTCCTCTGAACATCCCTTCGAGAATTATATCGTGTGGACCGTGATTATATTGATCAAAAAATCTAAAGATATATTCGAATAATAAAAAAAATTATTATATTGACATATATAATTTTATTTTGGTTTATTTATTTTTTATTTAGTTAATAATTTTTTAAATAATTATATTTGATTAATAATTATATAAACTAATTATATTAATTAGTATTACAGTAATTATATTGATTAAGAAATCTGAAGAAATTAATTAACGAATAAATTGTATAATTCGGATTGTAATTTTATTTATATAATCTTTTAAACGTTACATTTAATCCTTTCCGCTTGTATTGTGAAAAATAATAAAATTAAAAATTAAACAATTTATTAAATTAATATCTTAAAATTTTTAAGCCAATTATCGACGATCGAGTATCTAGATGCAATACGCTCTAAAAAGTGCCTCGCGCGGCAATGGACAGCATTAACTGGCATTTACTGTTCAGTGATTGGCAGCACTGTTTCAAGAGTCGCGATTCGCGAGACGCGATGTTTCTCTCTGATACGTCTAGTCACAGTCGAAGCGCGCCGCGGAGATTGTAGGATCGCGTTCGAATCGCTTCATATTTTTCGCAATTATCTTCGGCTAAAACAATTTCGCGATCGAGAAATTAGATCGTGAATACCTTTGTCGAACGTTGTCACCAATATCTCTTTTACCGCGCTTAAGTATCGCTCAGTATCGCCATTATTACGATTTCAGTCTCCCAATTCTTCGTGCTCGAAATCTCTTCCGTGTTCGAAATGTATCGAAAGAGTAATACGCACACGATTGTGGACAGGTATGTATGTGTAATGTTCTAGTCACAAAAGTATCGAAAGTATCAAAAAACGCGAACAAAGCATCCGCGAAAAGGTAGATCTGATAGATCATGTCGGGAAACGTTGAGCCCTGCGCACAATGGAGGAAATATTAGGAAAAGGAGTAAATATTAAGATTTTAATCTATCAGAAAGCGTGTATTTCGACGTAGCCAGTTTCTAATAGATTGAAATCTTATTACTTATTCTCGTTCCAAATATTACTTCCATTGTGCACCCTTTCGTTTTATAACGCGGGACGGCGCGATTTGAAAAATTTAGCTCCGTGCACTAACGCCCTCTCGGCGCTCAAACTGAGAACCAGCAAGCCGAGACTAGTATTATATATGTAGGTAATGTAGGAATATACTTATTGGAATACGGCATATTTACGAAATAATTGAATCAGAATAATTCTATAATACAATAATTGTTGTAAAATTAATAATGAGTTGTACAATTAGATGCTACTCATTTTGTTTTTATTAATTTCATAAATTCGTTTTCAAACAAACTTTGACTGCGATTAAAAGTGTTGAAAAACAATGTATGCGAAAAAAGATGTATTAAAAAATGAATAATTAGATACTGATTAAGTAAAGAAAACTTTTTAGGAAATCAATCTCGGTAATAAAAAAAATTAATGATAAATTATCAAATTTAAAGATTTATACATGCTGATTGTCGGAATACAGTTTATACATATTTACGATTGAGCTAGGATAATTGTATGATACAATTATTGTAAAATCAATAGTGAATTATTGAATTATAGATACTGCTCGTTTTACCTTTGTCATTAATTTCATGAATTCGTTTTCAAATGAATTTTGACTGCATTAGAAACGTCAGAAAGCAATGCATTGTTTTGTGAAAAAAGATGTATTAAAAAATGAATAATTGTGTTACATATTAAATAAATGAAATTCTTCAGAAAATCAATTTCGGTTATTAAAATAATATTAATAATAAATTGTCGACAATATTATATGATCGAGGGGACAGGCGCGGCAATTCTTACGGATTGCGTTTATTTCTCGTACAACTAATCACATTTATTACACCACAATACACGACGGTACACTTAATAATTTAATCGAGTCTAAGTAATAATCGGTACAGTAGCAATCGATTAATGCGGAGGTATAAATAGCATACTCTTACTGCGTAACATCGCGTACAACTCTACGATATATGTACTTGCCGTTCGTAAATTCTGAATAAAAGTCGCACCCCTCTCGGCGACGATTCTCGGGAGGGAGAAACTCGTAATACACTTTTTAGCCGTGATAGAGTTATTTTGTTACATCGAATTACGTACAGGGGCGTGGATAAGTTGCCCGTTAAACATTATATACCATGTCATATCTGCACGCCACAGTCAGGGATTAAAATTATCGAACTAATCGGCTAATCTGTGTGAAATCGGACCCGTGTTGTAATATTGAATTTTCTCTCTCTTCTTCTATTATCGCAATTTAATTAATGGTTGGCGATCTACTGCATGATATAAATTAATGAAATACTAAGTGAAGAGAAAATTACGCTGTTTAGTTTCTTAGATTTTCTATCTGTTGATAGAAAACAGCTACAGATTATTATTGGCGAATTTCTAAAATCGTAATTTTAATGAAATGAAACAATTTCTAAATTAAAAAATTTTAAATATACGTACATACAGACATAATTATTTTATTTTTGAAAAAAAATCATTTTGCATCGTAAAATATGTATCGGGACTTCATAAAAAATTGAAAACGCTAGACTCGATAATGTAAAAATGCCTGAAATATATTTTATCTTCCGATACGTTAATTAAACTTTCAAATTAAAGTTATTTATTTATTCTAACATTTAATTTGTGTATAAATATAGTCTTACATAGATTTAATAATTTTGAGTACATTAAAATTAATAACAAAATTTATATTAAATTTTTTTAATGGTTTATTTTAGTTAAATATTTTAGTTACAATATTTGAAAGATTTTATATGTCATGTTAGAGAGTGATGTTAAAAATCATGTCGATGAATGTATTCGAAATAGATGCTTAACTTATCGATAAACATTCAGTAAGATTGAATATTCAATCGTCAAGAGATTGAATATTCGATCGAAATGCCTTCGCACTTGAAACTGCCTTCGAGTGCGCGATGGAATTCGAGTGGCGAGTTTATTGACTCTGAATTCTTCTCGCAAGTTCGTTTTGCTTTTCTTTTAATTCCTTCAACGATAAGCTGAAAATTGATTCCCTTCCTTACGAATGCGGTAATAAATGATTTTATTCATGCGATAAATCTGCATGTCTAATCTATTGGTTCCGATCGTACGGGAAAAGTCCTCTTTAATCCCTGACTGCACGTATTATTCGCGAATAGATGATATATAGTCTTTTAATATCTTAATCTAAAGCTATCTTAAGTTGGTACATTTTATACATGTAATTATAGCGCAGGTGGTGGAGACGACAGATCTCATTTCGAGTTAAATAGAGGTGCTAGATCGATTAGTATATAAATAGATGTAACTTACAGAAAAAATTACAGAAAAAATATAAAATCTAATTTAATTTTTAAGAAATCAAGAAATACATTTCCAAATGCGTTGTGAAAATCCAAATCCAAATCCAATGAATCATTAAAAAAACTCGAGAATATAAATATAGTTACTAGTAAAAGTTGCAATACATATTTGTGGAAAGATAAAAATTTAATTATTTTTTACAATAATGAAAATTTCTCTTTTTTTATATTTTTGTGGAAAGAAACACAATCCCACGATTATGAATTTTTGTGTGTTTAAAATAATTTTATTAATTATATTAACTTTATCAATAAAAGATATTAATAAGTACATGAAAAATTTATGTATATCTTTTAAACAAGGAACAATTTTTATTATTTTTGTTTTGTTCTTTTTATGAATAAGTAGTAAGATTTAACATAATTCTCGAGTTTTTATCAAAATTATGCAATCATTTTAAAAGTAAGAACAGCTTTATGGTTCAATTCAACTTGAAATAATCGCAAGTCTGCGTTGTGCGAAACTCGGAATGCGAAAGTTCAATCGCCATGATCTTTGATTTCAGGGTATATCGTTTTGTAACGTGAAGATCGATCGAGGATCGAGATCGATCGTCTCCATAGTACGTGATATTATTGGCTCGCGGTCGCAACGACGTGAACGTCCGCCGTCCATCTGTGACGTTATCGATCGTCAGAATCGTTTCCACCGACATCACGTTCAACCATCGTTAAAATCGTAAGTACATACATACATTGTCAACTACGGCACACACGAAAGAGCGTATGACTGTTTTCTCCTCGTTCAAGAACAAGGGCGATCACATCTGATCCATTTCTCGCGGGGGATTTTCTTTCGGTAAAGAAACGCTCGCATGTGATTAGCACGGCTATAGCTTAAATGTGATTTAGTATTTAATATATTTATAGATCTATTGAGAAAAAGCGTACATCCAAAGAATTTTTTCATATTTTTATATGTGACGAAGCATTTTTTCTTTCTTTGTAATTTTCTTCATTTGAATGCGCAAACCGCAACATTTACAATTAAAATAGAACAAAATTGCTCTAAATATGATATTTCAAGTCATTTTGCTAAATAAATTTTTTAAATTATATAATTTTTAAATTAATTTGTGCGTTGCTTAAAAAGTTTTTTTTAAATATACGAATGCACGAATAATTTTTTATTGTTAACAATTGAAAAAAAGAGATTTGTCGTGACATATGTTGTATTGACGTGGATATATAGGAGTTAGTCTCATTAATCACACGAAGACTCGACACATTGCAATTAGTATGTAACTCAATATGTCGATATTATCGTCGCGCTAATCCGATATGAGCGTCGATGATTGGTTCCTCTTCGAACGCGACACGTGCACTTTGCATTTCCCCTTCATTCTGATTTTCTTGCATTGTTATTCATTCGTCGTGTTAGAAGGAAAATGGTTTATATCGATCGTGCAACGAATACTGGAAGAGGAAGATGCATTTAGCGCAATTTAGGAACTTGGCTCGAAACGCGATGCGTAAAAGATGACTTGCTCGAACATTATCGCGTATAACAACAGTGCTTTCCAGCAAGAGACAGTGTGACACGATGAATTATTACAACCTTGTTGTTTGCCAATGTTAAACAAAGAGAAATGATCACTGTATTACATTATGTCTCTTGCTGGAAAGCACAAAAAATGTTTACATTACGCGATTTTATAGCGATATTCACATGCAATTTTCCATCGTGTCGCATTTTTTTTTTAATATCGTAGCGCTGTAACTATTATGAGTATGACATCGTAGCAACAATCATATATAATAGTTTGCATTTTGGTTATCATGATTCAATACACTTTGTAGCGTAGATAGAGGAACGATTTTATTATAACGACGTTATTATAAAATTGAGTGGCATATAAATTACGCCCCTATTCCCTTCGGAGGATCAAATTAGTCTCAAAAATTTTTCTTATTGCACCACAAAGCACGTGGTTACAAATATATAAACGTTTCTACAGATTATCTTATTACCGTTAAATAATGCGCTTGTGCCGTTTGATCTTCGCGAATCCTCTTATCGTACGATCGCGAGAAAGACTTAACTCTGGAAGAATAGCCTTCTTGCATGCTGGTGTTGATACCAGGAGTTCCGAAAGGATCAGGTGGGACGTAACAGGTGGGCTTCTTAATCGCAGCTGAGTCATCGATTATGTCGAATAACACGTGTGATAATTCTCAAACAATTCTCGTTGATCTTTATTGTGCACGATCTTTATCGATATTTCATGCCGTACTGCATCAAATCGTACTTACATCGACGAAGTATACATATTTTATGCTATAAAGATCAGCGATTTTCACGATCGACGATTAATCGAACGACGCCGCCGTCGTCGTCGCCGTCTGAAATCCGCGACGCAAACGATCCGGGAGAGTGTCATCATTGATCGATAAACCCGCGACTCACGTCGCGACACGTGTCAGTGTGCTTAGCCTCTACTATGTTTCTCTCCTCTTTCTCCACTACGTAATATAATATACCAGCTAGAAAAGGATCTTAATAATTTATATAGAAAATGTACAAGAAAATCTACATTCAACGAACGCGTGATATTTCTATATGAGTATGGTACGACGCGCGATGATCGAGCAGGCGAAGAATAAATAAATTAAAACAGAAGTCGCGAGAGAGGGAGGGGAAGCCCGGGGACGAGTTTTGTGCCATTTGTGATCGAGCGATCCGCCGTGTCGCAAAAAAAAAAACGACGGGCAATGCAACAGTTGACCTCTTAATTTATTTCTACCTTATACAGAACTTTAAGACAAGAGTTGAAGAAGACATTTATCCACTTCGTTGAATAGATCATTTAAGAAGACGCTTGCTGTTCGGTTTCTCGTCACGCTTGCTCAGTGGATTTGCGAAACGCGTAGCCCTGTACACATCACTTTCGATTAAACACGACGTGCGTATCTGTCAGTCGGTGCGAATGCCACACGTTCCAATTTTAGATGAGCGCATCTTGCTCCGGCTGGAAGAAGCGTTTAAACCGAGCAAAACGGATGCTCGTTGACGACTTAAATTCGTACGCCTTGGATTCCTAATAGCCGTCCTTAGAACTGAATGCGTCAGGGTCGATTTATCTAACGAAGATAAACCGACGTCTTCGTTGTAGGTACAAGATATGCCTCGCGACATGCTTCAACATGATTGCCCAATTCAAATAAATCAACATATCTAAATCCTTCAAATGTCGTTGATAAATCGAATTTGCAGAGTGGTATTCGCGCTTTTGCATTGATATGTAAACACAAATCGTAGATAATGTTTGCGTGCAGAAGCTTGGTAAAGAGTCAAATAAAACAATAGAGGATTCAAACTGTTTGATCTTTCGTCTTAGCAAACGTTTACTTAGCAATACTAAAACGCGGTCATTATCTTTGTCGAGAGAACGCTGTTGAGAGAGATTGATGAAGGTATATAGATCGTGCTAACTTTTTACTAGTGAATTTTAAAAAAAATCTGTAGTTGATCTTTTTTCGAAAAAATATTTAAAAAGTTAAGAAGTTATATATGTTATAAATTATAGTATATAAGTAATCGATAATTATCGATTTTTCGAAAATTAAGTGCAAAGGAGGAATAATAGAAATTTATTTATTTTTAAATTTCAAGTGGACTTTTATAAATTTGTTACTTGGGAATTGGCTGTCCAGATATTTAGTATTGAAAATTTATAATAAATAATTTTTTTCAAGAATGATTTTTTTTCGGTAAAGAATTTCGATATTTCTTTTTGCTAAAGAAAAATTTTCATAATGATCAAAGAGAGATGAAGCATGATTTTTATATGGTGATGTTTTACACCGAATAAACGATCAGAGTCACAGTAACTTTCTAGCAGGGCGATAAAAAACGATAACGCTTCTCAGATTCCGATATGTGATACATCCATAATGATAATATGTAATGGTTAAATATATTTTATGTCCGAAGGTATCTTCGCTTATCTACTTGCTTCGTCCGTCTTCGTTTCTCTTTTTGCCTCTCTTGTGGTTTCATTGGATTCTCGCGCTGTTTCCCTCTCACGCCCACTTTCTCCGAGTGCACCGGCTCTCAAGACACAAGGCGGCCGCGAATAAATCAGATTTGAAATGGCTAGACGTGGTACATGTACGTACGCATTTTGCGCTTGTCTACTCGAGACCAGCCTTTTAGTACCGACGGCAATACGAGCCCTCTAGTGCTGGACGCGGTTGAATCATGCTTCCGTAGCAGGTGTGCCGCGGTTTTCTCAGGAATTAAGTCGAAGCGTACATATTATCACATGTACCTTCACCTCGCTCTTTCTACTCCGCGACGTTGAAAGATACTGCGATGCATAATTTGCGGTCATTGTGTAATTTTATTGTAGCAAGATTATTCTTCATATATTATATTATTCAATATTTGAAACAGTTTTTGAAAAAAGGATTAAATAATTAAATAAAATAATAATAAAATAAAAGTTAGTTATAAGTTATAAAAATTATATATCTGCGATTTGTTTTTGAAGAAATAAAATTAGAATAGTAAAATTGAAACGGATTTAGAAAAATTACAATTTTTTCCCTATCTCACAATTGCGTTAAATTATTAATGTATAAAAATCAAAAGCATGAATTGAACTTTTCTTCAAACGGAAGTTTTCTCGTGTGCCCCTTTTTCAATCTTCACTTCAATTTTTGCTCATAAGCAAAATAAAAAGGGATGAACGAGATTAAAGACATCGTACATCAGTATGCGATTTTCGAAATTGATTTCGCTTTGCCGAATCTATTAAGCTTTAATGTGATAGTACCTTCTATAATATAGATGCATTAACGCTCAGTTCGTACATATCACGCTCGCATCACATCATGCACAATCTATACACGTCCATGTTTTGTATATAGCAAATTGATGTTGATGAAAATGAATTACCATTGAACCGTCGGAGAAGCGTTTTGAAAGAGCTCGATTATTTTGTATGTTATAGAGATATTAATATCACGTTCTCTCGCAATTCACATTGAATATTGTTGCACGCAACTTAATTAAAACCATCAATTTCTATTGATCACGACAGTGACTGCGCTACGAGCATTATGATGCGGAAGCGAATATCTTTTATTTGAATCTGGTTTGGCTGCAGTATTAACGGTACAGAAATGTGTGACGACGATATTCGGGCGATTATTCGCCATTGAATAACAGGGATACTGCCAGAAACCACCATACCGGTGACGATTTGCGGTATTCCAGAGTAATTGAATCCGTCGCGTAAATTTGACTCGACATTTATCTCGCGACATTTCTCACGGACATGCGATTTATCGGGTGCGAACGGGTACGATGGCGAGCTTTCAAAGATTCATGCCGTTCAATAAATCGCTTGTCACGGAGAAATGTCGCGCAACAAATGTCAAGAGTGAATCGACATCGAGGAATGCGCTTGCTCTACAGAGACGTTAGGTACTCGACCGAACAGCAAATTGCCATATTAGAATGGAAAACCTAGATTAATTTGCATTTAATTCAAAGGATATATGCTTGGCTGAAGAGTTCTTTTAATTGAAATAATAAATTAAAAAGAAATTTCACAAACGTGTACATATGTGTGATTGATTAATGATACAGATATAGATCATCTGAAATTTTAATGCTTATTCGTCAGTGTATATTTTGAACGATCGATCATCCCAGTGGATCGTTTCAGGATTTTATCTCGCGACGAGATGGTTGCCTTTGCACGCAATCTTTCTACAAATGTGCATTGCTCGCGTCATATTTCGCGGGGCGGACGCACTCGTCATGGAAAAATCGCTGCTCCCCCTTTCGTCTTTCTTCCTCGTATCTTGCTTTCGACATAAGATCGTCGATGAATACCGCGCGCAAAACAAAATCGACACCCCGATACCGGTATTCGCGGTCGGGAAATCAAGATATGCAGGTTCCTACGAACACGGTTAGGAGGGGATTGACTTCTCTCTTTTCCTCTCTGTTTCTCTCTCTTTCTTTCTTTCTTCTTTCTCTCTCTTTCTCACTCTCTTTCTTTTTCTCTTTCTCTCTCATTCTTACATACACACGAACACACACATACATTTCCTCTTTCTCTCTCTCTCTCTCTCGTTCTTTCACTCACACTCCTTTTCTTTTTCTCTCTTCATCTTGCTTTCTATCTCTTCCTCTCCGCGACGTACGAGCATCTCAATGGCACGATCTCGCCCTTCGTTGGAAACGACGCATTCGACGGTGCCATTCGTCGCGCCACTCGATGACGATCGACCTCTGTGTCACCGTGAGTCCACCTTGACCACCGCCGTCACTCTCTTGGCCAAGGATCAAGTACGATCTGTGAATATAACAAAATTGTGTGAGTATAGTCTCGATCGTTGTCCAGCTGTTACCGGCTATCACAATTTCTGACAGGCAGTTCATGGTCGTTACAATCTGTTTACATATTGTCAGAGCTGTCCCATTAGAAACCTTGATCGTTTGATTGAGCTCTAAATGAAGACAAATAGAAAATTAAATGGCTATGAGATATAAAGAACACAAAAAATTAGGAGCTTCATGTAGTTATTAATGTCTTTTGAATGTGCATTGTCCAAACAATAACGAGATTAATTAATAATAATAGTAATAAAATAATAATACTTGCGATTTAAAAGAAGCAGATTTAGATTTACAAGATTTTTTACTTTTTTAAAGATAGGCAATTTGAAGTTATTAAATTTTTAATGATATAAGCATTCATACAAAAATGAAAGAGAGAGTTTCAATTCAACATCCAATGCTTTGATGAAGCGATAATACTTACTTATTAGGCTTGATTTTGGGGCATCTGCAAGCCAGATCAGCTGAGTGAACGTAAAGGGACACGTCGCCACGTCGAAGCCTTGAATTAGGATTTTTCTTGTAGATGAAGTCGACGTTTAGAGTGAATCGGATCCAGGATGTGCCTGATACGCTTGTGCCGGTCTGCGAGCTGTCGCTTTTCTTGTGTCTGTCCGTTATTCTGCCCAGAATAGCTGCGTTGAAAAAGAACATATTGAGCATTACATTTCAAGCATACACATAGTAATATTACCAAGTTATAATATATAATTGAGGTAGAATATCTGGAGCAAGGATATATATATAATCGAAAATTCCATTATGAAAAGAACATATTGAAGCTCTTATTGTATTTTATAGAATATTTCATAGTATTTTATGGAGACAATGATGATTTCGTTCGACAATAGCCGAAGTTACTTCTTTTTTCTCCGAGTATTCTACAAGATGAAATAAAAGATTTCAGTACATCATTTTTAGAATAAAATTTTATTAGAAAGTTTTATAAAATAAAACTTTAAGTAAACGTAACTTCATAATTCTAAATAATTTCATAAAACTTAAAAAAAAATGTAATTAAAGAATTGAGACGTTTTACATTGTAATTAAAATGTATTGGACGTAATAGTGTTTAACATGGACCTATGTGTTCCTTTCGTTCAAAGGATGTCTAGGTCCTTTCAACCCAGGTCGAGACTATAGAATTGAATGGGAGGCGGCCGGCGGCTGGGCACAACTCTTTTCTTTTCTTTCTCTCCCGTTACGACTTACCATCGATCCTGTCGTCCTCAGGACAGGGATACTATTAGCCTTTCGCCAAGGACTAGGGTCATGCCCCTGCGAAACGATTTAGCGTTGAGTTGCATTCGATCGAACCATTCATTACTCGACGTCGGCGTTACGAGTTTATACGCCATCGTGCTTGACCCCGGAGTTTGCTATTCGAATCACGGAGCCGCGTTATTCTTGACATCGTAGTCTGGAGATTTTACATCTCTCGTGAGGGAGAATAACAGAATATATTTTTGAAATGGAAATGTATATTTTCTTTGATAGCTTCGTAGCAATTTCGCGAATTCTAAAACTGACTTTGTTGAGTTATTACAGTCTTAATACCCTAAATTGATCTCTTGTTGAGAAAACACAGTTAATAGACGAAAAGAATGTGAAATGCAAAATTACTGAACATTTACATGAAAAACTATATATATGTGCAATTTTGTTTTTATTCTACAATCAATTTCTATTGTTATTCTAAAAATGTTTATTTCTATTAAGAAAAAAGTTTCCAATGGATAAAACTCAAAGTAAAAAAAACATTTTATATATGATATTTGTGTGTGTGTGTGTAAATAAAAATAATTTTTTACTTTATTAATATTTTTATGAAATATTTCTATTCTTCATTTTTTCTATTCTTTCATTTTTATCAAGTCAAGTTTTTCTTGTATTGCGATTTTATTTTTGATACGTTATAATGTCAAAATCATTGTAGAAGCTTCCTATGACATCTCTTTGCGTATTTCTCGCTCTGAGCGAAAAACATGCGGAGGCACGTGCACGAGGCGTCGCTTTCCGATCGGTTTCGCTTTCGCGACACGACCATAGGATGCACGGTCGTTTTGGCCGCTATTCTAAGTCGGAGACAGCTAAGTGCAGACCTGTTGAAGATTTATCTGCGCTGAATCAAACGAGCGGACAGGAAAGGAAACAGGGAACAGCGAAGCCGCTCTGCTTGGCCAAACCCGCACCGGACCACGGCTCAAAGGCATACCATTCTATTATTGAAAGCCCCGGCACCGTTAAAATGCAAGTCTTTCATTTTTGAACGAGTTGTTATATAGATACCACCGCGAGAAGAGAGCGCAATTGCGACCGTACGCAAACAACCCTATCCTTTCTTTCTCGTTCTCTTCAATGACGGGTTAAGCCAACTCCGAGCCCCAAGTATCATCAATCGGTGTGAAATTTTGAATTTTTTATAAAGAAATAACGAAATTTACGATATTAATTTTTCATATTTATTATAAAGAACAGCAGATGCAGAATATGACAATTAGTGCAATTATAGCAAAAAGTGGAATTTAGAAAATAGGAAAGATTCTTTTTAAAAGTGATATTTTAAAAAACTATTTTCTATTTAATATTATAAATATCCATTTTGATTTCGTTCAATATAATTTTTCTTAAACTTCTTTTGTTAATCTTTTTATGTAAATGCAGGGCTTTCTAAAGCGAAATCCGTTACTGCCTCTTCTCTTACTGTCTCCCTGTTTCTCTCCCTTCGTATCCCTCTCCCTGTGCGTACATTTATGTTCGACTTTTTCGAGGACTTTCGAGAGAACGGCACTCTGGCATAAATCGTTGTTTTACATGCGTCCTCCACACATTATTGGGGCGCGGGCGCACATCTATTCCCGATAAAAGCCGAAACAATTCCGGTGGCTTTGTGTCGTGCAATGTTTTTCCACATCAGCCAGCCAAGAATTGACGATTGTTTACATCACTACGTTTATTGTCGTTTTCGAGCGCTGTCATTTAACTTGTCAGTGTGATATTGGATTAGAAGTCTTGTATCTATTACTTGTCTATTGCGAAAATAACGGGGTCATATTGGATATAACACTAATTCTTCATTTTTATACACTTTAAAACTTCTGAAAATGTTTGATCCTTTAATGAGAATTGAATATTTTTCTCTATATCTTCTAGTGCTTAAAACGTTTATCAAAATGTTTATTCTTAATGATCAAGAAATTACAAGAAAATTTTATCTTAAGAAATTCATCATAACATAAAGATGTTGCGTGATAGTTTTAAATATGAGTGTAGATAGATTTTAAAGTGATATATCTTTACTTTAGAATGGGTCATTTTATTTTTAGAAATGTAATAGTTGATATATACAGGGTGGCCCATGTAAAGTGTTACAAGCTATTATCTCTAAAAGTGTGTGTCAAATGACTAATATGTTCAGACAAAAGTTTTATAACTTTGAGGAGGTGCATAAGATGGTACCATTTGTTTGACCTTGGGTAGCGTTGTCAAAGTGAGAGCAAGGCCATTTTGAATTTTTTAAATGGAACCCCCATTTTTTATTACATATTCTTGTAGTTTATCTTGAGAGCTTTCCAAAATATTATAATTAAGTTAATTTTCATTAAGTACTTTTCGAGTTATGAGGCTTGAAAGTTACAATAATGCCGGCATTAGCATTACACAAGGTGTCCGACCGACGACTAAAACCTCTTGAATGTTATTCAGGATCATATCCTGGATAACATTTGTTAAGATCAAGGCCATTAGAGGTTGTACCTCTTATTTTCATTTTTACGTAAAAATGAATTTTTAGTGCAAAAATTAAAAAAAGAGGAATAATCTCCAATGATCTTGATCTTAACAAATGTTATCCAGGACATGATCCTGAACAACATTCAAGAGGTTTTAACCGTCGGTCTGACAACTTGCGTAATGCTAATGCCGACTGTACTGTAACTTTCGAGCCTTATAACTCGAAAAAAACTTAATGAAAAAATATTTTATTATAGTGTTTTGAAAAGCTCTCGAGGTAAGCTACAAGAAAATGTAATAAAAAATGGGAGGTTCCATTTTAAAAAATTCAAAGTAGCCTTGCTCTCACTTTGTCAACGCTATCCAAGGTCAAACAAATGGTACCATCTTATGCTCTCCTCAAAGTCATAAAACTTTTGTCTGAACATATTAGTCATTTGACACACACTTTCAGAGATAATAGCTTGTAACACTTTACATGGGCCTCTGTACATACATATAAGAACAACTTAATTATAGAATCTCGTGAAAGCGGGAAGCGGGACGTTTGTCGCGTTGTTTGGGTTTCTACAGTTTGGGTTTCATTATATCAGAGGGATGAGTGCAATTACCTACACAGTTCTTTGTCCACAGCGTTGTTTGATTCGGGAACACTTACCGTAGTCTCTTTTGCAGTACTTGTTGAGATTTAGCCTCTTCGTGCTGGCGCGACACTTTCCGCACTGATCTGCAACAAAACAAAGTGAAAAACAAATTACGCGACTTTCAGTGGCTTAATCAATTTATGTTTGCGCGGATTAATTCCCATGGGCGTAGCGTTGGCGAACGAAGAAACACATTGTTTAAATTGCACGCAGAATAGAATTCGGTCAGGTCGAGCAATTGTCGGAATTGATCCTTGTGCAGAGGTTATCAAAATGGTAAATCGACTATTATTACAGTAATCATAGTATGCCTGACATGATTAACCACATTAACGTCTCATATAACAAAACCACATTAAGCTCTCTCACATAATTGTGCTATTTATTTATGATTAATACCGTTATTATTATGATTTAATATACGAATCAAATTACATTGAAACGATGTGTCTGCATTATGAAAGTCATCTCTTTATTTAAATTATAAAAAAATAACTATTGTTTCACATCTCTCTTGAGATAATTAATCTTGCACTCCTCGGGAATGTAAATAAAGCAAGACCATAGAATATTTTGAAAAGATCGATTAATTGGATTTCCTTACCAATCGCAGTTTGTAATGATTTAAATTAGAAATACATATTTTGCTTTTAGAGCTATTGCGATTTTATACTTCAATAAAATTTTATATTTCAATAAAATTATATCTTTGACTTATTTTTAAGTAAATTTTATTTTAAAAATTGTAAATTAAATAATAGTTAATATTAATTAAAGTTATAGGTATTTAATGTTGAAAATTGCAAGTTCAAACATAAAATTTTTCTTCGGTATTTTCAATAAATTACTTTCATATAAAAAAATTCACAAAAGATACTTCGCTATATTTGGATAATATAATCTGTTCAATATGTATAATAGTCTATACATAGGCACGTAGATCTGGTGTTAGTCGAGACGACAAACGAGTATCGTGACGTCACAGACGGAGAGCCTTCGACCTCATGTCGCGTACACATTGTAGGCACTTGGATTACTTCAGCTCGTCTCGTCTCGCACTTGACACGACCCATTATCATCCACCAGCGAATCCATCCATCTATTATCTAGCCGCGACTATCCATCCATTATATCTCATACGGTCAACGCGTCTCGCAGCCGTTCACTTAATTCCCCGGACAATATGTTATAGTCCCAACTGGAGGCCAAGAGAGGTGAAAGTCGGTAATGTGATTAGGATGAGACAAACTTTAGAACACTTGTTTTAGAAGTTAAAGGAAGTAAGCCTTAGATTATCTTTTAGAAAAAATGGAATGACTTGAAAGAAATTCAAAAAGTAGATGATATCAAGAAATAACGAAAAATAAGAATTTTTACGTATTTCATGAATTATAAATATATCCAGTATACGATGAATATATTACATATTTATCACATTGTTTCAATTATTGTTCATACACCAAGAAAAAAAAATTTGTTTAACGAATTAAACACATTTAGTTGTTTGCAGATTTTGTTAATCCGACAAATTTAATTTAATCGAATTTAACCGTATATAGTCTACTTAACAAACTTCACTGTTAAGCAGACTACGGTTAAATTCAATTAAATAAAATTTGTTGAATCAATCAAATCTGCAAACAACTAAATCTGTTTAGTTGAACAAATTTTCTTGCTCAGCGTAATATATATGTACGTAATATATATGTAAGTCTTCTACACAGATATTATTTCTTCTTCTTACGTTAGGCCTCTGACCTGTGGTACACCTCTTTCATATTCTTGTGGTGCACACACTGATTATTCAATTGTCACGAGCATATGGGACCTTATACGGTTTTAATGCCGGTTCCGAACGGCGGATTTTTCGAGAGGTGTTTCTGTAGGCAAGGGTACTCTCGGGAGATTGTCGGTCTTTTCTGAGAGGAGATACGAGCGTAAATATTTTGGTTCCTACTGAGATCGAACTCTGGCATGATAGACCAGTGTGCTGTGTGCCGTGCCACGCTCGCGTTCAGATATTATTTGAACGAATTAAACGTTACAATACAGTTATATTCAGTTTGGGGGTTTAAAATTTAAATGAAACAAGATGTGGGATAAAGTTAATTTCGATTGTATTTCTTAAGAGAAGATAAAGTACACTTAAGTGAATTTTGTAAACCCGGACGTGTATTTGGACAGACATCAGAAAAGGAGGATGTGTCTAGAACGTACCATAACTTTGAGTTTGATTTGTTTGGCTATCGATTTTACTTCATGTTCTCTTTAAATTACGGCAGGGGTCCGATCAGTTCTGAGTGTAGGTAGGCAGATGCAAATCGACGTTAAATGCCAGCCGCATGGGGCTAACTGGTGAATTAGCGTGAGTTGCCCACCTGGTGCTGTGTATGGATTCGCGATACCACGCTGATGTTCATTCGTTCGTACGTACGTCGGGACGTTCGTCGGATCACACATGTGTCGGGGATTGAAAAGGCGTGATTGATCGGCCGGCCGGGCGATCGAGAATTGCCCGCGAGATCGTCCGACTGTTGCGTTGATTTATCGGCAACGACGTGCTTGGATTTCATAACGCGACGGAGATGATAGTCGACGAAGAAGTTTTCTTGTATTGGAACTAAATCTGTTGCGCATGTCCCACATGAGTCATAAACATAAGTGACATTCTTGACGACATTTACAAATTAATAATACAAATATTAATTAAAAATAAAATCATATTCGTTATTATTACGGAGTCGCTTGGGTGGCTTTTAACAGCGAGATCTTTAAGTCAAATCGATAACTGCCGAAAAGATTGTCGTATATATAGAAAAATATCATTCACCTGCTAAAAAAAAACGATTACACAGATTATTATTTTTTTCTTTTAAATAACAGTTATGTTTAACAAAAAATATTTTCTTGATAAAAATCTCACAATTTACTTATTACAAATTTTAGAAAAAACTTATTATCATGTACTTAAAACAAAGAATTTATTCTCTTTTGAAGTATATTATAAAATTTTACCGCGAAAAAGTAATTTCATGTAATAAATTGTTTTAATTTAATAATTTTGATTGAAGTATATTAAACTTATTAGGATTCAGAATTTATTTTAAATAAATTTGATGCTTGTAATGAACTAATGATAGATTTGCAGGTATATGAACTTTTGAAATACTTGAAATATAAGTAATTAATTGAATGCAGATTATATTTTTCTGTGTGTAGGATTTAAATAAATAAATACATATTCGTAATATTTAAAACGGTTATATCAATTAATCTGTTGCTTAGCAAAAGTTATTAAATTATGATTTTGTATCTAGGTAAACTTTTCTGTAACAGTTTTCCCAGTGTTTGCACCGGCATACATTAAGTGCGACCGATGGAATTCGCTATTATATTTGTTTACACATTGCGAAGCATCGGTTCGTAGGAATAAACAACATCGAGCAGGAAATTGGCGCGAGAAAAATATACGGTCAGACGAAATATTTAAAGTCACCGAATAGACAGCAAAAATATATTTGTTTTCCGATACGGTGAGAGCAACTGATTCTTTCACATGCATGGTATTCTACGACTTCGAACGTCGCGCATCCGGTCCGCGAAAATGGACGATGTACGACAAAAAAATAAAGTAAAAACGTGCTACGAGAGCAAAACATTCTTTTTAGACGGGATAACATACGTGCGAGTGCCGACATACATTGTTACGCGGTATCTTGTATTCCGCTCGCATTTGGAGTACGGCATCAGTGAACGACCGCTGCATCTTTTCTTATTTCTAGCGTAAAAGCGTTTAAATCAATAATCTCTTCGTTTAATGTTCTTTATCCGCATTACGAATATAGAATAATTCTTTCTTGACGCAAAGCTGATATATTTGAAACATTAAATCTTATACTACATGTACGTAAAGGAGTAATTTTTTATCTCGAGAGAGATATTCAGTTATTTAATAAGATTTCTCAGCTGGTTATTTACTGAACGAGACAACTCCCATACATCTATACTCTTTCTCGTTCGCGTGACGTTTATCGAAGTATATCGCGAAGTGGCTGCGAGAAGCACGCCTGATAAACGCGAGAGCATGAGAGAGACACTTTGCTTTCACGGACGAGTTGAGAGAGATGAGAGCTTTGAGATCTTTGACCCTGGGAGTGTCAAACTTTTTGCTGGCCTATTATCATAGACTCCTGTAATATACGCCGAATAGCTAAGCTGGTGAGATATGAGTGAGGAAACATCACTACATGCAATACAAGAAGCGGAGGCTTTATGAATTATAAGATATCCGCATGCCCTCTGTATGTGAGATTTTCCTCGTCATATATTTTGAACGTCTGAATTTCTTTTTGTATCGCTAACCTGATTTAATGAGCTTCGATCTCTTTTAATGAAACAAAGATCGAATCGAGGATAGAATTGAGTGGATTTTATAAACAAAATGCACTCCAACGTTTGAGAAGCAGAAGAGATCGTATGTTGGTATAATTTTATTTTATTCTAAAGTATTTTACGCGAATAATGAAACACTGCGTTATTTTACATTCAATTAAATTTACGGGTCGCAATTAAATTTATCCTCGTGTATTTTTTATTCAGTCTATCACTTTTTTATTTTGTCTATCTAGGAAGTGTGCTAAATGTTCGCAGGCTTCTCCTTATGAAATAAGATCTAGCGTTTGCATCTTTTCAAGTGTAGATTTACACTAATCGTGCGTGTTGCACACTACTTCGATCGCGTGCGAGAACGGTCAGTATCGATCCCGTAATCATGGTTAAACGCCTTCGAAGAAACTAATCTTTTTCTCATGACCGGTGCTCGTTATTTAATGCTCAGTGTGGTTAGAGAGGTTTAGCGGTTACGCACTGTCGAAGCCAACAAGATGTGTGCGCATGCTCTTCTTATTTATCTTGTTCTTACCGCGATAATTTTACCTCTGTCGATCCTGCCTTCCGGCTACTCGGTAACTTAATTCTAATTATTAGCAGCGATCTTCTCTCCTGTGAAAACTTAAACACATCCGCGTAGTATTCAAGTGTAAAGAAATGAAAAAAGATGATTAGCGAGTACGATTACACGAATGAGAAGGTGAAAACAAAC
The DNA here is from genome assembly GCF_001594055.1 of Mycetomoellerius zeteki. Lineage (NCBI taxonomy): Eukaryota > Metazoa > Arthropoda > Insecta > Hymenoptera > Formicidae > Mycetomoellerius > Mycetomoellerius zeteki. The sequence continues at coordinate 1,483,113 of NW_017255933.1, forward strand.
GTACGTAAATTCAATTTGCTCTCTTGGCTGTCTATTTGAATTAGGATAACTAGATCTTTTTGAGATATTTAACATCGGAAAACGGAAATATAATTTCGATCAATTTGTTATTACATGTTAATATCTCATAGTGGTGAAAGGAATATGTAAAATTGCTGTAATATGTACAAACATACGTATAATATGTATATCAAGAATGTATATAGAAATTTCACGAGAGAAATAAACTCTTGGCTAAATTATGTTTTATTATTATGTATCTAATTGTAGGGTCGTTAATTATGAATCTGAATTATCTGAAAATTATCAAATATAATTTGTTTAAACAATTAACAAAAATTTTATTTAAACGAATACTAATATAGGCACTGTTGGAGTCTACGGAAAAAGCATATATAAGTATTGCATTCTTTTTTCATCCCTCATTCAAATAGTTTATCTACAGATTTAAGTTCCCTTTTTTTCTGTAAATGTTACTTCTTGCATAACGCAGTTAATACAATAGATAACTTCTATAAATTTTTTATCATCATAAACGAGAATCCGTAAATGAAATTATTCTACACGTCACATTTTTGAGGTACATACTTCAGCTGAAAAATAAAAAAAATGCCATTTTTGGCACTTTTAGGTTCAATTTTCTTAAAAACATGACGTGGTAGAACAATTTCATTTACTACAATTCAATTTCAGCGACAAAAAAATCACTTCGTTCTGTTCGTGGTTTAGAAAAAAAGTTTAAATTTGTCGAATAGTGTAATTAGCTCGTGTAATCAGATTCGCTTATAAATCAGAAACTATAAGATAATGCTTCGCTATCCTTGTAAAGAAAATTTGATTTTAATTGAGTCAAGAGGTATATTGCAGTTCCGAGTTTTCTTTGCATTCTTATTTTTTCTCTGTAGTTTTTATTTTAGTACACGGACATATACTTTCAACACAGCTTGCGGGATCGCGTGTACGCGCGCGGCACGACCGCTGATACGCGCCATTCATAAGCGTCCTTTAGACGAGTCGCCATTCATCCTAGCCCATTCATCGGCCGACCGTCCCCAAGCGCGGCGACGACGGCAGTCGGAAGTCGCGCGATTTAGAACGTTGATATTCGCGTGTGCGCGCGCGTGTAATCCGCTTAGATCCAATCGTTGAGTTATCGTTAATACGAAGCGTCCGATCGGGACTTCCTTTGTGTCTTGATTATTGTCAATTTGTAATCGCACGAGGCGCGAAAGCTTTTATTAACTGCAAAGAATGCTTCTTTGAGGTTTATTTAACGTAAAAACGGAGACATTGATTCGTTTGATTCGCTTCGGGGATTGATTCGCTTTTATTATTGTGTGATTTTAGGGCAAATTATTTAATGGCCATTATTTAATAGCCATTAACTTTTTTAATGGCTAAGTAAATCGATGAGATTATTTTTATAAATAGTTTCTGGTACGTTTTATTAAAACGAAAGAGATTCTATAATTTAAAAACATTTTGTATTATAATTTAAAAATACAGTTTTATGTAATTAATATTAATATTATTATTGACTATTATATATTAACTACTTTACGCGTTGTTGTTCTATAAAGAATTGTTATAAATTACACGCGCAAAGAAATATTTTTAAAAATAATAAAATAATAGGGCAATTTTTGTTTTATCTATTATTACACATTGTATCTATTATTACATTATTAGAGCTGCTGGTATGACCTAATTTAGCAATGAAAGTCTATCTCATGTTAATTTGAGAAGCTGACATCGGTATCCATTTAGACTGGGATAAATTTTGGAAGTTATTTTAACCTTGACTGTGAATATTTTTAGTCTATGAATATTCTCGGCGTATTAATCGCTGAAAACGGTTACGTAAAGTGATGTAGAATTTTATGACACTTGCTTTTAGTGAACTGACCTAATACTATTTTTGTTTTATGAGAGCCATATTGCTGTCAATGTGTATTAAACAACATAAAAAATTGAAGGAAGATAGATATTTGTTCAAATTCTTTAATATCAAAATGTAAATTATGTTAACTAAAGTTCGAGTACAAGTAATCATGTATTTCTAAAAGTTATACAGTAACACATACATGTTAAAATATATTTAATAAATATATTTAATAAATATCTATATTTATTATATACTAATAAATAGAAAGGAAATGAATGAATAAAAAAAGTTGCGAGAAAAATCAAGAGAGATTATTATTACTATTATTTGAATATTTTCAAAATAATAAAATTTACAAAGTGTAGCAATTGTGAAATACATAAAAACTTTGTTAAAATGTTATTAAAATAAAAAATACGATTTATTTTGGAAAAAATTATGCCTTAAAAACTTGTAGATTAAATTTTAAAATTTATTTTACAAAATAAAAATATGTCATAATTTTACTTTACTTTGCAAGGTACTAAAATATTATAATATAAAATTTCTATAAACATTACACTTTTACTATTACCTAAAAAATTTCTCTTTTTTCTAATTTTTCTGCAACCTCTTATATGTTGGACAAGATTTTTATTGTTATATCTGCGAAGATTGTAGACGATATTAAATTATTTTCTAAACTTTTATCTAAAAAAAAAACTAAATTTAATCTTGCTTGTTTCTTTGAAAATTCAAGAGGATGTCTTTTTCACCGACTTACAACGTCTATGGTGTGCGGATTCTTTCCAGGTGACGTTGTACCTAGTAGCGGACGTAGATTAATCTTTCGTAACGTGACTGTGTTTTCCTTGGCAGAAGGGCCACGCCGCGCGCAAGAACGCGCTCGAGGTTTAAAAATGAATTTCGCAAATTCTTGTCTTAGCCGCGATAATTTTAAAGCCAAGAAAAACATCGATACTGGCAAGACGTTATTGCTTTCTTTCTGTACAGCTTACATCTATAGAGGGATATAAAACTTTAATTTTTTTTAATTTATCTGTAATATGAACGAGGCACTTGATGCAACAATTAGTTGATCCTTTGTAAAGATTTGGTTGGAACAAAATGAAGATTGGAACAAAATGAAATTGAAAGTTACAATGATTTTTGTAAGTTAATAACATTTTTTAAATTTACTGCTGTATTAAAAATAATTTGAATTTGATCTCTTTCTTTTCCTCTTTCAATATATATATCGTATGAAATATAATAAAAAATTGTTTCGTTTGCAAAATCCTTCTTAGATACTTATGTGTTGGTTTACACACTTTCACGTTACTTTATATTAGATACATGTATACATAATACACCATTTATGTGCGCGACTGATCCTTCTGCATTTCACGCTCAATCTGGCCACATGTAGACGTCTGAAAGTATTTGCGGAGTGGGATGTATACCGATGTTCGTCGACTAAATCCAGAGTTCGCGAGGAAAGATTTCTTGGAAGCTACCGGAATAAGGAAAGAAAGCGGAGACTGGAAAAGAGATGCGGAACGAGATCCGCACGAAGATGCGCGAACCGGTATATTTATCTCCACGCCTGTCTCATTCAGGTATTCGCGGAATAATGAGATTATATTGCGGCAACCATTCTAAAATAAACTGCAAGTGCAAGCCACGGAAACTAGGACGTGTGTACAATACTCGTAAAATATTTTAATACTTTCATTCAGGTAGACACAGAAAAGAATAGCCATGAGAAGCCTTAGGATTAAACTGGGAAAAAGGGCACACAATATACTTATATATATGAGAACATATTTTATAATTTACTCAATCTTTTTGGCTCCTGCTGTATATTATTTTGTTTCTTCAAGAGAAAGCTCCAAGTTGACTAAATTTTTTTTCTTATTTTTAAGTCACACGTACTCTAAGCTCCTTTTCATGTTGAAGTTAGGACGTCTGTATATGTACTGCATGTACTATATGTGTATGTAGTCGACGGGAAATATAATACTTTTGAAAACCGTCCAGAATCTTCGGGCTTTTCTCATAAATCCGACAACGCCTTCCGCCCGCAGGAAGCAGAACAGGAGATTGCTTCGAAATCAATTTACTTTGACGTAATTCATCTCCGCGGTCTGTTTGAAAGGGTCAGAATCATCCCTTGTCTCGAAACTAAAAGTTGGCCGGCTATCTGCTATCACGCTTAATACATATATAATGTTTAATAAAATAAAAGTATATTAAAATTATCGATTTCGAGAAAAGCTCGAATTGGGACACATTTAAATGCAAGTTGGATTCTGAATTAACATGACGTTGAATATAAAATGGAAGATTCGAAATGATGAGCAAATTCTCTTTATTTATATACGTCAAATACGTTTGTCATTTCAATTTGTAATTAAAGATCATATTATAAGAATTAGTTTTCACTGCATCGAGATCGAGCGATTTGGATCGCGTGAATTGTGAAAATTGTGTAAAAATGGTATAAAACACACACAAATGGAGAAAATGTTCGCGATCAAAAACACAAGTGAAAAGGATAACGTCACGATTATATCGCACAACATCGAATTTTCTGCGAAATAGACGAGTTGCGCGAGAAATCAAATATTGTATTTTCCGGATACGTTGCTGCACCCTGGATCACGCTTGCATATATTGCGGCGCACGGCGCACGTAGCACCAGTCCTGTACCACCCTGGAAAATCCAATTTTCATGGGCCAAAATAAACCTCTATCGAATATCGTGGTCACGCGTGGAAATGTACGACGTGACTCGCCGTTTCGACATTTGTGGCGAAATTTCTAACGTACTATATTCCCGCGTCGACAGTCGCGGGTATTATTGCATAATTACGTGATCCTCATAGGTGTGGAAGCACGAGCGGCGTAACAATATAAATGCAGAATTTGCACTCCACATGCACTACTCCATTCTGGTATAATAAGACGATTGTAACGCGTGGCAAAGGTACTATAATATCCCGTAAAGTTTATATAGCAGAACACACTAGTATTTAGATAAGCTTATTAACAGTCGAGAAACTACCAGTCGAGAATCACTATGAATTAATGATCCTTATACAAATTTATGTTTGTCAATTAAGTTAATTCCGCTTTTTTTCACTTTCAAGAATGAGAAATGAATTTCATTTATCATGAATAATAATGTATTGTAAGACTGCAACAGAAATGCTTCAATCAACTTTTTTTTCTCGGCGAAGGAAGTTACGAAATCAATAAAAAAATTTTGGAAGAATTTCTCTCATATGTAATATCGAGTCAATATTATATATCTCTTCTCTCTCTCTCTCTCTCTCTCTCTCTCTCTCTCTCTCTCTCTTCCTGCACGCAGTTGATAAGCTACATCCAAAAACATAACTACAGATCTACTGAATTTGGTGAATACAACCACATCACGTTTGCACATGGTGCAATACGCGAGCGAGGTTACATAGCAATATACGTGAAAATGTCGACTCCCGCATGACGCCGAATTCCCATATAGTTGATATTATCTACACTATACGATCGAGAATCACGTGCGAACGTGAGTAGCAAAGAAATAGGAAAGGTAAAATGACGAATATAACATTTATTTTGGAATTTAATTATATTTTCCTACTTTTTGATTTATATTGCTAATTATGTAAAAAATTCTACAAGTCATAGACGTATTAATTTTTGAATGATACGATAATCTGGAATAGTATAAGTAAATTTATATTAAAATAAAAAGACTTATACTTTTTATATTAATAAATCGCGTAATAGAAAATAAAATTGAAGTGAGTAAACGCATTAAGACGTTATGATTCTATATATAAAACCAAGAAAGATCATTAATTCTGTACAGAAAAAACGATTGAAGTACATAAAAATTTAGCTACGTACAGATCTGAAAATAAATTTTGTTAGACCATCAAAATAATTGGAGAGGTGAAAGCGATAGTGATGTAAGTCACTTTTTTAAACCCATCGATTTAAAGGCATTCGTGACATTGGTGTAGTCTATTGAAGCAAATATGTTGAAAAAAATCTTTTGTTTCTAGAAATTATAAAAGTGACTTACATTATTACGACTTTTAACCCTTCAATTATATAGGACACTCAAATCAATAGGACGCTAATTACTTATAATTAAAATACTTAATATATCAAAATCTTTTGCTTATCATCTACACAAATATTTGGATGGTCTAATAAAATTATTTTTAAATTTGTACCTAGCTAAAGTTTCAGATATTTTAGCAAAATCGTTCTTTCCGTGTGTTTAATAAATCTAATAATTTAATTTTAAATTTGAGAATATTTCCTAATAATAGTAGTTCACTAATAATAATTAAACTTATATATATATACAGGGTGTTTCCAAATTAAATCGCAAAACTTCGGGAGCGTGTAGAGGAGTAAAAAACTAAGAAAAAAAGTCCTATAGACATATGCTCGTTTTTGCTCCGTTTCAGAGAAATCGAAAAAAAATGTTTACATTTCTTGCCATATCTAGCACCGACATATTTGATTACATTTTCCACTTTCTGTTATGAATTTGTCAGTCGCTCT
>NW_017255933.1:1489660-1569249 GCF_001594055.1 Mycetomoellerius zeteki
AAATAATTAAAATAATAAATTAAATATATTTTTTTCTTTTTTCGTGATTTCCTGCGAAACAAAGCAAAAAGGAGCATATGTCTATAGGACTTTTTTTCTTAGTTTTTTACTCCTCTACACGCTCCCGAAGTTTTGCCATTTAATTTGGAAACACCCTGTATATATAATGACTTCATATATTTATAAATCTAAAATGTTAATTTGATTTCCTTCATTTCTCTTTTATTCATTTTTCTTAAATTTCATCATTTATAATTGGTACGAGTAATGTGTCAATTGTTTTAGCTTTACGTAACAATATTGAAACTGTCGCACCTCTGGCTCCCTTGTGACGTGTCTCTCAGTTAACTTTATCAGTGTCAACGGCGACATTGACGCGATTATCCGAAACATGACATCGGATTTACTTTGTCCGATTGCTGATTGGGATATTCGATGCGCCGCGGGATGTAACGACTGGGAACAATCGTTCGTGCGTGGTCGGTTTCTCCGAATCGCGTTTTGGCCGATCGATGCGACCACTCGATCGGAAAGCTCGACCTTACGGCACGGTCGCGGTCAATTCGGTGAAGCGATGGATTCAGGCGGATTGGCGGGGGTTAATCGATACAAAGGACGTTTCGTTAGTCGGGAATTAAACGGATTATGGTCTCAATTGTCCGCCATCGTGATCGATCCGCATTTGCGAATGCGGTCAGCTGTACCATCCCGTTTCATGCCGTTACGATCCCGTCCGGTTTCCGTTTTGTCCCGCTTCCGCATATCCGTAGTACAGCTCGATGGCTCGATACATCCCGTCGCGCGAATAAATCCCCGCGAGCGAACTGTCCGATCGAATGCGCAAACTTCACCGCGAAGATCGTGAGATTTCCGCGAACTTGCAAGCGGCTTATTCGGCTTTAGTCATTCGCCTCTGAAGCAGGAAGTCTTGGATCTGTTCATACTCCTGCGAATTCTCAAGCGAATTATGATTCAGGATCTAAACTACAAGCAAGTGACGTCATTTCGGATCATTTGTTGTGATAGGTACATTGTGTATCGAAACGCTAGCTCTAAATGTTAGCTCTAAATGCTAACTTGTCACGCATGTCTAATTTTGGCTTTTGAGGGAATTTTAAAGTCGTCTCTTTTACTGACCAAATGCGATTATTTTTTATATATTTTTCTAATTGCCTTTATAGAGATTTGAAAATCCTTTTCCAAAATTAAAGTATAAACGGTAATGTAGTTCAAACCGATCGACTTTACGCAAAAAACGAAAAAAGTTGGAATTATAATTTTGTTATCGACTTTTGACATCGAACAATATTTGCTTCATATACAAGTTTTATACTTTGTATGTATAAACTTGTATATGAAGCAAATATTTTATATTTATATAATACACAATGTGTTGAAATCTTAAAATTATACTTAATACAAAAGATTAGTTAGAAAATTTGTATCTATGTGTGCGTGCGTGCGTGCGTGCGTGCGTGCGTGTGTACGATATTGATGCAATAATGTGTAATGATGTATCAATGACACGTAAATCGTATTTGTGTCCTATTGTATTGAATCGGTAAAACAAACAACTTTAGGATCCCCTTAAGATTGGTCTTCTATAATTGAAATTCGATATGCTCGTCTTTCTTCTAACAAATAAAAATTGCAGTTAAACTAAGATATTAAATTTATAAATTTAATATATTATAAATTTTATGATTAATTAAATTAATAGTATATTTTATAATTAATTAAGAAAATTAATGCAACAGCATTCTTAAAAAATCGCATTAAATACAATAATAATAACAAGAAATAGACGACAATGTAAAAACGTGTCGGTTTTTATTCTAACGAAGAATAAGCGATTTTTGAATTTCAATTCGATATTCATCGAACTATCGCCGTTATCTCCGCATTCTATGTCGTGTCTGGACTTCGTAATTTGGTCGAGCGATTCGATGGCTTCGATCAATAGCGCGTACAAGTTTCTCACAAATTGTCCGTTTGATTGTTTCGCTAGCGACAATGACAAATTGCTTTTGGATAGTATTCTCACTGCTTGTTTAGAAAAGCGTGATAAGGATAGTCACTATGTCTAAAAGACATAATTAAAGGAATCTTAATTAAAACGCAAAGATTAATATTTTCGGATTAATCTATATTACTTTTATTACATACAGGCTCTCTATCTGTAAATCAGTTTACGTTTGCAGTAATTCAATTAACCCGCAAAACATTGAATAATGAAAATTGTAAACTCGTACAGGAAAAAACACTAACAAGATAATATTCGCAAATTGAGTTCCGTATATACGGAAATCGTGTGTGCTTCGGTTGTGAAACTATAAAAAGTGAGGGGAGAAGATTGGGAACTGCGCCAAACAAAAACTCATTCCATTCCGCTTCACATTGTCTTGACATTTCTCTGTTTCTTTCTTTCGATGTATCTCTCTATTAATCCGTCTCCCTCCGATCGCATTCGGAATTTCGGAAATTCCGTTCGATAGCTTTGGCGGACGTGATCGTTGTGCCTGCGCGCGTGGAATTTTCGATATTTTTATTCGGTAACGCCCGTCGGCAGGAGAGACGGCGCGGACGGCCCGTCGCGGGGCATCTCGATTGAATTTCAAACGATATTCAAATTACGTTTAATTTGGTTAGCTACCAGTGAATGTGAGAGAGAGAGAGAGAGAGAGAGAGAGAGAGAGAGAGAGAGGAGGGGGAGAGAAAAAGAGAGAAAGAGATAAAACGAGGCAGCCCGCGCGTGTATGCTTTCGACGCCGATGCTCGCGTGCGGTTCCAGGTTGGTTCGAGGCCGGGGGTGAGATATACGGATTCTATTATCGACCATACGGTTCATTAAAACGGCACGACATTTACAAACAGAGCATCGTCTGTTTCGCTCGATCGACGCCGCTCGGAAAAACGGAAGCGCGATACAACAACCATGTTTCACTGGTCTGCAAACAAAACTATTGGGCTTGTGTCGCAAATGTTACACATGAATTTTTTGAGGGAAGGAGGAGGAAAAAGAGTTACAGGTGGTAACGACTATTTGACATCTGCCGAAATCTGTTGTTAAAATAAATTCTTTTAATTCTCATTGTCAGAGATTTTCGAAATATGTATTCAATATCAAATAAGAACGTTACTATTTCTATTGGATAGATGATTTATCTTTAGTTTCGATTTAAAAATTTCTGTAAAAAGTCTCCGATATATAATAAATATTCCTAAATATATATAAAATATTATTAAAAAATTACAAATATTTGAAATTTTTAGAAATTAATAACACAAAACTTACAATACTTTTGATTATTTTTTAAAAATAAATCGCAAAAATATGTGATTATTTGATTAGAGAGATATGTCTGATAATATAATATGACGTGAAAAGGGTTTTCACGTGATATAATATAGTCTAGAGCAGTTCGCTTTTGTTTTAATTCATGACGTAAAAATGCGTAACGCTTCAATTTTTCAGCGATACAAGTTCCGCGTTCGGGGCCCGCGGTTCGCGATAGCGTGGCTTTTAAAATTATTTACCTCTTCGATATTCGATAACGCGTTATCGGCAGCCGCCCGGAGCGTCCGTTGGAGTCCGGAATCGCCAAACGCGGCGAGAGCTGTCGCTGTCGGAACAGAACGGGCTAAAAGTCGGGGGTGGATTGGTGAGAGGACCGTTCCTCGTTTATTGCTTCGGCACCCGGGGTGCCCGGAAACGAGTGTCGGGGTGCCGTCGGGTTCATCGCGAAGCCGAGATAAAAACGTAAACGGCGGACGAGTCGATCGCGAATCGACGTTCCCGCCCGGCGGCGCGCGGAGGATGAATATTTGACGATGTTTGCGGGAATTGTATAACGGGTGCTCCCGCGGGCGTTGTTAGCCGGGGTTAATCAACGTGGCTGTCTCGAAATGCAATCTCGTGGTCGCGTCGGATGAGAGAGAGAGAGAGAGAGAGAGATCCAACTTGTAACTTAAAAATTTGTTTTATCGCTCACTGCGGCGAGGATTAATCATGAGATCTACATCACAGTGTGTGTTCACTGTATACTTTTTAATCGCATTATATAGTATAATATCGATTTCTGTAAAAACTTTAACGTATTTTTTCTGTATTGTATCATACATTTTAACTAATGTGATAGTATATAGCAATTATACCAATAGTGATAAATAAATTCAAAATAAACATATCAAAATAAATTTATGATAAAACTAATATATTATACAAGCACATAATGTTAGATAAATTAAATGTATTAAATAAGATGAAAAGAGTATTGCACACTTTTAATCGAAATGTAATCTGACAAGTTTACATTATAATATAAAGTTTAAGAATTCACTAGAGGAGGGACAAAGTTATTAATAACGAAAATGTTTAATTTAGGAACTTTACAAATGCAAAGAATATATGACGTTTAATTAAAGTTTGGTAAAGAAGTTTTATTTTCTTATAAGAACACATTATCCTTAATGCAATATTTTTGCGTTTCAAATTTTCGAGTTTTCGCAGACACCTCGTAGAGCAGTCCATAAAATCAGGACCGAGAGACGACTTGTAAGAAATGCGAATTGTGGAATGTTATCGCAAACTTGCTATTAAATACTATTGTGAGAGTTACTGTTGTAAAATTTACTGTCGTTGACATTGCGTGTCAATCGACATCTTTTGCAATCTTATTATTAATAAGGACTTTCTTGACGAACTCGCGCAAAATATTCTCCGAGATTCTCATATGAAATATTAAAAAATCACAGATATTTTACTGAAGTATTTAAAAATTTAACTAGATACAGATCTAAAAATAATTTTGTTGAACTATCAAAATAATTTTGTAGGAATCTCAAGCATGATAAAAAATACTGCAAAAACTTTTGATATTAGTTTGAGTGTTCTACATAATTATTTTGATGGTTCAACAAAATTATTTTCAGATTTGTATCTAGCTAAAATTTTAGATATTTCAGCAAAACCGTTCTTTTCGTATTCTAGCCTGAAATAAGATCAAATGTTTGGCAAGTAATCTCGAAACATGCAGATATATCTAATATATTCAAATTCATAAATACAGAATTATGAAGTAGCTAATTAAACAAAACATACATTTTTATTTTTAATTGAATTATCTTGACACACATAACTCTTACATTAAATTTCCTTTAAATTTTAATTTATTAATATTTTTTAAAAGAATTTTGAGAAGTTCTATCAACGTTTCCGCGTTATATGTTACATTTTTAAGAAATTATTTTTTAGTTTTATTTGAAAGAAGAATATTTCGTAATTTTGGAACACCCTGTTGTGTAAGCGGTGCAAACAGGCGTACCGAGACGAGGTATCTCCGTCCGTTATTTGTACATCGCACCTCCCGGGCCTCTCATTAAAAACCACCTTTTGAGAACTTGCGGACGGTCTACCCTGAAATGAATCCTCGAAGCGGAACTGCTGTCTCCGTTGTCAACGATTAATGATGTATGAGTACCTCGTTTAATTTTTACCGTTCCAACGGATGAACTTTCATGTAACCGTAATGGCACAGAGCAAATATTTTCTATTTTTAAATGAAATATGTTAAATTAACTATTTTGTAAATATAAAACGGGAAAACTTTAAAGAAATATGCTCTTTGATGCAGTCAACTTTGTTTTAATGAAAATTTAAATAGAGATCTAATTACACGTAGTTATTTAATATTTAGATGTTTAAAAGCGCTTTGCTAAATAAAAGATATTTTATATCTTACTTAAGTTCAAGAGAAGACTAATGGAAAAGTTAATTGCGGAGCACTTAATAATTACAATAAAAAGTTACCTGTGAAAAAGATATATGATACTCTTTGATACATAGCTTTCATTAAAAAGATACCTTGGCATTATATACTTTAAAATGTATTGTTTAACTTTGGTAGTTTATAATTATAAATGATAAATATTTCGCCAAAAACGTTGCTGTCCATTAATGAATCTTTCTTTTTCTCATATCTTATTGTTAGTCGTTCATTATAAACTTTCTTTTTGCAAATTAAAGTAATGAATATAAAATATTCTGTGTAGAAAAAAGAAATTTAGGATTTAAGAGATTAAACTTTATCTATCCAGGCACGTCAAAAAAATTTCTTATTCTTGAATTACTTTACGAGAGTGCTCGATAATCTAATACCTAATACGTTATTCCACGATCCGGTTTAGGTATCGCGTCGTCGGGCAACTTCGGTAAATTAGTAAATTGCGTTCTGCGCGGCATCGTGAGTAAAGCCGGGGGCGAGTCTCACGAATCGACAGATAATCGTTTCCGCAATCTAGTTTCTACGATCGTGGAGCTACATACATCGTCCCCTTCCCGACTGATAAACTCCGAGAGTTTCTCCCATTCCGGAGAGGATTGTCTCATGGGATCAGTCGGGAAGATTTAAGCTGCTACGCCGGAATCCCCCGGAACTCGAGACAAATAGCTCGAAATAAGGATGCGAATGCAAATCGAAGGGCTGGTCGATTTATCGGCTCGGTACAGTGTCGCCAATACCATCCTTCGGTGGAGACCTATGTCTAAGGCAGCATCTAAGATCGCTCGTTTTTCACAGAAAAAGCATTTGGGTAAAATTCGCTCGATATCGTTGAAGTGGAGAACTGAGATCTGTGACGCAAACAAATAGCCGATATTTTATCCACAATATATTTTAAAGTAACTCTACATCTCATAACGGCAGTATGCTTTATTTTGTTAAAAGCATTGATATCAATATGAAGAAGAGGTATCAATAATATAGGAATTTTTTTATTGTGTATCACTTTATATTTTATCTTCTCATAACTACGTATGCTTTCTTTAAGATATATGAACTAATGAAGATTCATTATGTTTTATTCACAAATTTATAAATTTATTTTATGTGTATCGTAAATTTATATAAATATATAATACTTTGTGAAGTTCGATTAATTTTTTAGGGCTTATTTTCTCTAGAGAGGAGGGCTTATTCTCATAAGAAGGTTAATGTTTTCTGTTATAGATTGTTGGGTGTAGATGTTAAATGTGTGATGTTAGATTTGTCTCAGCTAGAACATTATTCATTACACAGTTGTTCCTGTGAAATTGGGAAAATGTTAAAAATTTGATAAACTAGCAATTAGAAAAAATTGTACCCTACTTATAAAATAAACACGTCCGTTTTATTTCTGTAATATGTTAATACCATAATAATACCATAATAATATAATATCATTCCGTTATATATATGCAATTATTTGCCGTCATATATTAATGTGTCGCGGTTGGCCTGTATAAAAGCCTGTAAACTCTTTCCGTTTTATATGCCTGCAGAAAAGGATATTCAGAATGTACGTATGTATGTACGTATGTAGGTACGTTGTTTGCATTTTATTCTAGCCTCGTCCGCCATCTCGACGACGCGCACGATTTAATTAATTATGCGTTGCACAAAATGCACGCCCCCATTTACCTGTCACATGCCCTCTTTTGTCCCTCTCGTCTCGTTTCGAAACGAGGCGGAGACACACACGCGTGGTGCGCTCGTGCACGCTCGTAAAGTAACGTCTTAATTATAAAAGGGTCGACACGCTGTGTGTGCCTCACGAGGCACCTTAAGCACCTTATAGCAGCCGTGCGGGACCGTAATGGCCGCGTGGGTGACTGCCAGCCGTGACGGCGGTGGAGAAGAATCTACGGTTTTTCGCGCGGTCGCCCTTGAGACAGGAGACCGCCCCCTGCGGGGGTGAGTGAGCGCACGTTCTCTGAATGCGAGACACATTCGCCTCGAAATTAAACGGACACGATTAAGCGCCCGGTTGGCTTAAGGCCGGAATTTACGCGGCGAGACGCACACACAGAACCCAGTTACTGTGATGCTAACGTTGTTAAACAGGCCTCAAGCCGCAACGCTCGGTGCAATTTTGCAAACATTCCGAAAAGCTTGCACATTCCCTATATCTACATTCTTGACTTTATAATTTGACAATACGAGTCCTATAAGATATACATATATAATTGTGCTTTTATTAATTTTCGAGCTAAGCTTTTACAATATTTTTCGTAGTAATTACACAAATTGATATAATTTTTACGAAATTGTTTTTTTTAATGAATGTTGTGTAATTTAATTCCTGCTTAATGTTACTTTATTACATAATACATATTACAAAATATATGTTATATATTATATATGATGACAATAATTAATTTTAAAGTTAACCCTCTATTTGCGATCTTTTTGGATCTTTTTTGATACGAGCAAAATTTTATTCTCAAATTTCTCCAAACAAAAGGAGTATGGAATCAGAAGTGCCTCCTAAAATAATTGAGAAGACTATTTGGTGAACGAAATGATGTAGAAAAGTAATCCCAATTTTTTTTTCTATATTTTTTGAAAGGTTAGAACAGTAAAAATATTTGGACTGGACAAAAAAGATCCGTTGCAAACGAAGGGAGCAAAAATATTGCAAACGAAGAATTAATATGATATTGATAAATATAATCTTTTTTGATAAATTTGGAATCTATAGGAAATTTATCTTGGCAAGAAATTGTTAGCGAAATGGGGGTGTGTTGGGATACTGTATAAATTATTGTCTAACCTAATTTCACGCGTGAAGTAGTTTGTATGGCTATAGAAATACTCCCGTGAGCTACCAAAAACATACCTAAATGTTCGTTACTTAACTACGGGGGGGACAAATTGCGTTTACACGAAACTATTCGCTATTTACTTATACTGGGCTAGCTGAACTCTGCGAGAACACGAGCGACTTACTTTCCTCAATTATGCTAGTTTGCCTCGAAGCGATCTCCATGGACTAGTTACGGTTGCAAATTGACCGTAGTTTCCTTCTACTTCTTTTTTATGTAACAATCTTTTGAAATTGCGATTTATCTGATTCTCAATACAGTAAATCAGTACACGTTACTTATATATATATTTATAAATATCATAAATATTATGTAAGACCGGATGTATTCTTGGTCTATTGACAAAAATAATTACAAGTATTCTAATAATAAATATTATTCAAATATTAATAGTATTCTTTTTAAAAAGCAACTCTTATTATTATTACTTTGAAATTAAATATTAGTTAATGATTTAAATGTATATTTTATTGATTATCTTGATCTTTAAAAATTATTTACGATCGTGCTAATAAATATTAACGAACTTAATAGTTTTTGATTTATTTAAGATTTCTTTCGAATTTGCAAAATGCTTTTTCTTAGTCATCGTGTTTCGACATAGTTTGATAGTCGTTGCGACAAGATCATTAACGTGGAATTCTTGTAAGCCTGAGGGTTCCCAGAGATTCTCAAATGCGAATTTTCCTGCTTTTTACATGAAGATCAATTCATTTGCAACAAAATATTATTAAATAGCGCCATAGATCTACATCTGTTATATTTATATATCTGCATAATCATATTTCTACATATTATTTGATATTTTTTGCATAGAATATTACATATTTCTATGACTATTGTATGACTAGTATATTATATATACGTACAGCTAAACGAAATGTAAATTGAAAAATATTTTCGAAGTCTGTTTTCACATTTACTCATGTGAGACTCGTTAACAAAAATATTCGAATCCAGAATGAACTTGGAATGGACTCGAAATTCATGATAGTCTCTTGTGACTTTCATGAAAGCCTATCAGATAGAGAGAGATAGAGAGAGAGAGAGAGAGAGAGAGAGAGAGAGAGACTGGTCCAAAAAGGTCTCGCCATATATAATACAACTTCGGCGAAACTTTCGTAATGCGAGGGAGCAGAGCGTGAGCGCAGTAATGACGACGGGGTGAGGCTCGGGGGACGGGTCAATTAGTCTTGATTTAAATTAGCCACGGCGGCTGGTAATTAACTTTGGTTTAGGGCGCTCGACTGGTAAGCCAGCGTGGTAATAATGACGATAATTATTATTGTAGGTCCGCCACGTGCTCGCGCGCGCATGTACCACCAGGCGCTGCAGAAATTTTCGAAGAAGCCTGAAGACACTATAAAGTTTAAAAGTTGCAAACGATAACGGATATTAGATTAAGTCGCTGATGGATTCCTGTACCGGTGAGTAAAATTTCCATACATTCGATTATATATGTAAGAATCGGTAAAAAGAAAAGCGTCAAGCAGGGAATAAATTTTTTCGAGTAAAAATCGAAGTTTCGGATGAAGTAGAAGTACTCCTAAACTTCGAAGAATCTACGAATTCTTTAGATGAGCGAGAGTGAGTTAGGTGCCTGATTTCGTCGGTATGCATCTTCGAAACTACTTGAGATATCGGAAAATTTTCTCGGATCCTCTATATTTCATGCAGAAGTCCAAACCAGACTAACTAACAATAAGATGAGGAAACTGAATAGTACGGTTTGAGATCTCTTTTAAGTATAAGATCATACTTGAAACGGATCTTCTAGATTATTGGAAAATTTCATTCTTAAATTCAACGTTTTCATTCATTATCAAAGAACCATTGAGAAGAACCATTGAGAAGAAATAAGTAATGATGAAACGTCCTGCACAGAAAGAGCAGAACTGAGAACGAACAAGTAATAGTGAGCAAAGCGTTAGCAGAGTAATTAGGCTTTTACAGTGATTGAGAATCTCAGCGTCGTCGGCGTCGCTCGCGAATAAGTGTCGTTAAACCGTGTCGTCCGCCAAGCGAACATTAATCAAACGGAGCCGGTGGTTATCGATCCCAGCGATTTGTACTGTCGCGCGCGTTCACAGCTTGGCGTCAGTTCGCGGTCGTTGCATCAGCTGAGAAAACGCGAGCAAATCGAACGTAAACGGCAGTTAATTTTGACACTGGCAATTACTCGTCGCGGTAACTTAAACGCGCGAACTGGCGAAGCTCGTTATTTCTGCACATTAACGTCGATGTTGATACTTTTGCGCTTAATGACTAGTATTTGTTCTGCGACGTAAACGAACTGATAAATATTTTTAAGTATTTTGAGTAAAAAAACGTTTGAAATATTTTTATCTGTTAGATATATTTTTATAAAAAGAATTGTGTTTACTAATACATATGTTTTCTAGTCTACTTATAAAAGCGAGATATCGCACTGAGAAAAATGGCTGGATTAATTCGAATTGAAAATGGACGAATTTTCAGGTTAAATCTACTAGAATTCTAATTGAGAAAACCGAAATTCTGAATAATATAATCAGAATCTTCTGGTTCATTCATTTTTAACTAGACATTTTCCTCAGTACGAGATATAAATTCTAGTATTTTGCTTGCATTTCTTTTATTAGAAATTTCTGCTGAAAATCACAAGAAAGCACTCCTTTTTTAATAATATTTGTAAAGTTAACGAAATGCATTTTTGAATATGAATTTATTTCGCGGATTATAAAAGAGATGCGGCATCCTATTTCACGCTTTTCGCTATTTCATTTCCCCAATCGTTTGTGTCCTTTCAACTGCCCGCATCAGCGAGAAGAGTTATGCAGGCGCAAAATTTCAATTATCTGAGAAAAATCTCCATTGATCCTTGGCGCGAGATTGAACGGCTATGAAATACGGACGGAAAAAGGAAGATTTGAACGGTTTGCTGGGATGTGGGGGAGAAAAGCTAGAGAGCGGTAAAAATCTTTATCGGACGATATCAATTTTTCTCAAAGAGCCCGCCTTGATGTATACTGGTACATCTCGAAGCGGCTTTAACGGATAAACGAGAGAGATGCACCGCCTTCGGGAATGCAACATCGTATTCGAATACACCGAATGGTGTTAGTTAACTCTTGAATGCAGTCAGCGTGAAGATTACGGGATGCATTTAATATACGGAAATCTACATGTGTGGCTAGACGAGTAGATAGGCGGAAAGATTTTTCCTGTCCTGAGTTTAAATCCTCGGGGATGTTGAAGAATTATACAGAATAATTTAACTGATAGTTTAATGTAATGTGTGTAAATATAATTTGATTAATTTGAAATCATTATTAAAACATGCTATAAACATGTTTTTTAAACAAAAGACATTGAATTTTTCAATACGACGTTTTGGATTGAAGGATTTGAATTCAAGGTCGCATTTACTTCGAGACGCGGATAATTTAATATACGAGAAAAATCGTATGACGCGGCAATAAGTCTCCAAAGTTCCCTCGTTATGCGCAAATCGCTCCTATAAAGCTTCGCGTTCGAGTATCGCGTTGCTAATTGAGGGTAAGGAAGCGTAAGAGCAAGCTGCGGGGATTTTTGAATAATGTCGACTAGTCGATTCGCTCGACCGGAATAAAATGCTCTAGGCGGTTCTCCATTTTCATGTAGGCGCGCGAGCTACGAGATTCTTTTTTTCGCGAGGAATTTACATCGCGCCAAGCCTCGGGCGATGCGTATGCGCGCATCACGACGTACCCAGTATGCATAATTAGGTCGTGATTGTTCACGACGCGTAGAAGATTGTCTCGTACCCATCGACGAGGTCATCACCCGAAAACTTTTGCCGGATTCTTCAGTCTCGATTTTACGTAAAAATAAATCATCATCCTACACCTTGTGAAAATTCTTCTGACATTTACTTGCGACTAAGTTTAAACTTAGTCCTTTGTTGTACAAGCGAAGCCATTGTCTCGAATGTTGAAAGATGAAACTTTTTGTATGCTCGTGGATAGCACGATAAAATCTGTTTTATTAAGTTATGAAATAAAGCATCAATTACTGAAAAAAAAGATATTTGTAATTATAATTACACGTTACTATTATGATTATTACTATGTAACGTTAATAATAATAACTATATGTATAGTTCTATTAACAAATATATATAGTTGGCAACCAAAAATGACTATAATTACAGTTATTATCGACATAAAAATGGTCCAATTATCATAAATTATAATTAAATATTTTTTGGGGGACAACTATAATATAGTGTTATCTCAAAAAAAGATTATAAGTTAGTAATTTTTACCATTTTTATGGTAATAACAGCTATAATTATAATCATTTTCAGTGCCAACTATAATAATTGTTGATAGAACTATACATATAATTATTACTATTAAAATTATAACAGTAATAATCATAGTAACGTGTAATTATATTTACAAATACCAAAAATTTTTCTGTCGGTGTATCAAAAATCAGTGCTTAAAATTTTTTTATATACAATATATTTATGCAAATTGTTACTAAAATGGCGATTAACAAACTAATTTCCATTTAAAGATTCGTATATTATACATTGAAAATTATTATCTCACATTACATGCAAAATGTCGTAGCTAATAAAATAAGGAAAAATTATTTATCAAACAAATTTCTAATCAAAAATTTCTGATCAAAAATATTCTTGTTTTTCCTTCATCCAATTTCTCTCGAATCTTTTCTGTTCGTTAATCTAATACTATATTTTATAGCCTGCCGAGGGCAATTTCTCGAGCTTAACGTAATTCCTCCGTCGAGTCTATCCGCTATAAAATTTCGCGGGGTTTCTTCCACCTCGTTCGGAAGTATCGAAAGTGCGATCGGTCATTCCTCCGTGCCGGCGTTGCTTTTATCGTCGACGTCGCGACGACGAAACCCTCGTTCGGCTTTAACAGTCCGCGAAAAACAGATCGATTGCCCGCTCGTTCTCGGCACGTCATTCGAACGAATGGAAAGGTCATTTCCTGCGAAAGTTACTTCCTTTCGCGTAGCGAACAATACGTGGTCGTCGGTGCATCGCATTGTTCGTATTGTAAGAAACGCAAGGCGGATCCTATCGCGATCGACAAGACAACGACGAAATTGCTAGAAGAGAATGTTGTTTCCCGATGTTCTCGCAATGTGCTCTTCCTACGTTCCGTTTTCAAATTGTCTAAATAAACGTCTGTTACACGTTAAGTTTATTTTACTTTTGTGTTGCAAAAAAAGGAAGTCGTACTAATTATACAAAAAAATGGTGAAATAAGTTTTTACGTATAGTATACTAGAAAATGTTCAATTAATATATAACCAATTAAATGTTTGGTTGACAAAAAATAATTTTACTTTTCTAGAGATTTAGTAATTATTACCAGACGATTGTTTATATTATCTATTATATTGGTAATACTTACTAGATATTTAAAAAAATACAATTATTTTTGATCATATTAATCAATATTTTATTAAAATATTCACTCAACATTTAGCAGTTATTACCAGATTTTTTTTTTCAGTGTATGTGTATACTGGAACTTATAATGTGACGAATAAAAGATGACATAAGATAATTCAATAATAAATAATTTTTGAGCTATGGTGTAACTGTAAAATTTTGAGCTATGGTTAAGTTAAAGATGTAAAGTTTATGTTCACAAAGAACTTTTAATACGGCATAGCTCAATTTATTATTCAGCCTTGTATATATGACATTTTTATTTATCACATTATAAGCTACATTATATATGTAAAATTAAGTAATTTTATCCAATTTTCCATGTAATTAGTGTGGAGTCCTTTGTACGAAGGGGTTCCATGATATGAAAGTACTTAACCGATTCTTTCAAAGAAAAATCTGCACCTTGCGCTGTCGAAGCTGGTGTTGTAACTCGCACAAGGAATCTCATTGCAACGTCTAAATTACACGCAGACCGTATTTACGCTGCAAGTATTTGCAAATACGTCCATAAATACACGCGATACGTGTCGGGTGAGAGGAAAGCGCATTGCCGCTTTAAGGTGCGTCTATGGAGGAAAAGGAAGAAAACGGGAAAGAGAACGAACCGATGTAGTGTGCAAACAGTGCTCGGGGTATGTTTCCCGAAACGGAAAGACCCTCGATGGGCGTTTATCCGAGCGCATACGCGCACGCAACACGTTTACGCGGCGGTACAGTCGTCGAGGTATACTTAAATGCGACGCGCCACGCCATTAAAATCCTCAACTCGGCAAGATGCCTTGTGACACAGCACTCTATCTCTAAATATATTTTGGAAATTAACATAACTCTCAGAATAGAGTAAATTGTTATCTTCAGAAAGTGTGTTAATTTTTATAAAAATATAATTATATATATAATAATAGAATTCAATTTTGTACATTTATATAATATAATGTTCTATATTAAAACAATCACGAAAATAGTAATACAAAAATATTTCAATACGTTTTAATTATATTACGTTAAACTTTTTAGATTAAAATTACGAGATTAAATTTAACATTAAGAAATTTTCTAAAATGATTTCGTTTTACCATGAATTAATGGATTGCACTTTGAATATGAATTTTTTCATTATTTCTGATTTAAAACTGGATATTTATATATATTTATTATATTCCAAATTATATTATTTAGAATATATAGATAAAGTACAAATAAAATAAGTGTAAATTAAGATATCTGAGTATAATACAGATATACATAAATGAGCTTTCAAATACTGAATAATTTAATAGTTATTATCTACCATGTATTTTCGAAGGATATTACGTACCAAAATGAAACATTATTACAAACAATATTTGTGTCTCTCACGCAATAATACTGCAACAATAGATTGTTATATGAGTTGTGTACTCAGGCGCAAGCATTATACGTAACATGTTTGGGCAATACGATATTTCCATGATCCGAGTAATTGGATGTTTGAATATCTCATGTATCATATTCTTTACGATATATATTTTAAAATTAGAAATTCAAAAATAATGATGAACTTAAGTAAAATGCTTAAATATAGAAAGAAAAGCAGTATATAATAGAAAGTACTTAAATTATATTCGATTGTCGCATTTTTCTAAATATTTTCGAATCTTTTTAAGCATTTTTTACATCGATTTCTTACTAAATAGCCTTTTTATATTTTGCACTTTCGCTTAAATAGGTTATAGTGTTAAATAGGTTATAAATTTTACTGTAATCCTGCATATTATTCTTGTAAATCTTATTTTGTTATTAATGATGGTTGTGCGAATTTTTGAGTATGCTGTAACTCGCATAACTCTAGTTGCATTTAAATGCGTCTTGCAAAGCAGCAATTTATTCGTACCATGCGATTATCGTAATATATTGCTCGAAAATTATTGCATTGATACCATCTTTTTACCATCTTTATACCGTCTTTTTGTCGAACATAAGTCCTTTAATCCGGTGAAAGGACAAACCGAGCTAAAAAAAAGCAACCGTAATGTAAGTCACAGCAATGTATTATTACTTTCATTCTTTCATCAGGAAATATGAAAATACACAACGATTATAAAGAGCCAAATGATTATAATTAATCGAAATACTCGTTATTCGAATTAACGAGTTGCATAAATCCACGACTTCGTGATCCTTTTGCCCCAACAAATCTCGTTAATCGGTAAATCAAACGTGTTGAGAAACTTCAGCAGAAACGATTCAGTGAAATTGCTGCGAAGAGAATTCGCATACCTTCTGTGAATAATGAGGCAAGATCTACTTAACTCTACATTTAAATAAAGTTACAGGATATAAACACAGTTATGTATGTATCAACTGGTAGATCGAGATGTGCAAACGAATGTTAAGATGTACAAGAAGTTACGACGTCGCGCTCCGACTCGACGTATCACGCAGTGATCGACGAAGCGCGTACTTTGACAGTCATTACACGGCCATGGAATTTACACCACGAGCAAAGTAGACGCGAGACGACTTTGTCCGCGCGCGGCTTAACGGGGCGGTGCTTTCCTCACTTCACTACGATAACTCGTAGAAATAAACCGAACTAGTTTCGCGATGGTCTTTAATCGCCTTCATTATCCATCCGCCCGTAACCCTTTACAGCATTTATATTGTTCTTTTTTTTTCTCCGGTTCATCGATGTCGTCGATAAAGTGTACTGTACGCGAGCGATTTGCACGAAAAAGCCACAGAACACGTAAACGTGTACACGCGTATATATACGTACATAAATGAACACGTATTTGATGACGACGACTCTCCCTCTTCCTTTCTTTCCCTTTCCCTTTTTGAAGTTGTGCCTCCTACATCCCTTATGCCCGGCTCCACCTAGTACTTTTCTCCCTCTGCACAAGGGAGGCCCGAAAGGAGGGTTCGCCCTCGAGTTATTATTATTTTGCCGCAGATATACATCGCGTGGATTCGCTTTAATGGTCTGACGTTTATTTCCTACCAGGGTCGGTTTTATTACCGAAACTGGTGAAGCAATTTATCTCGAAGGAAAGCCTCGAACGAAGGATCCATCATAAAATATGTATTATATATCGAATTGAGAGGAACAAGCGCAATTCATCGTATGGTATCATTAAGTAATATGATTTAACACTTTTCGCAATGATAATATATAAGTATGTTGCAATGTGCAAAGTGTGCATTTTGAGTAAGAAAACAAAGCACTTGCTTTCATTCAGCTTACATTGAACATAAAATTATCTGCTATTAACTGCAGTACACGTACGCGATCGCTGGAAGCTTAATTTAATAACAGGTCTTGACGAAGGTTAATTTAATAACAGACCAGCGTCTCTCCTTCGGATTCGCCAATGTATAATACCATATATTATCAAATTAGGAAACGCGTCACGAAATCTTATTCCTGACACTTGCTTCAAAGTCCAAAAGTGTGTATCTGAGAAGCAGAAGAATGTAATTTCAAGAAAATCAATTTTGAAGATAAAACCTACAATTTCGTATTTATGTATATACGTGCGCGTGGATGACTTTTAAAATAAAAGTAGATAAATTCAATCAAATTGAAACTTGTATGTACAATAATATACTGAATAATATATATATATATATATAGAATAATATTTATGTATATCCGTACTTTAACAATTTTTTATTCTAACTGATTGTATACTTTTAACGAATTTAAATCATCACATTAGAAGACTGCCATCATTCTGTAACTGCTAGAGTTTATTTTCAGAGCAATGATCTAAATATGATCGAAATATTTGAACACTAAGATCCGCTTTGACGAGATTTATTCTCATCGATCCAATTTCGTATTATAGTTATTTAAATATAGAATCGCTATTTCGCATTTGGTGATTTTGGACTTGCCACTCTCTATTTCCCAGATATAAAGATTTGATCCGACTCTGTGACTTCCTATACAATCTCAGTACAAGCAGAGAAAGAAAATTCTCGAAACACTCGAATGCATCGCGAGTGTCTGAGAGCGTAGAGCTTCCGTTAAGGGTGGAATCGCGCGCACATCGACAAGAAGGCACTTCATCGACGGCGAAACGAGATTTTTCGGCTCCGCTTTGCCCGCATACTCTCCTTTGTTCCCGTGAATACCAGTCGAGTATTCGATGGTAGATCATGAATGTTGGGGCGAAGAAAAGCACCCTCGTTTTGGCAGATGATCGTATACTGTTCAAGTATACGATCGACTTTTCCTCAATATATCCTTATGATTCGGAAAAATGGAAAATTGCTTTGACGAAGTGTTACGTTTTACAAATAGATAATGACAAATAATAATGTCGAATTGTCGGTTAGCGTCAATTTGTATAAAATTATTTTTGCAATGCATCATATAAAATTGTAAACTTTTTCTATTATGATAATTTATTTTATGTTTTTCTTTGACGTTAAAGTGCTAACGTAGGTATGCTAGTATAAAGATTATCTTAAAACGTGATATTGATGGTAATTTAGCAGATATATCAAATAGCTTCGTGTTCACGTTTATGATGGATTCCTAGAAGACGATTTGTCAGAAGGATAATCGTGTATTTTTAATTTTATCGATCTTATACGGATATAATTTACATCATTTTACGGTTATGATAGAATTATATCAAGTAAAAAGTTCAACAGATTTGAATAACGTATCTATGATTAACAACAAGTTAGTTAATTGACTACACTTAAAAAGTTATTTGCAGGTGACTGCAGTTTTGTAAACGGTGAAATATGTATGAACGTGTTTATGATAATTTGGTTGAATAATTTATTAGCATAATCGCTCTTTCAATCTCATCATTGGTTTGCAATTTGCATCACAGCGTCTTCTTGTCGTATCAGAGTGATTGCACTGACCAGCTATTTATAGTTGCGTAAGAATACATTGACGAATTAAAACCAGAGCTGCGTAACAAATCGACGTCGCCGTATAAGCCAAATAATTAGACCAAATTTATCAGGCAAGAGTTACGTATAGAAAGACATCTCGCACCTGTCCGCCCTGTAGAAATAGAGCTTTCCGCGCGTGTTTATGGTAATCTCGACTGAATAATTTATCAAGATAATCACTCTTTTATCCCTAGTCCACGTTCGTGATTTGCATCGACAAGTTGCGCGAGTTGCGCGGCTTGTTTAAAACTGGATCGAATAAAGATACATCGGTTTCTGCAATTGAAATGATAAATCAATAATAATTTACTTATCCTATAATTGTTACGCCGTTGTCTGATATCTCTTAGATTGTTCCTCTTTCCTTTTCTCTTAGATTCGTTCGTTGCACAACAAAACCCTCGTAGACGTGGTTAATTACGATCACTTACTAATTATCGGAATAGCAGGGCATTCTTATTAATCGGATTTACTGTGACGAAAGAATAATGCAATAAAAGTACAAAGCTTTGTAATTCGAATTTATGTTACACAATTGACAAATATTAAAATATAATTTTTTCGATATGTTTTTTGAATCTTTTTGGCACAAGCGAAATTTTATCTCTGAATTAAGAGAGGTCGAAATTTCCCTCCTAAAGTAATTAAGAAAACTATTTGACAATGTAACAGAAATGTTAAAAAGTAATTCTAAATTTTTCCACATTTTTTGAAAGTTCAGAACAGTAAAAAAAAACTTGGACTGAACGAAAAGATCCAGATTGCAAACGGAGAAAGTAAAAATATGACTGCAGACGGAGAGTTACATTTAATGTTTATTTAAAAAATCAAGTTTCGATTGATCGTGGAAATGTATTTATAGATATTACGATTTAAGTAACAATATGTTTCTATTCCACTCTCTCAATCGAATGGAATCGCGTTGTAAAACAGTGATAACGAATTCACGAAACGAGTAGAACGTATTACAATAGCTTATTTATCGAAATTGATTTAAAATACACGGAGCGGAAATTCAGCGTAGTTATTTCGTAGTGTACGTTAAATATTTCGTGGTAGCGAGAGACGGTTACCGTGCGGTCATGTTTGTTTTGATAACAGCAGGGGCGGGGCGGCGCGGCGTAGGTACATATAAGGCTGCCGCGCGCTACGTAAGCTATGTTATCATTTTTAGATTGAGACTCGAGCCGACAGGCAACAGCGCGTGCCGCTCCGTATATCGTCGCATTGCCCATCATGCATGATCGCAAATTCAAAGAAACATAATTATTTCCTGCAAATTATCTATATGCGCGATAAATTGACTTCCTTGATTAATAATTATAAACGTATTGACTATTTATCGCGATACGAGAGGGTTTCGCGTGAATCATTCATTTTACATAGTAATAGAAGATGGGAATTTCAAATTATACCGTACTATGATATATGTATATACGTCCATATATCGCGCATTTCTATTTCTCTAACGATGTTTTATCATTACGAATGTATCTCATGTCGCGCTTTGAATTTTTCGCTGATTTGCTCATTACTTTCTGATTAAGAGTATAGAATATAAATAGACAGAATGAGCGATTGACAAATCGACAGACTGAATGATTACAATAGTATTTAATTAATTGGATTTACGCGTTTGAAATATAATATATTGCGTATGCAGGTTGAGAATTTCGATTGTGCACATTTTCGGATAACCATAAATGATCATCATTTTCAAATTTTTCATTTAAAAACGGAACGGCTGTGATTGTGAGTCGAATATCATTGTTGATATTTTATTAATTAATAAATTATAATTCCGATATTTTTTTTTGTCAATTGCCTAATATAAATTCGATGTTTGTACATTGTTTGCAATTTGTTAAAAATTATTATTATTTATACGTTGTTAAAAATTCTCACCGGAGATTTTATTGGACAAATTCGCGAAATTTGCCAGTATCGAGCCTCGTATTTTTTCCCATCATTTTCGCGATTGCAATTCGACGGGATTACATTGCAATGAACAATAGTATAAAGTGCGCGTTGTATGCGATTAGCGTCGGGAGTGCCGTACGATGCTATATAACGATCGTAATTGATCATGTTTTTGTGAGTATTGTGTTGTGTACGAGTGCAAAAAAATATAATCCATAAGGAGAAGGCTTGGGGGACATCGGCACAGAATAATCATGAGAGGTGCGTAAATTATATTTTATTAATATATCTTTATAAAAATTGTGCTTGAAACAAAGATTTATTAATAATACACGATTTATATCCTATTACATTATTATAGTGTTATCTAAAGATGAAATCACATGATGCATGATCTCTTGAATGATAAGTATGCATGCTGCTATGATGCATGAACATTCATGAACATGCATGAACATATTCTACGATCTACTTAATGCTGTAAATACTTCGTTGACCAATCAAAAGAAAAAAATTTACGAATTGACAAACAAAGCATCCTTCAAAGCATTTGCAGCGTTAAGCGGATTGCACCTCTAGAATACGTTCAGGCATCAAAACCGACATGCAGTATGCATGCTTATCATTAAAAAAATCATGCATCATATGATTCCAGCTTAATATTGCGACGTGTTCCACAGTCGTATCGTATTTTAATACAACATTGGGAATAATCTTTCCATTTCTCACAATCGGCTTATTGTTAGTACACTTTCAGATTCTCTCTAATGAAAATATGGATGGTCTATGTTTCAGGATGTGATATTTTATTTCGAATATCTCTCTCGATATTTAATACATGATTCATATAATTATGAACACAAATTATAATTATAAATACGAGTCTCTAAATGATTTTTTTATCTTTAATTAATTCTGTCAGAGATCGCGGTACGATCAATCGTCTCAACCATCGGTATCGTACGTCAAAACCGAATCGACTCGCGTACTTTTCGCGAGACTCCCGAGGCACGCGATGAACACACGCGTGGGTTCGATGCGGTGCATTGCGCTGCACTACGCGAGAATTACGACGTGCGTTCGGCTGTGTGGCGGAGCATTAACATATAGATGCGATCCGTGACGCGGAATGCATACGCCGGATATGCCGCGCTTACGTTACCGCGCGATGATACGCGAACTGTGGGGAGTGGGCCGCCTTCGACAGGGGTAAGGTAGCCGAGGGCTACCAGTTCGTCGTAATTACCACGCTGCTTATGAATAACGGCGGGGGCGGACACGTGAGATCGCGCGGGTCCATCCCCGCGGCAGCGGAAAGCCCGCGCGAGAAATCGGGCCCCGGTAACGAGCCGACCGCGTATCTGACGACGATCACGCTGGTTTGCGGCGGGCCGCGAGATTTGCAGCCCGCGTGGGTGGATCGAGTCAAGTGGACCTTCTCGGCGATATTCGCCTTATATTATAATAATATGTGGATGTTAAGCTTGAAACACACATACGATCCGTTCGCTGCCGACTATTGGCAAACATGTTATCTATTAATAGGCTTTTTACAATAAGTCATTACCTAAGCTTTAAGTTTTAAACCGTGAGAAATTGATCATTTATAGTCGATTATTCTTCTTACATTCGACTGTGATTAGTCAATTTCTCACGGCTTAAGACTTTAAAGCTTAGATAATGGCTTATTGTAAAAAGCCCATGAGAATTTCTTATCGATTTATACATGATTTTTTTTCTATTTCCATCGACTTATTAAATGTAACTCTTCTCCTTCGTTGATTTTCTAACCTTCGGTATTAAAGGAATGAACAAGTCGGTTAAGATATGAATAGAAGATATTCAAACAGCGTTCTAGAGTGAAAAGTTACATATTCTATAGACATTTATTTCAGAAAATTAATTCTATGCGTGTTTTTACTGAGAAATAATTATTTTGTTTTATCCTCAATAATAAAAATGCAAAAATAATAAATTGCAACTGTCAACATTGCAATAATAAATTCAACTCAATAATATGAATACAGTATTTGCGCCGATTACATTTGAAATATCTATAATTAAATTATTTGCAATCAAAATAACGATTTATAACGATTAAATAACGTCCATATGATATTTATAAGTTTATACGGTATTTTAAATCCCTAAATTTGAATGTACATATTACCATATATGTATATTACACATGTATATACAAACACGTACAATCTTTATAATGCTATTTTTTCGGATATCAAGCAAGAGTTTCATAAATCTGGCATAAGTTTTGATGTTTTCTGATATTCTTTTATCTCTTTTTCTACTATACTCTCTTTCCGCTTTGCTACGATATATAATATAAGATATAGATCGTAATGGCATATACCTGCTTATACAAATAATATAAGATAGTTATATAGATCGAAGTGCATTAAATTACGAAGTTAAAGTAGCAGGAATTGAAAAATAAAAAGATAAGTCAATCTCGCTTTGCCATCGGGTAAAATAACGAGAGAAGAAGTACGCGAGAATGAAACTAGTAATGAAGTCTAAAAACCTGCACACGACGAGAGCAAGCATTAAGCATGATCAGCAGACTTCGTTCTAATGAAATTTCGACGACGCGAAAATCAAGAATCGACTTAATCTTGATCGTTCATTTCTTTGAGATACAAATGGATATAAACGTAAGTCGGCTAATACCGGTTTGGTGTTTTTTAACATTCTGTTAACCAACGTGATTTAATCTAAAATCGGCTTGTTACACAAGGTATCCTAGACGTCACGGATTCTCTTAGCTGTCAGAAAAACGTGATAAAGTTCCATTTTTCTTTAACAAAAACCCAATCCAAAATTATTCTCCGTTATATCTTTTTTTTATTTTCTACATGAAATATTTTAACAATTGAGTAAAAAATTAAATTTTTATCAAAATATAAACTTTACTTCAATTGTTGTAATAAATTGAAAATATAATATATTATATTTTCAATTATATTTATAATATAATTTCAAATATATATATATATTTATAATATAATTTAATATAATATAATATTTATTATATAATAACAATTATAATAATAAATTGAAAAATATGAGTCCAGAAATTTAAGGCACGTGAGTTAATTACGTTAATCTGCGATATCAAATATCTACGTATGTAAATATCAAAATTTCTTTATTAAAATGACTATTATTTTCATAGTTATCTATTCTTCCGTTATTTATGTCCGAGATACTCGTTAAGAATGTTAACTTGCGGCGACTTATCGCGATATTATCGAGATGCTGAGGCCATGATCGTGATTTCGTGGGGAAGGAGGAGCAAGAAGAGTATTTTCAGGAGGCCTATTACGGTAGATAATTTACGCAGGTTGTTCCTGCGGCAGTTTCCCCACAAGAATTTACAGTGACAGTACCACTCGGCGCGACACTCGCCAGGTGTAAATTCGATTACGATACTACTTGCGTCGATATTTCACAACTGTACGAGTGCAGTAGGTAACGTCGCCGTGTAATCTACAAGCGAAATTATGCTCGCCATGTAGGCGGTAAAACTTCTATGCGTCTCATAAAGAAACACGCGATAGCAAAAATCAAACGGGAACAAAATTTAATCCAATCGCGATAATTCCGTCCTAATGTAAATATTAGTTCACAAGAATTTTAAGTATTTCAGAAAGTAACTACATCGAAGTATTTTATTAGTTCGCAAAATAAAATGTAGAGAAAAATTTTTGCGAATTAATATCATAACTTTTTAATGTCTTATCTATACAGTAGCCAATAGTTTCCGTTAACATATGTAATTTCATGATCATTTTTGTCAATCTGTTTCTCAATTTATATTATAAGTTAATAAAATTCTTACTGTAATTAATTTACCCAGATAACATGCATGTTACATAAGATATCTAAAAGATGTCTAAAAGAGTCTTTTAGATATCTTATGCAACATAAATATTATCTGGGTTAAGAACACAATATTTTAAATACTAGTAAATATATTAAAATACTCGTATAAATTGTTGTAAAGATTCTTTATCTGAGCAATACAATAAAATTACTCATTGGCCGAAAACTTTTGGCAACCACTGTATGTAACCTTCAAACTTAGAAGTAGAATAAGTTTGAAGGTTACATAAGAATAAATTTATATATATAGAAGTACTACTCTCAAAAAATTTCTTTGTGACGAAAAGACAAATTGTCATCTTATAATCTCTCAATTGTATTTATTAAATACTTTTATCTTCAGTTCAATGATTGCAAAATAAAATTAGTCAAACAAGAATAATTTCTTGAGCGATCGCAATATCTGATAATTAGTATCATATTACCCGTGGGGTGTATTTGGCCCCAGGTGCAACTCGATCACGATATTCCTTTTCGCGCATCGATATTTCACTCGCGTTCGAAATGCAGGGAGCGTCGAGACGTAATCTGCGCTCTGCATATGGAGCACGCGTGGGTAGAAACGCGTGTATTCGATGCAACGAGAGAACTCGAGAGGGACGACAACTACGAGAGCCTCTCGCTTTTCATGCCGTCAGTTTTCAACCTGGAAAAATCACTCGATTCGTCGTGAACGCGAGATGTATTGTCAGCACAGTTTTACAAGTTTCAAATCAACATCTTATCTGATTATTGTAACGACGCTGCCGAGTGAAAGCCTGTTTATTCTGATTTTTGTTGCGATGTACGCGATAGCAATATAAACGTGACATTAAAGTGAATGCAATGCTGAAATATTTTGGTGTGAACGACAAATTTAATATAATTATAAAATACAAAATAAATAAATAAATATATATATATATAAGAGATATTTTAAAAAGATAAAAGGAATTTATATAAGTGATATTTATGAAATTATAAATAAATATATTTTTAGCTAATTTGAAAATAATCTAGAACAGTTGAATTACAAAAGTTAATTGTATTAAACAATTTTTAATAATTATATAATTTATATATTATATAATTATATAATTATATAATAATTATGTAATTAAATAATTATTATTTAATTTTTAAAAATTATATAAATTTTTATATTAAATAATTTTTAATATTTTGATAAAATACATTAAATGATACTATTACGAATTCTACATTTTTATTTCAGAATAATCAGTGACATAAGAAACCAATTTGCATACAGATTAAAACAGTTTTAAGCGTAGGAATTTAGGAAAGAACCATTTTTCTGCATAAAATCGGAAGCTATTCTCTGCAACGTCCTTAAGACAGGATCGTTGGGGACGACACTAAATTACGAGATAAAACTTTCTTGTTAAAGTTCTAGGACAGTAACTACATTAGTGTACATCGCCGGCACCTAATGTTTAATCCTTCTATATACCGCAGTACTGGTCTATGTACCGCGTCTTAATATTTTTTAAACATTTATTCCAATCAACGTAGACTTCTCATAATTAATATTTAAAGATATTTCACTCAGAATTTATCGCTTACAATAAATTTTTTATTTTGTCAAGTTCTATTTTTAACTATATAATAAAGAAAATATCTATAAGGTATCTGAAGCATAATATTTTTAGGCACATACAAATTAAAATGCTTTTTATTTAAAAAATTACAAATTTACACATTGCGAATATGTATTAATTTGAAACTTGAATGAAATGTGCACCATATGTCAAATTTAATTAGAACTGAACTCTGTCAGATTCTGTCCTTTACTTCTTCTATATATGATCTCAATTGAGAAAATATTGGCATCTAAAAGCGAAATTTATCGAGATGCATCGACGTCTCGAATAGAGGATTCGCTCACTTGCCCGAGCACGGCTAAGAGCTTGCTGTGAAAATCGCGCATCGTCTACGCGAGTGAAAATGCCGGAGTAAACGGGCGAGCCGCAAGCGAGGGTAGTTTTAATTAAGCCATTAGGGGTGGCTGAGAGGCTGCGACCGAGCGGCTAGACGTTCCAACCCTCTTTCTCCTTCTCGCTCGTTCACCAGCTCTATCTGCTCTGTCTGCTTAAATTAATATAGCGCCCGCATTCCGTTCTACCACGTGGCGACGAAGCTCGTATCCAGATCGACTTCCTTTCATCCTGATCCTCGTTAAATTTGCGGAAATAATAAAGTGATCGCACAGACTCAGATCCGTACCAAAGTTTACTTAGTTGTGTACACAATACGTATCAAAAGTTCAGCAGTCTCTCATTAAGAATTCGAATTTCACGGACAAATTCCAAACTTTTTTAGTGATGATTTCTCAGGAAGTGATGATTTTTATTACTGTATAAAGTTACGAAGTAGAAACTCTCCTTTTTCTTTAACATATCGTAGTTTCGATATTAATGCTTAAAAAGTGAATCTTAAAATTTAATAGAAAGAGATTCATTTTCTTATCGATAAAATTTTTTTACTTATATTTTGCAGATATTTTTGATAGTACAGAATAAAATATCGTAGAATTTTGTATAATGTGTATTTACTCAGTTCATTCACGTTTTCGTGAAGTAATATTTAATTCTTAAAACCCTGTACAAATGATACAAATATAAAATATTAATGCAAAAAGAACATGGATTATATTTAAAGAATATTATTAGCAGCGCAGATTTTAAAGCATAACAAATTCACGATTCATTAATTATTTAATAATAATTCCAAATCGAAGTGTAAAGTAAATTTTTCTTTCGTATTTATTTTGAAAAATTTACGCGAATTGATTTTAAAACGTCTTGATATTGCAGTACATGCTTTCTTTTATTTTTAATTTAGCGCAAAATATCGTTTTTTCAATATCATTTCAATATTATAATGGATTCGTGATTGTCACAAAATTACTTGGAAGATTATTATGCTCGTATTTATCTTATGTTTACCAGCGTTAAATGCAGCTGCTTAACTTTCATCTCACGTTTATATTAAATCATCGTACAAGACAAATGTAACTCAGAATCGGACATGGACATTAGTGCTGAATACGTGACATTAGAATACCGACCTACGTTAACATCGCTTGCCTCTTGAGACTCGAGATGTTATTTCCCCTTCTGTCTCTTCTGTCTTTCCCACTCATCTATTTTATCTTCTTACGTTCCATCGTTCACCAGTAATTTTTACGTCGCCCAGTGTGTCACTAGTAGAGTGTTCGACGCGTCGTACCGTAACACTCAGAATGTCAAGTAGTTCGACCGTAGGATAGTTAAACGCAAACAAGCAAACTATACATAGTCGCATGAAAGTGCGTATATACTGAACAAACATATAACGAACAAAAAATGGTTATTGTGGATAAAGTAAGATATATGCATAATTGACGTTAGAAGTTTTAATATATGTATGTTTCTCTAAATTACCAGTTACAATATTTAATAGAAACATTTGCAAAACATTTACAATTTGTCTAAAAAATATTTTTTTGTAGCTTTTACGTTGTGGGATATAATTAATTCATTAGTAATTTTAATTAATTAATAATTGTAATTTATACCTTTTACCGGTATTTTCTTCAAGAAAGTTACGTTGTTTACGGATTATCTCCACATCTTGATATATCGATATTGATAAATGTTAATGTTTCATGCACATTGGCAGTTCACTTTATTAGAGCGAGAAACAATCTGGTATAATATCAAATAATTGACATTTAATAATATTCCAAGACATGAAGATAATCAGGTAAACCATATAATTTTCTTGAATTATAATTAAATAGTTATAATATTTAAAAAGTGTAGTGGTGCGCTCGATAGTTGTATCCCACTTTATATATATACGAAAACAAATGTAATTAAACTCGTACTCTCTAAAAGTGAATCAGTGTATTATTACTGAAAAATAGTAAATATTTACCGATGATTACAGTTATAAGTGTAGCACTGAAGTCAGTAATAAAAAATACACTGATTCACTTTTAGAGAATATAGGTAATATGCAACCAATATGCCAAATGTAACCAGAGGCTACTGCGTTAATTCGAGCGAGATAGCGTGAACAAATGAATACGAATGTCCGAAAAATCGTGTTCACTGTTCGTTGTTCATTTGCTCAGTGTGTATACGTACCTTTGAATTTACTTTGCACTTACTTACCAGCTCGTCCATCGTATCCATGCTCGTCGTCGTCGTCCTCATGCTCGCCGCTCTCCTCACCAGCCGTACCCTGCGTCTGCACGACCCTGGGTATCTCTGCAAGAATACGAGATAAATGAGAGGAACGAGTCTGGATGGAAGGCTGAGTTAATCCTGCAGATGTTCATGCTAAGAATTTCTCGCTCGAATCGATAATTGTTTCTCTCTTATACAGAGATTGCGAAAAATATTTTCTGATCTTCTCGGAAATAGATCATTAACAATCATTAAAATCTTAAAGACGCTATCTTCGGCGACTTTTTTAATATATTTAAAAATATAAACGTTCATTATTTTATATTTGTAATATTTTTGATCCGAAGTAACGTGCATCATAAAATCTGAGTACATTAATTGCTCGAAGCACAAACAACCGTATGACATTTTCGCTCGTCCTGTATTTATTACGCTGACTGTGAGGCTTTTTGCATGATAAAATACAAGCATTGTGTCTTCGTGATACCCGGAGGTGGGCAACGATGTAATCTTTCGTGACACGAACACTCGTTCTTGATTGAAACTCGATTTGAAACTAAAAGCCGTCCGTGGCGGCGGAAGCAGAGGAATAGGCCCCGATCCGATGGTCGCACACACGTTTTCGCAAATTTCGCCTAATTGGACAAGCGCGAGGAGATCCGGTGTCGAGATCGTCGCGTGTTCCTCTCGATCGATCGATCGATCATTCTCGAGAGCAGTACGGGTGTGGTCGAGCAGCTCTGATATTTTTTTTTGCACGACCTTCTCGCCACCCTAGTAGCAGACTAAAAGATCGAACGTGAAATCAGCTTGGTGAGAGACTTTTTGCATTCTCTTTCTGGTCATACAACATTGCACGTTTGTATCATGGCGTGTACGCGAATATATCGATAACGATAAATCGCATTGACAGAAAGAGGTTTGCGATATTTTTTTCTTTTATTTTGAATTTATAATTCATATTTTAAATTCTCTGTAATTTTAGCGTTCTGAATCTGCTTTAGAGCATTATTTCTGAAAAACTCTGAAAGAGTTCAGACGTTCTCAAGAAATGTAATTGCAAGAAATCCGCTTTCTCTTTCATTTTTTTGACTGACCAGCATCTTAAAATTTATTCAAATGTATCATAACATCATCTTAAGAGAGGTACACACAATTTCTCTTATTCTCTGTAGTCGGAATACTATCTTCCTCGTATCGCGACATGCTTGGCGTAGCTCGCACAAAACGAGCTTGGCTCGAGGGGGGTGACGAGTGTCGACGGAAACGAAATCGAAATAAAAGATAAACGCGGCAATGAAACCGGGTATCAAGCACAGTGAACGCACGCGTGGGCGTGTACTTACTGATGCAAGGCGCAATATGCGATCTGCTCTGTTGGTAGCCCCTGGCGCATCTGTTGCAAGTAATACCGGTTACGCCGTCTTTACAGGGACACTGGCCGCTGCTCTGGTTACAGGTCTTTCCAGAAGCTCCGATCGGATGGCAGTCACACGCTGTAACATAAAAAACGAGCTATTTAGTTAATAGAAAACGAGCGTAACTTTATCAAAATAAATTTTTGAGAAAATTAAAAATTAATAAATTTAAGGATAATATATATTGCTTTTTTATTTCATTATATGTATATTATTTCTGTTATATAGAAATCATTCAGAATTTATTTTGTTATTTTTATCTTGAAACATCGAATATGTACATCAGTCCTCTTTTAGCTTCTGCACGGAAAGTATAATTTTGCTGAAGTATTAAAAAATTTAATTATATATAGATCTGAAAAATAATTTTGTTGGACTATTAAAATAATTATGCAGAACATTTTAGTTGATTGCTAGAATACTAAAATTTTTTCCAGCTTTGCTCATCATGCTTGAGTTTCCTACATATCTAATTATTTCGATGGTTCAACAGTATTATTTTCAAATCTATATCTAGCTAAACTTTTAAATATTTTAGTAAAATCGTTCTTTCCGTGACAATTGGGAAAAGCGTAATTTAGTTAGACACGTGATATAAATGGTATGATTAATTAATTATTGGAGAAAATTTTATGTCAAAGCAAACTGAAAATCGGATGAAAGAGAGCTTTAATCAAGCTGGTCGCGCCAAATCCACTTGCGTCAACCCGCTGATATTAGTGCATGGTGTTCGAACTTATTGTCGTCTGCATATCTCGTTATGCTGTACCGCACCTTTGAGATACGCTGATTCTATTAAGAAAACAGCGTAGATAGGCGACCTGGAAAATGATGGAGATAGCCAAACAGGCATGACGATCCGCTACCTGAAATTAAGATAAAGCGCGGACTTTACATAGCGCCTATAAAAGGACCTTGGCCATTGACTGCATCTCGATAAACGGAAGATCTTACGCGGGATAAAAGCGCTTCATTCCCACGAGCAAGACACGAGGAGTATACTGATGTGGTGGAAGTTCTCGCGATTATCGACAAATTGAAAATAAAATAAAATTTTTGAGATTGATTATAGAAATTAAAGAACTGATTTTTTGAATTCACGTTTAATTTTTAAAGAATTTAAGATTAAAATATATTATCGAAATTATGTTTAGGAATATTCGCGTTTTAACCTCATTCAAATAGAAAACTTATCTATCATCATATTAGATAATAAAGTGTCCAGAAACGTTCAACCAAGAAATGTCTCTCATTAAATATATAATTAATAATATCAGATATCTCAGATATTTTAATGTCACACAGTGGTCCTATTTTTACAGATAAGATTTTTTTTATTATGATTTCTTAATTAATTTAAAATTTTTCTGTTACAAAACTATCGAGATATCAATAGATTTCTAATTATAAATAATTGAAAATAAAAGATATTTCACAGATTGAATTTCAGAGATATAAATAGACAATGAAATCTTATTCTTTTCTCAGATTTGAATTAAATTGTGAAAATTTTAATTTGAGAATTGATCATAACAATATTATAAATGGAAAAGTTGCAAAAGATATGCCTTGAAATTTTTTAGAAAAACTAAATTTAAAATATAAAAAAAATCTCATTTGAAATTAATTTGATCAAAGTGGGATATACTGTACATGACGTGTTATATAGGTATCGTAAACGATAGAAGGGGATTGCAAGATGGATGCATTCCAGCCTTATCCTAATTTTATGCGCCCTAATCTTGCGTAAGACACGAGTGTGCGAGATATTAAAGAGCCTATTGCTACACGTAGGACAAAGAGAATCTTCATTGATCATTCCGGAGGATTTATAAAATCAATCAAGCGTGTCTCGATGACTGGATCGTCAAAGCATACTTCAGAGAAACTTATAAGCTTCCCTTAAGACTTGATGAAGAAAATATTTTTTAAGCTGAAGAGAAAAGTTAATAAATATTCAAGCGACCACACGTTTAATTATACCGAATAATTTGCATAGGTACAGGAAGGAATAACAATTATCTCTTCGAGTACTCCTTTGTTTAATATGAGTAAATGAAGGTCGTTAATTTCTCTTTAATTTATATTGAAGACTTATCGAAAATTGAGGACAACGTTATTGCTGATGTAGTTATTATTAAGCATAATACTTATATCAGTCAATATCTCGAAAATTACAGAACAAAAGGAAAGTAATAAATAAAATTGATTTATTGTTATATTTTGACAGTAATAGATGTTACTTGAATGCTACAAGAATGATACCTGTTTTCTTTTGTATAAATAAAATGCAAATAACTTGTGAAGATAAAAGGAAAACATAGAATCATGGTACAAGTTATCATAATTATCCGAGCATTAACATTCCGTCTCTCGAGAGAGTCGTACGTCGCCAACGCGATTTACTACCAATAATCGCAACAAAATTGCGCTCATCATAAAATAATAACCCGACTGATTTACGACAACCGTGTATAATCAACTGCAGTTATGAATCCTTCTCGTAAATTGTATCGTATTGATAATACAGGGCAATGAAAAATTTATGTCGCACACGAAGGACTAAAATTAACAGCAATGTGTGCAAAATGAATCTCATTATTTGACATACGAGATATATACGATTTGATTAAAAAGTAGATACATCATTGAATTAAAAATATTTTTGAGAAAAAATTTTCAGGGAAGAACATAAAGTTTATTGAAATAACAATTTAATTCAAATGGTTGCATTAATTCTATGTCACAAAATTTGAAAATTTGTTATTTCAATAAACTTTATGTTCTTCCCTGAAAATTTTTTCTCAAAAATATTTTTAATTATGCGTAATTATTTTGATGAGAATAAATTGATAAGATACATTAATCTTTTTTGTAAATATCACGATCTGTTCATTTTATAACAGAATCATGATTCATGATGCAATAAATGGATTCTAATTATCTTAAGCCTAC
The DNA here is from genome assembly GCF_001594055.1 of Mycetomoellerius zeteki. Classification (NCBI taxonomy): domain Eukaryota; kingdom Metazoa; phylum Arthropoda; class Insecta; order Hymenoptera; family Formicidae; genus Mycetomoellerius; species Mycetomoellerius zeteki. The sequence goes on from NW_017255933.1 coordinate 1,523,024, forward strand.
TAAAGTCGAGGCAATAATTAAACGAGACTGACGTCTCACTGTTTTCTAGAATTGACGCTACTAACCATGGGACAAAGTTGATCCTTATCTTCTTTCGCAACTCTTGTCGAGAGCTAATTGTATCGCGTGTGGTATACGGGACAACGTCTCGTTTAAATTTCCATTCCCGGCATAAATTACCATCTGTTTCGCGAGACGGTCCACGAAAATTAACGGGGAACACGATTCACATAATTCTCAATCGTCGACGGCTTGCACATTGACGTGAATCGTTGTTCGATCGTTCTTGAGCGAGCTAACTGCTTAGATTCATGGCGCGCAATCAAAATACAATCGCCCAATAAAAATTTTATTGCTATGGGTACATATCTTCGTGATTAGCGTTTGACATAAATTGGACTCGCCAATATTTCGTACAGACAACATTCGATGCCGACAACATTCTTGTATCTTATTTGACTATTCATTACCGAAGTGAACTTGACATGGCAATAATTCTATCGGTTTTTTAAGACACTGAATGAGATTACAATTTTTAATAGTTATATAAATGGCAAAATATTACTGTCATTCATTTAAATTGAGTTAGATGGAATAAAAATATTTTTCAGCTTGTTTACGAGAGTTATGAAAAAGAACAATTTTTCATGTAATTCATAAAGAAATATCATAAAAAACAATTCATAAAGAAACATCATAAAAAACAATAATATGTTGTAGAAATCTTGAAGAACTGTCTTAATGTTTGAACGACGAATCTTTTCGTTATCAATTAGATTTTATCATTTAGCACCATTTAACTTGGATTGCGCGACGAATAGCTTAATCAACCGCGAACGTGCACGAACTAGTTCGATCGGCGGTGCAGATTGCAATTCCGCGGACGTGTGTCACGGGAGGTCACGACACGGTTTATTGGTCATGCGGCGTTGTCATTAGAAATGTCATAAACAGTGATTAGAGACATCACGGTGCAGCGACGTAGTTCAAGGATTACTACGTTTCTTGTTGCGACGACCGCCGTCGGGGATATAAATTACCGTCGTCTTCGGCCGCTGTCTTCGGTCGACGTTGGAAACGACGTTCGACTTTCGACACCTAAATCGTTGTAACGGTTGTTTCGTATCCGTGCGACTTGTCTCCGGAGACAAGGAGTCGTTTGTTCCCTCGTTACGGGCCCTTTCGTTACCTATAAATTCGTTATGCAACTCTCGCCGCGAGACGCCAGACGTCGGAGATGAAAGCGGCAATCTCGCGTCACAATACCGCGAGGTATGGAAATCATTCGAGCTAGGATTCTTGGATATATCATTAAAATCGTCACCGTTATTGCAACGGCATTGCGCACTGCAAAGATAGCTTATTGAAAAGTTAGCCCTGCTGCTATTTTTCTACTTTTGTCACTAATTTATATTATATTTATCGTGAATTAATATAATTACATTATTAAACAGCTTTGGATTTGAAAATTATTCGGATTTCAGTACTTTTTCACAATCAAGCTTAAAATAAATGTTTATAAGAATAAAAGTCCATATAGTTGATAGTAGAATTTCAAATTGCAAATTTTAATTAGGTCTGTAATTATATTTAAAATGATATTGTTATTATTGTTATTCGGATCTTGGTTTCTGCAAATTTAAATATGGCTATATAATATATATTTCTAAATAATTAACTACATGTATATGTAAAAATAATAAGTATAATGAAACAAAGCGAATACATTCAGTGATTTGCGATTTCAATATAAAGAAAAGCCTTGAGCAATCTTTGTAATTCTAAGAATAAACACGCGAAGATCAGATGAAGGTTGTTCGAAAGTTGACGATTAAACATAGTACTCGTTAAATAAGGCAACTTTTTAGTACCATATTATCTTGTTACGTAACAAATTACACAAGAGACTTAGTATTCGAGAGATACTTCTTACACGCGATCTAAAAAGCTAATGTTACATGGATTTGATAGCGATTTTAGCAGAATAGGACAGGAAAAGAAAAATAATAATACTTGTATGTTATTTTCCTATATAAAACTGCATTTTCCCTAATTTATAAAAGCAATTTATTCCATTTTTTCTAACTTGGAATGAAACAACTCAAATTACAAAATTATTAGAATTGCAGGAAAAAGAGTTACATGAAAATATACTTGTTATGAGACATTCTGTATGTAGAACTTGCATCAATGGTAATAACTGTGATTTCCCTTAGCGACCCTTCACTGCTGGCACGCAAGTGTCTCGTATCTCATCTTGCCATCTCTTTGCATGTTTCTTCAGATTATATTAACGCTAAGAAGCCATTTCGTTTGTTTCCTATCTTTTGTTTATTGGTGAGATCTAAGCTGGAGAAGACACTATGTGCGCATGGCCGCGGTTAAATCCATTAAGCGAAGGATATGAGACGAAAACGATTATGATGCCTGTGTACAATAGATCTCTCCCTATCTTTAGACAACTATTCTACAGAGGCACGTTCCTATTCTAATGAATTCTATGTTAACCTGATCGCCAGAATCGGAAACGGGAATTATCGGATTATCGCGCTAGCGGTAAGCCGAGCCGGTTGTGCCGTTTTCACATGGAATTAAATCCAGGATTAAGAGCACGTCTATTCAGAATTGCTTGTCAACTTAAACTGTGCTCTTGTTCGTTAGTTGCTGCTGATTATTTTGTACCACCATAAGATTGTGTCTTTTATACATTTATCGTAACAATTATTATTATGGTCAAATGTAGAAAAAAATTTTCATATAATAATTTTAATTTTAATTTCTTAAACGATTATTTAGATTTTCTCTATTGTTTCTCACAACATATGAAAATCCCATATTTTCAGTATTATCTCATATCTCCAGTAGTTCATTCTAGAGATTCTTAAGTAAGAAATTGGATCCGGTATATTTTTTCAAGATCTGCTTAAGATAGAATGAGATATTCATGCGTCTCATTTCATCTCATTCTATTTTAAATGTCCTGAAAAATATGGTGGATCTAATCAAAAGTTATCTAAACGATGTCTAATCTTTTACTTGAAGATCTCTAATTTATTTATTTTGAATTACATTTTGCTATTGCAGGATTATTTGATACTTTTTAATATTTCTTCTAAAAACTGAAAATTGAAAAAAATTAAAACACTGAACAGTGCACCGAATAGCCATCTTTAATCATTCGTACGTGACTCTCGCTCTCCCTTTCGCTTTCTCTCTCTCTCTCTCTCTCTCTCTCTCTCTTTCTCTCATGCAACAAGTCTACTTGGGACTCAGAATCGGGCTCGTTCCTGGTGCGTGTACGTCTACGATAGTATCTAGGAGGGCCGGTATTCAGATGTGTTCTCGAAAGGTCAGTGCGCGAATGATCGGTACGACGCGACGCGACGGCGCGCGTTCAGGAAGCACGACGAAGCACCGTAACTCACGTTTACGCTTGCGAAATGAGCGAGCATACTGGCGTGTCACTTATTGCCAGCTAATATAAACATGACTCCAAGACACCCATAGAAGAAAATGTGCGAGGCTCGTAAATCACGGTCATTTTACATTTTACTCATATGTCAAGCACGACACGCCGTTATACATGGCAGCGCGGGTCGATTTTGGAAACTATTAACTTGAACTATCACATCTTCCACGCCATAGGTTGTACAACCACTCCGCTTCAGAGAAATCGTACTGCGCGATCTCTAATGGTTCCACTTGTTGTAACGAGCCGAGGCATACATACTACACAGTAATGTCCGGCGGTCAACCGTTCTGACTATTCCACACCAACATTCGTTCACGTTTCTTCCTGCTATTTATCAAATTTTTCTGTTTGAATTTAAAATTATCTGCATTCATATACACACGCTTGTTGCACCGTTTGCTTGTTTTAACCTTTTGGATTCTTATGAATAATGAATTGTTATAATGCAACAGTTGAGTTAATTTTGCAAATGTTTTTTGTATACTATTATTTTCTAAATATTTCTACTCAACCAGTGTTTTTTCTTGTAAAAAATTCTCACCTAGAAAATAGAGTACTTGTATTGAAAAAAATGTTGAAAATGAACGAACCAAAAAATTTTAATTTATCAATCAGAATTTCAATTATCTTAATTAGACTTCTAGTAGATTTAATTTTAAAAATCTAGTTCATCCATTTTAACCAGAATTTCGATTAATCTAATCAGACATTTTTCTCAGTGCGATAGAATCTTGAAATTTATATTCCACAACATTGTCCCTTTAATCGCACTAAATCTTATAAATTTTTAGATTCGTTTGATATTAATCAATATAATAGTTCTTAATTGTATTGAAAAGCGTAACTTTACGTAAAATGCAGCTTTTCACGCGTTTTGCATCGAAAAAATAAATGTAATCGTTGCAATTTTTTTTCGTTTCTGCTTTTTTGTAATGTAATTTTCTCGCCGCCCTCCAGCGAGACGATGTTGGTCGGATCACGAATATTCGCTAAAAGGAGACTTCAGAGAGACGAGCAAGCGAGCTCGCTGGCTCTTCAAGTCATTCCGCTCCTCAGTTCTCTGTTGCCTCTTCTCGCGATTAGCATACCGACATTCGTGGAAATACTATGTTGGAAAGGTTATCGTGGTTCTGTCCGCAATCTATAATAGTGATGTTATTTTAATCAATAAAATTTTCGTTAACATACCAATAACCCACGTATGAAGTTTCATCTGATCTTTCGCGATAAATGAATGAGGTCTGGTACCAAGAAATTAACTGTACCGTTAGCAGATAATAAATTTATCACATTCATATATTCACATGATTTGTTCTAGAGAAAGATAGATAGAGAATACGAGACTATACGAAGTCTAATTTTATCGATTCTACATTTGAAATGGAAAATTGTATAAAATTATATAAAATTATATATACAAATTAACTATAAAAAATCGTCTAAATACTGAAAATATAAAATATTTTCTAAATAAGCAATTATATTTACAAATTAAAGAACTTCTCGAAAGTAAACAGTTTTTAGAAATTTATTTAAGAATATTTTTTAATTATTAACATTTTGTTCGAAGAATTAAAAACAATGTTTAAAATATTTGAAACGAAATTATTTTTATAAAATATTATGAATTTAATAAAATGTACATTAATAAAATGTACATTAACAAAATGTACATTAATAAAATGTACATTAATAAAATGTACATTAATAAAATGTACTAGAGAAGTAATAAAAATATTTGTAGGATTTAATATAAATTTGTAAAAATACAAGGACCGTGCTAAACGAGTACTAACAAAAGTATCAAATTTTTATAAAACGTCTGTCAAAAATCTTATCTTCTATAGGACAGAATAGAAAGTGCGATCTCATGCAAAATAAAATAGAAATATGACGTAAATCGTATAATGCTTCACGAAGTCGTCAATTGCCATAATACCACTCTTTCGCATCATCTGCCGTAACATCTTGCGCTTCCGGCTCGGTTCAGGGTCTCCCCTATTCACGCTATTGATGTCGTGAAAGCGTGAAGCGGTCCCTTCGACAGCATCTTCAAGATTAATCCGTTTCGCGGAAGTGCAAATGGTCCCGTCGTGCTTCTACTATCGAGGCTATGGATTTAGTCCTGCCGATTTAGACCTCCGTCTTCCATGTTATCCCACCGTTGAATCCAAAACAGCACATTTAAGCTTCCTCTTCTTTATTTTCATTAGTAATGTGATAACATTAATAATTTACGTTTAATGACAATGAAAAAAAAAATAAAATTTAAGGTACAAAAAGTTCTTGGTAATTAAAATTTTAATGTAATAACTAAAAAAGATATAAAGAAAAAGATATTTAAGATAAAGAATATATTTTAAGAAAAATATATTTAACATGAGACACTATTTTGTTTTTTCTTTTGACATAAAATTTTGAAAATTAAACACATCAGATGAGAATTGTGAAAAATATATATAAAGATACTTATTTATTTTTAAAGAGAAACTTAGAAAATTATTATTTCAATATGAAATTTGTCTATGATATTATCAATGTATTTAAATATATATATTTATAAGGAATATTTTTTATAACAGATGAATTGTTTTTCATAAATTGGTATAAATGATATATATATAAAACAAATATGATTTTGATAAATTTCTTCCAAATTGAAATAAAATAGTAAAGTTTTCTCTTTAAAATTATCTTTCTCATTATCCTATCCGCCAATGTTCTCAGATGATACGTTTACTAACATTGGTTTATGCAGCTTCTTCGAGATTCCCATCCGGAAGATTTAGTCGATAAGTTGCGAGAAGCTCGGCTTTATATTATGAGCTTAAATCGTAAAAGCGACGCTATCGTTCGCCGCTTAGCGATAATCTCCTTCAGATTAAATCCTTCGATGGCAGCACGAATGGTCGTCGCGTTCCTCTTTTGGAGAGGTTCTTCTTATCGCGACAGACACACCACTTTCACAGAGAAGACACCTCAAGAACTTGAATGTCCGTCGTTTCTCCTCATGATACTATTATCGTCGCATCGATCGATCGACCTTGGTGCGTGAACGATCGTACGTTAGTGTGCATTCCTGGATAGTCTCGCACTTTAGAATCCAACTGGAAGTGTCTCCGACTCGCGACGTCCAGACTGAGTAATCAGCCATGGTCAATGACGTTAGAAAGTTTACCCTTGGCACTCCTATTTATCTTTCTTTTCTTTTATCTCTCTCTTTCTCTTTTTTTGTCTTTCTCTTTCTTTCTATATCGTGAGGGATTAAGTATTTTTTGCATTAAATATGCATCGAGTCGTCGACAACGTCGACAAATATGCCACGAATAGATATTTATGAAATTCCTTATTTTATAAATGTGCACGAAATAGATTTTTCGCGACGTCGAAGTTGTAAAAGAAATAATCGATATTCCTGTCTCCGGATTAAAATCCAATCGGTATAAACGATCGCGGGCGCCGCTGTGCCAAAGCTCGTTTTACATAATGAAATTCCAAACCTGCTTTCGACAGCTCTTCGTTCTTTAGGATTGACTGTATCGGCAAGCGATACCGAAGTCGGTTTTTTCTCTTTCTATGATTTAATAGTACCTATTTATTTCTTCGATAAATTAAAATTGTGAGGTGTCCGCAAGAAATATTATAATTGTTGAATTATAAAAAGCTTAAAAAGTAAAGACTTCTCTATTGAAATTTCAGAATGCATATTGTACCTCACTTTTTTCTTTCTAAAATATTTTTAATGTATTTAAAACAGAGAAAAAGAAAAAGATATTAAAAATGCATTGTAGGAATTCTCATGCATGCAAATACTGAAGGAATCGCGTTCTCAATATCTCGATTATTTTGTTAATCAAATTCGATGTCAGTTTTATTCGCAATAATCGCTTTGCATAATGAAATTCAGAAACAGCCTTTGACAATTTTTCGCTTCTCGTCGACAGATCCGACTCTTATAAGAACCATGAAAAGAGAGAAGGTTCACCGAAAGAAACGTGACATATCCCTCTCACCTACTTGCTTATGCACGCTCGTATTTTTCATGCGAAGACACATTGAAAAGCGGTTAATTACGATTGCATTCGAAGTCGAGTACATATCTTAATAAAAAGTTAGAAGAGAAACTCCTCATTATGTGTATACTGTTCGAAGTTATTTTAAACTCTTCTTTAGCCTCATAAGCGTTTAATGAGCTCACTTTATATTGAATATATTAAAACATATTATATCAAACATGATTCTCTTGCTATAAAAGCAATTCCAATAGAAGTTGTTACGCTTCTGAAATTATTTTGAAATTCAAAATATGAAAGAATATGATAGGAAATTTAAGTTATTCTAGGACTATGATAGGAAATTATATTCATTTACAGCAATTGATTGATAAATATAATTATTATTTCTTTAAATAATCGCACGTTTAATTAATATCTATCTCTTTTCAAATTGCTCGGACGTTTTGATCATCTGCTTTTTTCTTGTATTCTTTATCTTACGTTTCTCATCCGTGTAATTGCATCTGCCAATCTGTCTGTTTCATGGCCAATCTCTATGTCGTCACTTAATTGATCCATTGCAAACGTATAGTAACCATAGACTAGTGATTGTATCCTTTTAAGAATCGTGCAGCGCGAAATTCAATTGAAAGGTAAACGCAGCGTTCTGGATGGTGTTCCGACTTTATGCGAAATATAGCCAGGCATTCCCCTCTAAAAGTATTTACGGGAGAACGCATGTCGAAACAACATCCACCTAACAATTCGTTTATTTTCCATTGGCAGGATATGTTACGTCACACGAAACGGGGTCTTTGAAAAATTTGCGTTGCGCATAGAACGTTTTTTTATGCTAGTTTAGCTAAATTTTTAATCTTTTAAAGACAAACATTGATCCCAATTTCATAATGTTAATTAGTTGAATTTTTGATATTACTTTAGTTAGTAAGTCTATAGAATAATCTGACAATAACATAATAAGACTTTTTCAAAGTAATATTTCAAAGAGATGCAAGAGAAGTTTTATCGCATTTATTTTCTATTTATTATAATGTTTTTCTTTATATAACAGATATCTATTTATTTGATCATTATTTAGGATAAACTTTTTTTATCATAAATGAAATAAGAATCAGTTTCTTATATTCATTTGCCCCTGATCTCTTGATTTTGATTTCTGGCTGAAGATCATTGTACATAAAATTTGCATAAAATGTCTATATGATTTGTGAAGTTTATGCTTCTCGTAAACTGTTTCTCACTAAAAAGTACAAGTTTACTGATCGCAATGCATCCTGAAAAGATCACGCAGGCTAGCATAATCGTGTCTAAATGCGCAAATGTGTGGGAGAAGAGAACCGACTGGATTTCGGGAATAGGGAGCGGTTGCGTTCATCCAGATTATCATGGTCCAAAGAATCAAGGTAGAGAAAAGTAGGAGAAAGAGAAACCGAATAAGAGAAGAAAGCGAAGCTCTCTCTGGTGCGTCATAAATTCGACTTATCGGGTCAGTCTCACGAGCATACACATATTTATATTCCTATACCTACATGAAATTGTTAAGGCGCCTTAAGCCGATTATCGAGGAGAATCAAACTGACCCTGAAAGGCTTCTTCGTCGTCTTCTTGTTCACCCTCTCTATTCGTTCTCCCCGTGAGTGTTAAAAAAAGTTACGTTGCAATTGCGATTGTTTTTATCTTCAGGCAACCATTTTTGTTATTTCGATCTATACTAATTATCTAGTCGATTATCAAATAATTTTTTTATACAGTTGTACGTATCATATTAAATAAGTATAATATATACGTTCCTATATCTTTCTAACGACTAATTAATTAATAAAAGATCATCATTTAATGAATATAATCTATTAAATTTAGAAGTTTTATTAGCTTAATGTGTGTGGGATGCAATTTTAATATAACATAATTAACTTCTAATAATTTATTAAAACTTTTTTTGAATTTTATTATAAATGGCCACTATATTCACTTTATCGACATATTCACTAATCGGCTTATTTTATGCGTTATTATGTATTACTAATGTATGAATGGATTGAGCGTACGAGCATAAACTTGGAGATTTAACGGATAACGTGCGATATAAAGAAAATTTCAACATCCAATTCGAGAAACAAAGAATTATCGAGGGAGTAATTTTAATAATAAATAACCGTTGAATTTAATTCGCCATAGACATAATCCGATTATAAATATGAAACTCCTTCCTCATTTTAAAAAGCTCTACCGTGGCACGTCATCGCGTAGCTTTCGACTTTGAGTAGTCAGTATTTCGAAGCCAGTTAAAGCAGATTCGGAGATGGGTGGCCAGATAAGGATCTTTATGGCAACGGACGTCCTCTTACAGGTGGCATAAATCCCGCGCGACTAATTAGAATTTTATAATGGAACGAAAATGGGTATCAGATTACACGGTCGGCGCGCGCTGTCTGGGGATCATAATTATAAAATGCAGGCGCATGTGCCGAATTTACATTCTATACTCTGCCCAAGATGAGATCGCGATGAGACTAGGGCGACGTAATATATATACTAACATTACTAATCTGAAAAATAAAAAAAAAGAAGGAACAAATACAAAATTAAAATTTATTACAAATTTTATGAATTGGCAGTGCATAGCAATAAAATCTTATGTACTTTCAAAAACTACAATAATTTGATTAAAATATCAAATTTGACAAAAATATCACGTTACTGTATTTTTAACGTAATTAATTTTTAGCTAGCATTCTTACTAACATTAAAATAATTTGCCTGTTTTGGATGGAAAAAACTCTTCCTACTTCATTTAAGTCGAATTATGTACTGAGTTTATAAGTATAAAAATTATTTTATTATCTCACCGACAGAGACAGTCGTAGTGTTTCTGTATCACATAAATTAGCCGCGAGTAAACATATTTGTATACTGTGGAATTACAGCGTAAATTGAGAGTGGTACGGAAATTAAGGTAAATGCAAACGGTGAAGATTCAAGAGCTCTCAACTTGGTGCCAACGACTCTTCGTTTTTTCCTCACGGATAAATCGAGTTCCGCTTCCATGCAATTATTCCGGCGACGTCCATTTAACCGTTATGATTTATTACATGTTTCCGGTCGTTCGCTAAGCCAAAGTACGGGCATTATAAAATTATGCAACGTAATTTCACAGTAATATTATTATTAAAAGCTATTCCCAAAAAGGAGAAAGCATTTTTAAAAAGACAGCCATATATATATATATATATATTTTATAATATCGTAATCTTTCTAAAAAATTTTTAATTTTTCTAATTTTTAATTTTTCTAATTTTTATTCAAATTTATATCCATATTACAAGCTCCAATTTAATTGTATCTACTTTATATTGCCGATAGATTAATATCATTATATCTCAAAATATTAAAGTCATAATATATATTTATTATTGAATATATAAAAGAATAATAAAACAATAAAGTAAAATATAAATTACATAAAATAGTTATCAATATATTATAGTTATCTCCGATTTTGTCAGAAAAATTGTTCATTCTAGATATACATGTAATAACATTCGTTAAAATAATTTATAAATAATCGATAGCGATTATCACACTGACAGAGCTGAATTTCATTATAGTGGATTCCAATATTAAAAAACATGTGACATTTTTACTTTAATATCGAATTTATAAAATGACGATGAGATATCACTGTTCGCGACGTAATGGTATTTCAGTGTATAATTTCATAAATCTATTGACGTACTTTCAACTACATCTGATGTTTATTTTACAAAAGATAAAATTAAGGATAAAAACTAATGTAATTTAAATATTTAATAAGGAAGTTTACATGGATTATTTATCTCCGTGTCTCGATACATCGTCAAATGCCAATGTTTCGTGAATATTGCAATTCACTTTATCAGTATCAGATTGCTCTCGTCCTGATCATGGTTCTGATGAAGTGAACCGCAATATTCATGAAATATTGGCATTTAACGATGTATCAAGACACGGAGATTACCCGTAAACCAACTTCCTTGAAGAAAATGCCTGTAGAAACCAAATTGAATATTTAAATTATCATTTAAATATTCAATATTTAATATATAAATGTCATAAATTTAATTTAATTATTATCGAATTATTATAGATTCTCGTGAGATGATTTTATTTTATAAATAATAGAATTTGTTTTTTCGATATGAAGTTCGATTATGTCAATCTCACTGTCACTTTGCAGCAGTCTGCAATCCATGTCAATCTTGTTTTTTGTACAACTATTATATAAGTAAATTCACATTTCCTTCGTTCGTGTAAATGTTCATAGTGGATAAGCGGATTTTTATCAAAGCTTGACCATCATCGTGTGTCTGTTCGTGATCGCGAAGAGTTTGCAAGGCGGATCCGGAGGCCGAATTTGCATGTCGAAATTCGCCCACTTGTTTCTTCTCGCAGCGGGTAGCTCATGGGCCATTTTGATGGTCACTTTCGGCCCACGTTCTTCCACGGTCTTGCAGATTCCCGCCACCCTCCCGTTTCGATAAACTGCCGTGCATCACGGGCATCCGGTCTCAGATACGATGTCCTGCTGATGTGCTCAACGTGCCGAAAATAACGAAAAGAAAGATCTCCTCAACCTCTGTTCGGTGAAAAGTTTTTAATACGTAAGCGCTCAATTATATTCGAGACGGGGAATGACTAACGTGCTATTAAAATGATAATGAAGAACGACGCGATGCTGTGACACAAGTTTAGTAGTAATGAAAGGTTTAAATCTCCGTAATTGAGTTAAATTAACACCTTAAAGAGTTCCAAGTACGTGTTTATTAGACGAACGAACTATAGTTTCCGTGATAATGAAAACATTATTCTTTAAACATACATTATATTTCTATAAAATTATTATATTATTATTATTATTATTTTTAAACATTTTAATGTATTGTTTTTCTACTACTTTAAACATACTTATTCTATGTGATTGCTTTGTTTGATTTCAAATGGTTGATTAAGGAATACAAATTCATCCTAATCACTCATTCTAAAGTCAAGAGTCATCGTGAAATATGCAGATGCATTATCACCAGCGGATATTAAACGTGAACCGTGCAACGAAAGCGATCAATTAAATCGAGAACAAGAGCGATATGCACGGCATATGGATGCGGGCCAATTTATTAATCGGATTATCAGCCTGATTTCCCTCGAGTAAACCTCCCCCAATCCAACTGGCGGGGCTATACGACGATAAAGTCAATCCACCGAATAGTTCCCCTCTCATACCGCTCGTCCTCGACGTTTCGTCCAAGTTTTCTTCAAGGAATTCCCCTTTTCGTTCTTCCATCGCGTCGCAGTTCTCTTCTCCATTTTTTTTTATCTCATATAAGAGGAAGAGGGAGAAGAGAAAATCAAGAGTTTCTTGGCGCGTCTTTGATCGAGAGAGCTGGATAGATTGACGGGATCGAGAACGTGCGCGGGTCAAAGCACTGGAAGTGAATCGAGGCTTTTTTTCCACTCTCACCTCCGAGATCAAAGCTGGCCGCATCACGGTGGCTCTTGACGCGCGGCTGCCACAAAGCGTTTATTCCCACCTTTCGGTGTGTCTGTGGACGTGACTCGTTTCGGATTTATCGCCGGTGAGGATAAGAAAAGAGTGAGCAAGCGAGCGAACGAATCCTCTTCGCACGCAAGTGGAATGAAATTAGGAGCGGAAGGCCGTTCACGAATGAAATGGGGGGTGGCGGGAAGTAGAGATCTTATCATCACTATGATATAAATTTTCGCGGATTCTTTCTCTTTGTCGCGAAACACGTCAAGATCTCGCGATAACGCTCGTGTACGAGCAGCATTTCTCTTTTTTGTCGGATGGCGAATTTAACTACCGCTCGCGCTATTTCCGCGTAGAATTTAAGTATGATTCTAATCTTTACGAAGGAAGTAATGTGAGACATAATAGTGTGCCTTCCAACAAGCGACACAGTGCGGACACAGTGATCATGTTATCTTTGTTTAACATTGGCAAACAGCAAGGATGTAATGATCCATTGTCACACCGTGTCATTTGTGTCACTCGTTGGAAGGCACACATAGATACCAATGCATCGAACATTCGATACAAATTTAATAACAATTAAAATTACTAGAACAGAATTGTAGGAGACGGAAAAATTAACGGAGTCTATCGAGATTTGAACTCGGGATAATACCTCGTTTACAAATCTAGCACTCAGTGTGCTACGCCAACGACGCTTCACTGTTGTAATTATTCCGGTCGTTTATGTATATTTTAAATGGCCTTATATACGGTTCTCCTTATTTTCCTACGATATTATGTAAAAAATTAATACTAAAGAATTGTAATGTTTTTATATAATTTACATATATTTGATATACCAAGAAATTAATTGAAAATTGAATATAACTTTTTTCATAATTTGTTGACTAAAAATCGCTATGAACAAAACGTTGATATTGAGTCTTTTCGAATTTCCTTTTATTAAAACTTTTTTAAACTTAGAACTTTCGATCATGGCTATCTTCAGTCATACTATTTTTTTGCATTAGTAAGCGACAAGTTTAAAAATAAATAATAAAAATTGGAAAAATTATATATATATATACACAAGAAATAAATTAAAATATTGATTTATATTATATTATCGATTTTATAATATATTATTTTTGCAGATATATAAATCTCTAAATCAAAGGTCGTAAAGATCGATGCATTTTTGCGGGCATCTCGCAAACTGACATGACTCACATGACATAAACCAATCGATCAGTCAGAGAACATGGCAATATAAAAACTATCCATTGACAGTTTTTATATTGCCATGTTCTCTCACGTTGATCGACTTGTTTGAATTCTCAACGAGACAGCTACGAGAATGCATGTAGGTTTTTCTGCCTTTAGTCTTAGAAGCCGCTCAGTTTATAAATCCTATTTACATTGATTTTGCGATTTCTTTTGCTACATCATATTAACTATTATGAAAAAATCTGGAGAATTGACGTTTTATTAATAAAATATCCAGAGAGGTTCAATATACCTTAATCTCACACACACACATTAGGTTTACGTTAGGTATTATATATTATCTCATATCAGATATTACGTATGGATATTATATTGCACAATCACTTTATTAAATAAGACAAACGAAAGTAAAAGCAATTTATCGCGAAGGAATATAATATCTATCAACTTAACACGAGCAAAGTTAGATCAATATCTCGACATCAATCTTTTACGAAAGGAAAGCTTGATTTAAATCACCATGTACAATCCTCTTACTGTCATTTCATTAAGAACTTATTCTTGAGAATCGATTTGCGGATAGACGGCGAATTAATTCTATTATAATTCCGAGCAGCTAAAGTACGGATTATCTACACCAAAACGTCAATATAGAATCCGACTTTCCTGTTATAACGTGAAGTCAATTTGATTTCTGGTCCATCTTCGCAACTCGAAAAAAAAAAATACTTGATCTTGAATCGTTTAAACTTTACGGGGACATGATCGAGAAGGAGAGAGAGGTATCTCATTTCGTTCATCGTCTCGGGAATCGCACTCCAGGCGAATCGAATTATCCTCCGTCACCGTTCTCGTGGATAAACTTTTTTCCGATCAATAAAACCGCACGGCAATACCTTTCGAGAGGAGCATCCCGCTCTGCTATATCCTGGAGGATTCACGGCTCATTTGGCAGTCGAGTTTCGCGAAAATTTCCCGTGGTATGACAGCCATGCCGTAGATTGGTTATTGAATAAAGCAATCACCATGAGCTCCCGTGGAATCGCCCGTTATTCGCCGGCCGCCTTCATAAATGAATGATCGCACGACTCGACGCGTGATAGGGGCGATGGAAAAAATAATCTACCCTTTGACACATGGAATGCGAAGCAGACACGCTCGCGAATTTGTTGGGATTAAACGGCATTATCTACATAGAGAGTTGTAGATCTACTGAAAAATAATTCAGAGATAAATCCTTTTATTATGGAATGCAATATTTCATCTGATAATTTTTTTTCAAAGAAATCTAATTATAGAGAATGTTTTCATATCTACTGAAAATAAAAACGCTGTTGTGAATATTTATTTTATCCAAGATTTTAATTGAAGTTTATAAATGCCAGAAATTCTACACAAACTGGAAGAAATAGTTTTTTTTTTTTAATGAGAGATTTTAATTAAAATCATATTATTAACCCCCTTAGTACATACAATGATTTTTCAGTCCTTTATTAGACACGATGGGATATTGCATGTTCGATGACTAAGTAAATATAAGTAAATTAATATATGTAAAAAAATTATTAAATGATTCTCACATATACTGTAACATCTTTAAAAAGTATTTATATAGAGTTGTGTATTATAAAAAAGATAAACGATAGTGACTATTATTTAATTAAATGCTTCTAGCATTTCAAAGAATAAGAAATAAGTAGGACATGAATAACTCAACTGTATGTACTAGAAGTTAATTATATAATCAATTTGTGTTGTATGAATTAGATGAACACAAAATCGTACGACGCTTTCTCGAAGCTATGTTAAAATTTCAAGAAAATCTCTTCATGATATATTCATTGGAAAGAATATGAAATATTTTAATTGTACATTATATTTTATTGATAGCTAGACTTTTCTTCATTCTTGTCTCAAGTCTCATTGTTAGACGAGAAGACCGCAGGTCCCATTTGAGACATATAGTACTCTCGGCGAGCGAGCGACTGATGTATTCGCGTCACGACGAAACCCCGGCGTCGCCGTACCCCACGACTCGCCCCGTTTTTCTTTTCTCTTTTTTTTCGTTTCCACCCCCGTAATCAGGCAGCTCGCGAAAGAAATTCGCATTCATAACTCAAACCGGTTCTCGGTCCCTCTCCACCATCTCGTTGGACCTTCCTGTCTTCAGACGACACGTGCGCGTCAGCAAATTGTTATCCCTTCGTGTACACAAGGTTGATTGAACCGCCGCCGATCCTCTCGCGATCCCTCGATATTGTACGTGCTACAGTCAATCCGAAACTTTGCGCAGACGCGGCCGGAATCTATGACAGTGTAAATATCTTAGCACCAGTATGAAGTTGGCACCCCAACTTTTGAAAAAATTAAATTTCTATAGCTCATTCGATTGCTCATCGTTTGCACATGTATTTACATTTTTTCGTTTGCACCCTTCTGGTAAAAAGTTATTAAAAATCGACTTGTCTCTGAATATGCGAATCAATTGAGACTAGTTAAATCTAATTTGCTCGTGGTTGGGGGCTAGTATGAAATTAGCCCTTCCAAAATTATTTTTTAATAACTTTTTCACCAGAAGTGTGCAAACGAAAATTCGAAATGTGCATTCATGTGCAAACGATGAGCGATCGAATGCTCATAAGCTACAGAAAGTTAATTTTTTCGAAGCTGAGATCAATTCCACATAGGTTATCTTACCGTGAAAAAGATGGATGAATTTGATGATCGATTTCTCTCGATAAAGTTGCTCGATGAGCAATAATAATAAATTATTCATACGTTAAATTATTTAAAATTTGCTTGTGCCGAGCAAATGGAGAAGTAAAAAGGATTTAATCTTAAGATATATATATATTTCGTGCGATGTGATATGTATTTGAACGACGCAATCTCGAAGAACTTCCGGAGAGATAAAACGTTTTTCATATAATCCTGGAAAGAACTTTTCTCGATACCGCAGCGTGATGGACCACCAGCGACGAGATGTGAGGGAAAAGCTAGATCATCGGGCACGGAAGATCTCATAAAATGACACAACGGGACGAACGATGCTGTAAAGTCTGTATGTGGCGCGCGTAATGTGGTGTCGGGTCGTGAAGCCTGCCGAGATAAAGCGCTCGTAAAAGATGGACGGCCGAAGTGCTCTGGTCTAGTTTAAATGCTGCGTATATATATGTATAACGTGTAGGTATACACTTCGGGCTATAATGCTGCGCGTCCTTAAAGATGGTTGATCTTAAAGATACACTTCGTGAACGCGCCATGGCTCATAACATTAATGAGATTTGTTCGTCATAGCAGCTTATGCCCTGTCGATTTATCTGGTCCCTTCGAAATTATCTATTTTAAACCGGGACATGTTCCTCACGATTACACCTTTTTAATATTATGACAGGATGTTGCTTATCTTAATTAATCTAAACTAACTGGTTAATTTAAATTAATTAGCATTTCTGTTTAGTTTTCATGCTGAATGAAATTATTCGACAAAACAAGAGATAAAATTTAAGACAATTTATCATTAGAAACATTACGGTTAGTGTAAACACTAAATTTATCATACGTGATGTTTTACTAGGAAGCAGAAAATATAATGATGAAATTAAATATTTAATAAAATATAAAATGGAAATATGTGAAAGTAACAATTTTTATTATATTTTTACTGTATTTGCTTAATATGATAATCAGGCTATTAAAAAAAGAATTTTTTTAAAGAATTTTCAATTGCCAGTAACTTTTAACTGCAGATTTTAGAATCGTAACTGTGTTTAGTTTTACGTAACATGCAATGCATGGCTCGAGATAATGCAAATACGCTGTAAAAAAAAGATCACGACACTATAATCACCGTTGACTACGAAAAAGAAGATATTTCGCAAAAGTTTCGTGTCTGTTATCTTCGATAGAACAAAAGCAACTCCTCGCAAATCCTTGCGAAACGTCTGGCGAGATAAACTGTTCGAGAACTATTTCGAACTTTCACCCTCGACCAAAACCTATCTAAAACTTATAGTATAAGACATGTGAATTGTTCATGAATTTTCTGTTTTTTACATATTTTTAGGGGCACACTGTACTTTAAAACTAAAGTTCGACTTTTCTCTTTCAATTTTTGTAGGACTTTTGTAGGAAATTTGAAATAGAACGAATCCCTATGGGATACATGAAAAGAATGATATAAATTTGTTATAATTGGCCAATAATTTGCAGCTTAGCGCAAAAGAATTGTGACTTGAAATATAAAATTTTTCAAAAAAGCTATTAAAAATTTCAAATCTCTCAATATAATTTTATTTTCATACAGAAAGTCTTTAAATATATGCATATCATATATTATAAAATAAATAATACAAATTAAAAGACTTGTAATTAATAATTGTTAAACATGACAATAACAGATTGTCACCAAGTTATTGAGCTCTACATTAATTTATTTTCTTGTAATTTTTCTAATACCTTTATTCGCATTTCTCTTCATTCGCTGTCCCTGTCGATCTTACTAACGAAGTGCCTTCTTGTATTATAATTTCAGGTTCCACCTTCTTCAAGGTTTTCTTTACACGAAGATGTAAATACTCCAACAATCGTCCCATACGACGTCGGTAGCTAGGTGCATGTGCTACATAAAGTAAGTCCTTCTATTTACTCCACCTCACACAAAACTTTGGATTTACTGGAGACATTGCCATCGCCCACCAGAGGCTGATGGATGTCTGTAGTGGTCAACTGGAGAGTCCTCGAGTTCTCGTAACGGCTCGTTTCCCGTTGGATATGCGTTTTAAAAAGCCACGTCGAGATTGAAGTGGCGCCGTGTTTCCCTTCATTCCCCGGCCCTTTCCTTCCTCCGCAGAGATCCGGGATTCGTGAATATTTCATATGATCGTGACAAGATTGTTATCCGAACAAACCACTTAGAGATATCTTATTTCTTTTGCCGACTCGAAGACTTTCCGTCTTTGAAAAGTTTTACTTTTACCATCATGAATTCGTATAACGTGACGAGTGTTCGTTTTTATAGCAAACATTGTCGCGACATATGATAATAATATATTTTACAAATATATATATATATATATAACACAAAATAAATGACAAATCGTCATTTTTAAAGAATAAATGCTACTGCAGAGGACACATATGAAACTATGCTGGATGTTTCTCTAGAAAAAAATAGAAATTTAGAAAACAATTGAAGAATTTCGATCGGAATCCACATTGCGAACAGTTCCAGAATACATATCCAGATGTCTATCCAGGACAAGACGTGTTAAACTTTCTCCGTGCAAGCTTTCGCACAGTGTCCCATTATCAGTCCCATCGAAGAGTCCGAGTTCGAAAGAGCAAGGATAATTCAGCGTCGTATCGCGCATACCTACTCTTGTCCTCTGCATTCTCTCTCACTAGAACGTCGTGCCCGTCGTCGTCGTCGTCGTCCGATTCTCTCCCCTCCCGGCTTTTCGAGTGTCCTCCGCTGTCGAGAGCTCGCGCACTCCGCAGATGACCCTCGTGAGATACACACATACCTGGGTGGACCCCAGGGGGAACAGGTTCTCCGATTCGCTCTTCGGCATATACCTACGCAAACGGGACACGGTGCGTGAAACGCGCGTGCATATGTGGGAGCCCACCTGTGGCCGCGTGGAGATGTGTGGAGAACGACGACGACGAAGATGCCCGGAGCCCAGGTCGGACTTATGTAAACAGGCTTGC
Source organism: Mycetomoellerius zeteki (assembly GCF_001594055.1). Taxonomy (NCBI): domain Eukaryota; kingdom Metazoa; phylum Arthropoda; class Insecta; order Hymenoptera; family Formicidae; genus Mycetomoellerius; species Mycetomoellerius zeteki. The sequence goes on from NW_017255933.1 coordinate 1,542,960, forward strand.
GTGAGGAGAGCCCCGCTGGCTGCCGTATAGCCGCGCGATACCGACACATTATGCGCTCGACGCTTTCCGCACGCTCGCACGCACATGCACGCGCGAGCGAGCGTGTATCTCCCGTCTCTCTCGTACTCGCGTCATTGCATTGTGCGCATCGCATACGACATGAAGATACCACTCCTCGTTACGTCCTAAATGCAGGACTGTACTGTATAATGAGCCTTTTACGAACGGCACTGCGAAGTGCTGAAGTAATATTTCGGACGAAGTTCACAATTCTTCCACGAATTTAAAGGCACGTTTCATATATTATTCAACAATTGCTTGTTTTTCTAATTACAATTTAATTGTGACTCGTATATGACTCGTATATTAAAGTATAATACAAGTTTATTTAAGCTAACGTAGATACATATCGAGAAAACATCGGATTGGACTTTCGCTAGCGTTTACATTATATAAAGATTTCACAGAATGATAAAAGTAAAAAAAGGATATCTATTTAGTACTTGGAATGCTATTTAAATTGAATGCTATTTAAATGCTATTATTTAGTTACAACTTCAATATTCATGATAAAAGGTAATATATTTCACGAAAACAAGTTATTAAGCATCAGAATTTTATATAAATATTTGAATATTGCATACAAATGTTTTATCAGGAAACTCGTAACTCTGTTTACATCGAACGTGATCATTTTCACAGAATATTCAATTATTATGCAATATTATCATTTTTAATTCAAATATACATTGAACGTGTCGTATGCAAAACCTTATTAGTGTCGCATGGTATCGATTAAAGCCATCAGAATGGCGAGATTCCATTTCATCCGATATATCGGCAAACTGCATTAGCGAACTTTGGCAACGAACAGTCACGGGACTCGAAGACTCGCGTCCAAATTAACGATAGATTTCCTTCTGTGTGTACACACGTCTCATTATACGAACACGTGCGCGAGAATTCACTGTTAGGATTTGCACATATTCCAGTCCGCTTTAACCTGCGTTTCCGACCGACTTGATAGCGCAAGCGAGCAGTGAAACACGAGAATGCGTGTTCGTGCAAAGTTGCCCCGAAGCGAGTTCTGTTTGTGATAACTCTTGCCGGATACCGGACAAAGTTCCCCCTCGACCAGTTCTCTTGCTATAAGAGACACATTTGAAGCAACGCGAACGGTCGTGGCGTTGCGATTTCGCAGATGGAGAACGTGATTTTCTCGCGAAATTGAAAGCTAGTTTCATTCCGCCTGTAAAATCCTCGTAAATTCTATTTCGCGCAGAAACGTTCAATTAGTTCGCTTGATTAAGAACGGCCACAATAATCGTTGTCAAATTCATTCAAAGCTATTTACGTCGTAGTTGAAAAATAGAAATCGGTAATGCTTGCAATTTATCGCAAATAACGTTTCAGTCGCGTTCTTTACAAACAAAATATTAAATTAGATGATGCCATCGAAAAGTTTATTTTTACAAGATGCAATGATTTGCTCATCATGTTCGATTGTCTGTCGAGATTTTGATGACTTACTTCAGGAATTAATAAACGTCTTTTCTCGTGGATGAACTTAATCGTGGGAGATTGGCGAACTCGCAATTATGCACGTGCGAATAAATTTCTGAGTGACTTCGCGAAGTTGGATGACGATGAGGAGAGCGAAATGATGCAAGAAGGATGTAAGACGACTTGCCTAAGGCCGTCGTTTATGCTTGACATTTATCGGGAACGACATTTCTATCCGATATTCTTTCACGTGTTGCTTAGGCTCCTTGTTAGTTAAAGACTATGCCATGCACAAATTGACGATCCCGAGATAACAGCGGTCGTTAACCGCTATTGCACAAATGCTCGTTTGTAAGATAGATACCGACAGGGAGTGGACAGTATATAAAAACCGCAAAAACACAGCAGATCCTTTCCTACGGTTATTTTTCCATTGGGTTCTCTTTCGCTACTTCGGCATTATTAACCTTCCCTTATCGCTGAAATGTAATTTTGAAGTGAGGGATCAGTTATACGCTTTTGCGACATTTTCGATCTTCGGAATTAAAATTCAATGATCACAATATCTTAAATCATAGTTTCGGATATCGTCAATGTCTAATTTCTTCGTTATCTTCTTCTTAATTCCCATTAGAATTATACTTTCTTAAAAAATTTTATAAATATGATTTTATCGTAAAATGTATTATAAATATTTTACCACTAAGCGCAAAGTGCTAAAAAACGTAATATTTTAATATTAACCTTTTCGATGCACTGTGAGTGTTTACTATCACTCAAAAAATCATTTGTTATATTCTGTGTAGAGTTTGTGTAGAGTTTGTAAAAAATTTTACGCAAATAGTACCATATATTTCGATTTTATTTAATTATACTTCATGGCGCACCGTAGATAATTCTATATCTCTTATACAAATCCATTTTCACGTTTAGTAATAAAATGGGTGTGAATAACGCTATGTATCGAAACGATTGATTTCAGATTAGTATAAGATTAGAAATAATTATTATGAAATTATACCCAAGGGAAAGGCGCGATCCTATATTTTTATATTGAGGATAAAAATAGTCAGAGATACAGTTATGCATGAACTCGCCGATTATTCGTTCCGGCTTCGCTGTCGACGCGACATTCGAAGAGCTCTGCAGCGGAAAAGGGCAGCGATGCCTAGACAGGGTGCTCGAGAAAGATTATGGATGCCGATTAGTATAATAATATTCGTCTGGCGTGCGCGAGAAAGTGAGTCATCGCGAACGAGCATCAAATTAAGGCCAGCACTCGTGAGAGAGCACGCGTCGGGACGCAATCGAACAATTGCAAGCTTGACGCGATCTCCGTTCATTTGGTTCAATGGCCTTAAGGTTCCCTAGTGTGTAACGACCCTCGGGTTCCTTCTTTCTTTTCTACGTGTTTCCTAGATTGCCTTAATTTTGTAAATCGAAAGTAATCGATCGATTACGGGTGTCTGCTTCAATTGCTGAAAACATTATTCTCTGATCGGATATCGTGGATGCAGTAATTAATGCGTTATGCTTATTAACTTTAACGGGATTAAAAATGGATTATAAAATCATTTAACAATTCTGCCAGAACAATTCTTGTGAAATTATCTGTGCATTTATAGGGGACTTATCCTATATATAATACATATATGTCTATATCATAAAAATGGAATATGAGGAATCTCGACAGAAAACGCCACGACTTGAGGTGCCTCCGGCGTCAGAATATACGAATTCAGTACGGTCGATCACACGATGTAACTTTCCGTTCCTCGCCCGCCGTGTTCTCGTTACGTGCCGATATTTCGCAGATAACACGACCCGTCTGCACGACCGATATTGCAGGGGTGATGCGCGGCCAAGTTGGTATGGAAAAATTATTCCGACCCTGTTCCCGGCGAAATCGAGTTGCGAGACGCGTCTTCGGCGCGAGTTGCGGGCTCTCGTAACGATGAAGGCGAGGGGCGGAAAGACCGCGGGAAAAGTTGCGTCGCGGCGCGGAATCGCAAATTTGATTCTCACGACGGGTAGCGCCATGTCGACGTACGGTTAGCTACGTGCGGCGGTTGAAATTCTAGAGATGAGCAAGGAAATCACGTAGGAGGCAGACCGGATAAAAGGTGGGCGAACGTCGGGGAACCCCACCGCGCGATACGTCGTAGTAATTGGTCCCGAGAATACTCTCGTCTGGTTTCTCTTCTATTTCTTGGCCCGTTTCCTTCGTCTTGCATGTGAAAAGTTATCCCGGGGAACGCGTCGAAGGCGAGACGTCATTACGGACGTTCGAGACTGATTGTGAGTCTGGCTAACTTATCATTTTTGAATGCAAATTGTTCTCAATTTAATCAGTCCCAGCAAGTTCATGATATACAACGTGTTAAATGAAAAGTGGGTCAGTTATTATATAATTGTCATAATATTGCATTTTTTCATTTTATACTAAATCACATTTATCTAAATCCAATATTAACTGAGTAGTTCTGTTCGATTTATATACCTATAAATGGGAAGAACTTAATTTTATTTAATGTATTCAGAAAATACATATGATGTATCTTCTTGGTTCAGCCGGGGTTAACGCTAAAAGGTCTGAGATATTATCTTTTGAATTGCGAAAAGATATGTATAATAAATTAACCTGTATAATTATGTGAGAAATGTGATTGGCCTCTCGACATTCGTTAAGATAAAGTCGAAATGCGTGTTAGAGTCCCTATAGATAAAAAAAGAAACGCGTGGGTATCCTGAGATACCTTGCGCATTGCCCGCAGATTGATGAACGTAGCGCACATCTGCATAAAAGCTGCTGTCCGACCAACTATGTGCCATGGTGTTTTTCTGGGAAGAATCTTGGCCGTGGCAATTTAGAGACTTAGGTCTTAGATTACTGTTTTGCAATTCCGATAGCGAGCGAAATTATTAATGATTATGGTTTCGCATCTAAATAGCCGGGGCTCCATGTAATTTGTGTTCAGAGCTATTGCACTTTCTTGAAGTTTAGTCACCGAATTTAATAAATGGCCAGGTATCTCAATTCGTCTACTTATGGTATATCGAAAACACGCAATATTTTAGTGTCGCGTATCATAAGACAAAAACAAATGTTGCTTCGAATACAGAGAATTCTTTTAATTTTTTAATTACATTTTAGTAGAAAAAAAACTTTGATATTTTTTTATGCGACATTAGACATATATAGATGGATTATAGTAATGAAAAAATTAAACTAAATATTATGAAATAAATGTCTATGATTGTCTACATCATTATATTAATTTATATACACTATGTTGCAACAATGATAATAAAATAGAACATCATATAGCATTCTTTTGAAAGTTCGACTTCATACATAAGGAGTATACATGTATGTACCTCGTAACATGTTTTAAAATTTCACTATTTATTATTTAATTATATATTCTATTTTTTTAATTTTATATATGTTTTATGTATAATTATTTTATATATTATATATATTTTTTATAAATATTAAATATTCTTTAAATAAATTGTAAATCGACCATGAGGGATAAAATAACCTTTGACCTTTGCATAGCAAAGAGATATTCTCGTTAAAATTATACAGAGTTTCCCAATACTTCAGTTTACAATTTGTAATGAGTTGATATTTGTCTCCGTTTACTTTTCGCTTGTTTTTAATAAATCCTTTGAAAGGTGGCAGGTTTTATTCAAACAGAATCTATTTGCTTGAAATGTTTAAGAGAAAACAAGCTTTTAAAGAGTTTTGATTTTCCAAACGATCTATATACACATACTTATATCATTTTATCGCAGTAACTCCGAATAATTGTCAGCGTTGTTGACAAAATAATGAAGTTCTGAGCGTGTTTTAAAAAAAATAATATGAGATTAGAGAAAGAAAGAGAGGGAGATCGGAGAAGAGCTGACAGTAAGTCAGCTAGCGAGGAACAAAATACACGCGAAATTTTTCTAACGATTTAGCTTCATTAGAAGATATCGGTGTCTGCGAATCATTTCGATCCTGATCACGGAGCTCGGTATCAGTCCCGGGACGAAGGCAAAACACGTATTCTCCATTCGATTCGAGATATATCTGTCGTAAGTACCTCGACGGGAGAGCGATTGACGCTTTCGTCCCTGGAGAGGAGGAAGGACGAAAGCCGAAGGCCAGGAAATCTCTCATCGGGATTATCGCGCCCGAGAACTGTCGATCTTTTCCCTCTTGTTTTCTACCGCCTTGTTCGCGATGCCAGCGGATATTCAATTTCAGAAATGATTCTGGACCGTTCTCTCGTGGCATTGTTGCGCGTTACGGTAAACCAATTTGTGTGGCGCGTTTTATCGAGCGCCTCTCGATAAATCTCGAATAATGGACGATGGCTCTCGAACATGTTCGGCAATTAGAGTTGTCGGCATTGCCGATGTCGGTGATAATTGGCGATGCGTGTTAGAGGGTTAATCTTTAGGCATTGAATAATGGAAAGGTTGATACGCAAGCTTCCTCTCGTGTAGACATATCATGCCACTTTACATATCTGATTCATTACGTTGCGTTATTTTTTTTTATAAGATTTTCGGGTCATACCGTAAACGTATATTTGACTTTACAGATTCGCTCTTAACTCCAAATTCACACCTCATTTATAACTTGCTAAAAGCACTTGTAGCGCTGCAGAGAGATATGTGTGTGTAGGCAAAAGGCACTTAAGTGATCTTAACATTTTAGAAAGTATTCGGACTACCCTTTTTTTAGAGCTGGTTATGATTTACGATGATGACACGTTTTGGAAAAAGCAAACTTGACTTTCTCCTCATTCACGTAGGATGACAAATAGATATGTACATACATCGCTGTTTCGTACATCGCTCTCTGCTGTTTTTCAGAGAGTTTCACCGTTCCAAGAGCTCAGAAGAGTACTCAGTATTGCTTGACAAATGCAGCATCTCGAGGGATTAATTGTCAAGTATTCCGAATGATACAAATCGAGTACACACAAATGTCATTTGCATTGCTTCTGGCTTGCCTTCGAGTGGGAAGCTATATGTTGTCACGCCTCGTTTGCTTCGTCTGCAATTACACTTCCTCCCGCGTTTTGCAACGGGTGTATTCTTTCGCTATACAATCAATTAATCTCGTATGTCGTATGATCGTTTTTGCACTGCGGAGACATTTCAATTTCTTGTATCGTCGTTATAGTTCGCGGCACTTCCGCATGGATGAAGACGTCGCGTTTTGTCGAACGCTTTAATTCGATGGGATCCTCAATGGAGATCCGGACGAAGCTCCCCTTTGGAATGCTAATTACTTCATTTCTCATCGCTAGTATCGTCTTGCTTCGTTACTCATTAAGCGATGATCGATCGTCCCGCCGCTGTCCGCGCGAAACAGACGACGTAAACACCCCTCTCGAAAACGTCCCGTGCCAAACTAGCATTATCGCGTATCCACCGCGATCGTTATGAATTATCACCGATCACATCGTGCCGAAGGAATTGGGACGCGGAACGGGATCGCGTTGTGTTTTTTACTGCGTCATGTCTACCCATGAAATTTATGACTACCGGTTTAGCGCCTGCGATGCAACACCTGATATTTTTATTCAGCCGCGTATGCTTATAAGATTGTCTATTAAAATGTTTAATATTAGGAATCAGAGTAATGTATCAAGAATAATTATTGTAGGTTAAAGTTTAATAATATAAGCCTTAAGTAGTATAATGTAATTTTTGTAAGATTTCTATTTTTTTTTATAATACTTGGATTTACAATTTTTTTGATAGTTAAAATGTATTTTAAAATTGTTCTAATTTATTACAATAATTATATAGTTATATTATTGTTAATTATTTATTGTTATTTAAATGATGAACTTTTCATTTTCCTAAAATTGAAGTTAAAAAAGATAACGAATTATATAAATTACGATCACAACTTTTAATTACAGTTACAATTCTTAGTTGTATTTAGTTTAACAACAAAAAGCTACTGTGGCTTTTTTCTTTATGATGTGTAAAAATGACAAAGTGAACTTTTCGTTTGTGAGAGAAATTGAAAATAATCTTGCTGCATAAATTCTCGAAAAGCGCAGTCAGTTCGATCGTTCTTATCCAGCAAGTTTCGGTAGTCCATTAGTCTCGCAAGAAGCAAAAAGCGGCGCCTAATCTCCAGCGTCCGGCAATTTTGCGCCATGTCGCTAATTAACCCGTGAATGCGACGACAAACTGCTCTCCGAGTGGATTCTCACGGCGACGATAAGAATTCATAAATTATCGCGGCGGCCCATTACCTCTCCGGCCCGGCGCGTCCCGAACGGCCGATTAATAATCGAATTTATTGGAAGCTGCCAATTGATATATCGGATTAGCTTCTCATTTGTCCACGTTTACGAGCGAATTCGCTCGTATAATAGCGGGTTTTATGAATGGCCGGCCAGCAGGTGGTACCCCGAGGGACGGCCGCACCCACACGAAATCACCGGCGCGTTTTTCTCATTTTCTCTTTTCTTTTCTTTTTCCTTCTCTTCGACACGAGGTGCGAATCGATGCTGTGTTAATTGCATCACAACGTCATGCGACGCGACGCTTTGGAATGTCTCGCTTTAAATCTTGTTGTCGTTAGAGTTACGAGCCGAGCATCTGGATATCGTCACACATCCTCTTCTTTCTAGTCACACAAAGCAAGCGAGACGTATGCGAGAGTTCGCTCGTAAACATTCCCGAGCAGAATATATCGAGCGATTTTTAAACGTGGAAGGCGCCGTGTCTGACGTTTCCGCTTATATATATATATGCTTGAAATTTTTGATTTATTTACACGGAGTTTTGCGGTTTAAACTGTTCTCGCGATGCAATTCAATGACGTGTGTAGTACTTTCGGAGATAAAATTGATATGAATTCTATTGCTGTAAGTAATGCGTTTTGACTGTAAAAATTATCTTCCTTTTTTTCAAATTAATTATTTTTACATAATTACTTTGTAACTTTATTTTTTAATCTTTTTAATGTTAAAATATTTAAAGATGTATATATATATATATATAAATATAGGTATATATTTTATGCATATATTAAATTCGTTATTTCAGTCTAAAACAAAACAAATATCCAAACAAATATCTTGTACCTTATTTACTTTTTGCGTAAATAATAATTACCATAAAATCAAATTTCTGTTAAAAGATGCAATAATCCGTTATTGTTTCATGAAAAATTTTAATTTTTTCTTATAAGTGTGTATGAAATTTGAGATGTTTCATTTTGTATATGAAAAAATAAATGAGTGAATTTTGATGTTATCATATAAATCATATAAAAACTTGTTAACATTGTCGCACGGAGAGAAAAGATTAGAAGTATTAACCATAAATGGTTAATTCAGTCATATTATATGCTTAATATAGCCACTACCATAACGTATTAATATTGCAACTATACAATTATGGATAACTTAACTTTCTTAATGATAGCATATCCATCAGTTTAGATTGAGATTCCCAAATTTTTCTAATTTATATAAATTGTTACAATAGCATAATTGTACCGTATTACTATAGTTGGACATGTACAGTATAATCCTACTGTATATATATACTATATAGTACAATCCCTCAGAAAGTATGGTCGGAATAGCCATATTATATAATCAATATCTACAAGAGAATATGGTTAGAATAATCATATCATATAATCTTTATTACGTGATATTACCATATAATCTTTATTACCTTTGTGATCTAACTAACCTTGTTTTAGTGCATAAATTCAATAAATATTCCAATACCATATTCATTGAATTTATGCACTAAAACCAGATAGATCACATAATAAAAATTAGATTAAGGATCTCACATTTCATTCACTGATTACCAGTATATCTTGGCACTGATATCAGTAATTATCCACTGATTCAGATTTAGAGAGTGTGAATAGTATAGTCCTTAAACAACATGAAAAATACAATGTAAATGTAATATATACTTATTATTCAGAAAATGTCCTACAAAATAACGCCGCAACTTATGCAAAATGCGTTGACAAAAACATGATCATAGGTATGAGTCATTTGTTTAAATCAGATTGGGCGCGTTCTATTCAAAGTATATGTATGGTTAAACTGATCATACTTGTATACTCGAAACACGTAAAGCTGCAGTAGGCATATATATGTCTACATACATAATATTTTATTTATTCCTTAAAAAGATACTTTAGCTGGCATGAACATATTTTTATTTATAAAATCAGCAATTATTTCGAGGACTTAATATACCATCATACTCGTGCAATTTATAATGTGCTTCATCTGACCATGTCTACTTAGAAATAATCGTATAGTTGCATTTCATATATCGACTGATGTATTTATTGAGACAGATCGCTGTTATATGCAAAAAATATAGTTGTATTATGAATTAATCTTTAACTATATTCGTATGGAGTCCCTTATGATTTCTCTCCGTGCGGTAAACTCAATTTGTTGCTTGAATATTATAACAGTGGTTTTAATTTGTATTTCGCTGAAATAATATTCTAGGAATTATGTAATAATTGTTGTGATAACAATTTCAACATTGCATTAAAAATGATCGGCTTTCTTCCATGTAGATGCGCCATCAACTTACGAGAATAATAAAAATTAAAAAGAATAGGTAGACGTGTAATGTTGCGTGCAATTCGCTGAAACGGGAGCATAAAACTCATTTTTTATTTTTATTTTATTACTACGTTAACTATGTTAATGGTAATAAAATAATTTATAAGCAATATACCACAAATTAATTCTCTGCGAAAAAAAATATATGATATACATACATCTAAATTTTTAATTCTAACAAAATTCTAATTTATATTATAAAGTAATTATGAAATTTCTTCTAATTTTGACTTTTCTTTTAAACTCGAAAATGTTAAACTTACTTTTTTATCTCATATTAGATGTACTTATATTAGATGTATTATCTTATAATAGATGTACGGAATTTAAAATTCATTTAATAAGATTGATAGTCGGGGAAAAAGAGAATTTCAAGTATGCTTTTATACATCACGGAAAGATGAAGACGATTAATTATATACGTATCTTGCGTTATTTTGCGTGAAAGCAATGACTAAAAAATTATGTGTGTTTACGCAAGCTTCAGAATAACAGGAGAATATCAGGGGCTTGCTCTATTTTCCTCGAATGGCGTTTCGTGCCGCAAATTTATAGCGAATGAAAGATGAAGATCCGGGGTATAAGCACACATGCATCGTGTATTCGCGTGCGGGAACGTGTCGACATTAAATCAGCGTCGAATCTAAACATCGCAACATGCCGCGGCGATCTGCGTTTAAAGTTTAAATCTCCTTGACGCATCCCACGTTACGACGCCTGCAGAGACACATCGGACTGACCGCAGTCTGGTGCAAATGCATGTGAAAAAGTGCACGCGCGGTATTATGCAAACAAATAGGGGAACGGAAATATTTATCGTTCGCTCCAGTCCCGCCCGTGTCCTTCGCCGGTATCCCCGAGGGAATCCAGCCGACGGAAGGGTCTCTTCATCGATCATATTTAATTGAAACCCAACACCTCGTCTCCGAGTGCCTCTATAAATCTAGATTCTGACTGTTTTCACGAGGAGCCGTTTTTCGATAAGACGCGATACCGCGAGAAAAGGGGAAAGGAAACAATAAAGGAGATAGCTCGAGAAGGACCTGGACTAGAAATGAATTGCTATCTAAGAATTTCTGAAACAATCCCGTTAATAGAAACAATTTTCTCGATTACGCCATAAAATAATGAACATTAAGTAACTGCATTCGATTCATGTAAATAGGATTGTCAAAAAAATATTTGCAAAGAATGTTTCTTGAAGTATAGCATCTTAGATATGGAAGAAATAATATTTGCTCAATATCAGAAAGTCAATCATGAGTGTAGTCAATGGACAGGCAATAATTATGAGTCATCACACTCATGATAATTCCACCATGTTCGACAACACAATTTGATCCCCTTTGCACTATAAATCTTATTGCGTTCTAAACGGCGGTAGATGGATATTCATCGGGGTTGAACAAATTAAGCCTTTCGGAGCCTTGGTTACGCGCCAAATACGTCGTGATCGTTCATGCCAACCTACCAATTACATCAAGAGCTGGTTGATTTCTTTCGTTGCATAAAGAAAGGAAGAGAGAAAGAGAAAGCCGAAGCCCGATCGGTGCCAATTATTTGTAATCGCTCGATCTTTCCACTATCGATCCGAGCTTTCTCGTGGATGCACTCTCGAATGATGGATACCGCACCAACCAAAGTACTTTGGCTAAGCCGGCTGTGTCATTAACTCTCGAGACGGTGCTGCTCGTCTTCGACACCCGAGGATCGACCGACTGAAGAGACCCTCTTCTTCATCAGCGTGCTTCAAATACAAGTAAATGCACAAGATTACAACGCCAGAAGCGGATCGCTTGTATCGAGAAGCGTAAATTTGCATCGAGAAACCGTCAGTCAAAAGACAGCCAAGCAATATTCTAATCCTTATCAAGTATCTGACGTTATTCAAATTAGAGATTTGTAGATCTTTTCTCTTCTCGACATAGAGATTATCATCATTAGATACTGAAGAATAGAATTTTTAACAAAAAACAAAATTCCTATCATTCCGATCTTAGAAGTTGGTACGTTCTATTTATATAAAAAAAAAATAATAACAGTTCCAGTAGTATTTTTCATAGTTCTACAGTTCCCTATAAAAATAAAAAATGTTACATATTCTTTATACTAAAAAATAAAAATATGTCGTGTTAACTCCCTTATACATTTACAATTAATTCTTTATAGGGTAAAAGATAGATTTGTCAAAATGTTAAATTTCATGTAGAAGAGATAAGTTCAATTGCATGGAATAAATAGTACACGTGCAGAAATCGCTAATCTATTCGACAACTTGATACTCGACCGAGTAATCCTCGACTTTCCGGACATCATAGCGCTTTGCCACGCGACACCACAGACATCGCGGCGGGCTATCAGGTTTCGCCCCATTACACCTCCCATGTATTTATTACGGGTTCTCCCTTCTGTCGTCCCGCAGCAGCAGGCCCCCATCCTGTACCTTCTTGGCTCGTCCAGGTCTCTTTTCACTCGTCAACGTCTCGTGTTCCAGCCACTCTACGCATGGAGCCAATCAGAACTACGAGTGACGTCTTCATTCATAAAGATCGAGATCCCGTTTCATATCGCTTTTTCTCGAATTCCTTCTTTTTTCATCTCACCCACTTGTGCTCCGCGCTAATTGATCCTAAGTGAGTTTTTTGGAGGGAAACCGTATAATCTCCTTCTTTTTCACTCGTGACTCTTTCGAAGCTGCGAGTTCAGACTAGTCGTGTTCGAGTTAAAGAGAAGAATAAGAAAAAGGATGATAAACTATACGGGAGTACATATATCTATTTCAACGCGCGTTGGAAAAACTTTTACGAGCTTTAAGACAAAACATTACAGATAAATTTAAAGATGCAGCGTGTGATAACAAATTCAGTGTCTGTGAGAGTTTTATACAGTTTCCGGTAACAGACGCATTTGTAGCGATGTCCTTTGTCAGAAAGTCTGAAATGACTTTCAGTTAAGTCTCGCATTAAATATCTCAGTGTTGAGCGACGTAGTATTTACGTAACGCTTAACAAAAGCCAGCACCAGATTCCACGAACGAACTGGCTCTTGAAGCGAGACGCATTCGCACTAGAAGTATCGGACGTTTAAGCGCTCGTAAATTGGAAGTAGCGCGAGAACCCATTAAGAGGTTAACGCAACGGGTGCGCTTGCATCACCTTAATTGTTTCTAAATTAAAACAACATCTTGCGCGGCCGCGCTCGCTTGGCTTTTCGGTGCTGCTTGCATCGCCAATGTTGCGCTCGGTCGCACGAATTATCGCTCGACTTGCTCCCGTCGCGATAACTCAGCTGTGCTGGCTCGACGACAAACGTTGGGAAAGAACTTTTTTTTTATCTTCTTTTTTTTCCGGAAATGATTTAAAACTCTCGCGCACGCGTGAAAAAGTGCATACGGGAAAAGAGAGAAAGCGGATGAGGTTTTTGTAGCCAACGGCGGCGTCGAGAAACGGGCTGGTCTCGACCGTTCGCGTGGTGGCGAGCTATCAATTTAATCGTCCACTGATGAATGGACAGTCGGTTTTCTTAAAGTGTCTATCTCTCTTTTTCTTTCTTTTTTCCCTTTCGTGATGCAGCCACCGTTGGTCCTCGATTCTCTATACTTCTCGCACCTTCGTCCCCTTCCTATATCTCGCGATATATGCGTTCGTTTCCCCTGTTAACTCCTTCGTTATCCTCCGTTCTCTTCGTCACCTCCGTGCTCGCATTCCTTTTTCTCCGTCTCCTACTACATCACTGATTCGTTCCCCGCACCTTTCATGCGTTCTCGTGTGTAGCTCTTTGTGTTTCTCTACATCTTTACGCGTATCTTACCTTCGTTCTTCTTCTATGCATTTGTGTCCCTTTGTATCCCTCTTTTCTTTCCTCCGAGGGTGAGGCGAGTATCTTTCATTGCCGGGTCGCTGCAGTGCTTCACGGCATTCATACACCCATGTACCGCGCCCTTAAATTATACGCGCAATTATGTGCACTCGAAACGCGTAAGCACATCGAAGATGTAGACGATGCACCCGGATAAGTGCATCAGCTGTTGGAGGCGCAAAAGCGGAGACCAAGATTGCCGGATGCGACTGGGCGTTCGTCTTCTCTTTTTCTTTTTTTCTTCCTCTCATCGTAGGTGCTAACGACGAAGCGAAGTGGCTGGTATCAGTAGTCGAAGTGCTCTCAACTTGGGCGCTGAATTCAGCCGCGCACGAAGTGTATCGCGTGGCAAGATTGGCTCGTGTCACGTAACGCGTTTCGAAACGCGTTGCGGCTGTCATGTTGATGCCACGCAACCACGCAGGCATCAGGTATAAAGTGCCTTCTTACAAGAGACGTATATATATCCGTGAGAAAAGTGTGAGTTTAACGTTCTTAACTTGAGATTATACATAGAAATGCTGGATCGTTAATAATAAAATAAATGCTCGTTTAGCAATAATACATACATCGATCGAATTGAAAATATTTGTATTGGGAAGACGCCCGCACGGAATTCAAAAGATCTGGGTTTGAATCCCAGTTGAGATAATATTTTTTGCAAACTAAATTATTTACAATTTCTAAGATTTGTATAAATAATACTAAATTGCTTGTCAATTTAATTTGTAATATTACTACTCCAGCTTTGGTTTGGGTTTGTGTTTCAAGATCGACAAACAATCGGAACACAGTTTACTTGAATTGAAAATTATATACACATAAATGTAAATTTATAAGAAATGTTAATTATTATTAGGCACGAAGAATCATCTTGACCGAATATGGCATTTGTCACTTATGTGTGAAAATATTTAAATAACCTTTTAAGTTAACATTTGTTCCAGATATAATTGTCTGACTGTTTTATAAAGAACTAAAAATAGAGAGAGAGAGAGAGATAGAGAGAGAGAGAAGGACTAATTAACTTATAATATACATAACGAAAAATATATCAAAGTGCTCGCGCGAATGGGGGCGTTATAAAGAAATGAATTCTACGTTATTAATCTTTGCCACAATTTGCACGACTGTATCTATAATGGCATGACTCAACAATCATCGATGTCTGATTCAGAGAGATTAAATTTGAATTCGTCAACCAGTTGCGAAAGTAATAAATGCTGCGGAATGATAAACACAAGCGACAAATAAAATCGGAATTACGATCGCGCGTTTGAACCGCGAAATATATATATATACACACTATCAAGTTCTGGTCGATTAATTTAATTAATCGTTCCGTCACGACGAGCAGTCTTTTAGTCGCGATTTCAAGCGAGATAGAGCGATCACCGTGCAAGCGGACATCCATTTCATTCTTGTTTCATATCAATTAATAATCTCTCACACTTGTCGGGCGATATTTATGTAATGCGCTCGGATAAACACGTTCTCGCGATCGTATTCTGAAATTTCTCACATGTGGATGTGCGCGCGTGTATTTCACGCGACGATAAGTGTATAAATGTTTCAAGGAGAGAATTCCGGTTTGCTGACTACGCCGATTACTGTTTTACCAATTGTGACGATGTTTCCCTTTTAAGAGAGAAACCCAGCGACATTCGCGGGTTAACTTTAGAACGGTGTTGCGTAAGCACATATATGTATAATTTGCACGCGATAAAAAAAAGAAGGGAAGAACGCGCTATTACCGTAGACTTTAAATCTCTTTATCCTCTCATGCGTAGGATTAATATCCGACCGTAACTCATCCTCTTAGCCGAACAACAACCCGGGTAAACCTTATTGCACCATCGCGTGCTGGCGAGATAGCTACTTCGTCGCGTCGTAATCAAGGCGTCCAGAAATCCCTTTAAAATGAAGTTTTTTTTTAATTGAAAGTGACTAACGTAGTTATGATTCGATTTTTGAGATATCAGGAATTATTATCACTTTAATGTTCATTGGGTAATTTTATCTTTAATTTAACCTTAAGTAACACGATATTCTCGTTTACTATAGGTATACATTTGGTCCTATATAGGTATACATTTGGTACTATAAGTATACATTCGTGTCCCAGGTTAATTTGCACGATTTTTACAAAAATTATTAAGTGATTTTTATATATACTTTAACATTTTTAGAAAGTATTTATAAAATTGTGTATAAAAACAAGAAAAGATAGATTATTTTATTTAGCTAAATGCTCCTCCTAGTTCAAAAAATAGAAACACGCAGGAATGATCGACTCGTGTGTAATAAGGATTAAGAAAGCGTTTGTAACTTCTTGATTAAAATATCAAAATTTTTGTGTATAATTATTATACAATTTACTTTTGTGCGAATTGCATCTAGAATTTAAGACATCAACAAACGACATGATCCATAAATTTAAACATGTAATTTTATAAGTCAAGGTCTCACGTAATGGATATGTTTCCTGTCTATTTCCAAACTAACAAGAGCTACAAGGAGCACAGCTTTTGTATCGTCCCTTACCAAGTCGAGTGCGTGAAACTGCTCACGAACTGAATCTAAGAGAATCAGCAAAACACAAATCGTGAAGATTCCATCAGACAAGAAAGAAAGAGAGTAAGAGAGAGCAAACGAGTACCTGCCGATACTCATCTGTAGCTCGCGCGAGGCGCTCCTCGGATATAAAAGTATCTCCTTTACAACTCAGAGGTGTGGTGTGCGTTCCATGCTTATAAATTTCACCGCGTGCACCAACGTCGTCGCACGCACACGCATAAATCGCACGCGTAACCCTCGGGGGTGCGTGCACCGCGCATAAACACACGCTCGCACATATCCGTCTCGGAGCATAAGCGCACGAGCATGCTTGTATTTCGCGGAGGAGGACCTAGAAAGCGCGAGGGAAAGAGATAGAGACGGAAAATGAGGGAACGAATGAAGAAGGGAGAGAAGAGAGGAAGGAGGTTGGACTGCGTGTTCAAACAAAGGTGAGTCTGCAACCTGCACCTCGGCTGCACATAATGCGCCTCTTAGCTCCTCGCGCTCCGTGCGCGCTTCGCTACCTTTCTCTCATTCTCTCCTTCCTCGTTCTTCTCGTAACCGCCTTCTATCGCCGCTCTCCTACTCTCTTCTCGACGCTGATTCTCTTCGTTTTGCCGATGTTATACACCGCGGAGGTTACATCTGAGCGGAATGTCTTGTTGCCAGGTGTACTGCGAGAGATCTACCGCCTTTTCTTCCCGGTGTTCTATGTCTTTCCCTTGGTTGCACAACTCGTTTGCTTTCGGAGACGTGCCTTTTACACGAAATTATCTTGCGTCTTTTTTTCATTCGATTCAGGACAGTGCAAATGGTAATGCAAACGACACACCGTATGTGATGGTACAAGGTGAAACACATTTTCTATTAAGCTAACTAGGTCAGGTTTCACGGTAAAAAAAGGAAAGGGATTAAAAGTACTTTTAAGCAGAATTATATCTGTCATGAATATGTTAAGAGAGCTAATATAATTATTTTACAATTAAAATACCATCAGATGTAAGGACGAAACTGATGCTCAAATAATTTAATCTACGTACATACTTCCAACGAAAATGGACTCGTAGTTATCATTAAAATTTTCAGTTGATTCAAAAGCGTGTATTTTATAAAGTTGTTCTAAAACATTCCATAAAACGGGTAATAATGTACGAATAATTAATTTATTTCGATAGATATTGCGAGAATAAATTATGTGTAATTACTTACTTCCAATATTATAATTAAATAATTTTACTATAAAAAGTCTGAAGTCTTAAGTAGCTGCTGTTTATTTAGTGATTAGAAATATTCGCAATAATATATATTTATATTCTCGAAGTACATGTCTTTTTAATAGACATCTTTACATGATGTGCCTAAAAGTGACTACGAAGATGAAAGCTCACCACCAAACGTGGGACGCTGGAAGCCCTCCGCGTCGCGGTTACTCGCTAATCGAACAGTAAACTCGAGTTTTATTCGTTTGGCGCATTGGTGAGTGCATTCGCATGCAAATGCGCACGGTAATAAATGGAAGAGTTGCGACGGGTGGGCGCGGCGCTTCGGTTATATGTCGTAAAGCTCGTCGGTGGTATTCGCGATAATTGCTAAAATTCTAAGGAGAATAATAAAACGGAAAAACGAAGAGAACAGGAGAGAGAAAAAAAGAAAGGAGAGCGGAACAATCGCATTGTTTTAAAGGGATTACATACGTTGTGACAATACATGAAATTTATGCGTGCAACTAGTCAATTTATTAGTATTTGTTCTGCTAGATTTAGTAGCAATTGGAATGATGTATATTCTAGTTGCGTTAGTTATCAGAAAGAATATTGGTGTTAAAATTGGAAAACATAATTTGTAAAAATTCTCATGAACAAAGCCTAGTAAATAATACAAACGCACTAGTATGCTGTTAACTACATAATATTTTATTTAAAATTATTTTATAATTTAAAATTATTTATATTTTTATTATAATTAAAATAAAATTAAAAATACTTTAGTTTTTATTTTCTTGAAAAATCTAAAAAGTAAAATTAAAAATATGTATCATCTCACTCTCTTCTAATAATATGTAAGATATCTAGAAAAGTAATCATGAAAGCTTAAGATGATTTATAACGTATGTAAATATTTGTTTCTTGTTTGCTATGTGATATATCTCTTAAAAATTTTTCACTTGGATAAACGCGATTTGACGAATGATACCTCAATGTCATAAAGTAATGATATTTCGCGCGACGTGTAATTTAGAATTTACGACATTAACAACGTAAACGTTCCTTATTTCTCATTATTCGTTCTCTTTACCCCTTTTTCATTCGTTTAGCAAATAATGCGCAAAATCAATTAGTTTCTGTCTCGTTTACGCTCTGTCCACTCTTTCGCAACCTCATTTTTTACGGATGTTTATCGAGTATCCTCTGGGAATGGTTTACCCAAACGTAGTCGAAGTTTCAACACAGTAAGCTCTCCCGCTGATCTTTTCTGAAAATCCAAGACGAGCGACTCCCGTGAGGAAAGTTTACTCTAAGCATCTTATCCGAGTTCTAATTGGACGCGCGTTTCTCGTAAGCCTTAAGCGATTATGTCAGGTTGTGCCTTTAATACGAGACCTTCGAGATTGCTGACTCCATTTTCGAGCACGTTAATTGCTCTAATCTGATTAATTAAATCTTATAGCGGCAATCCTTTTTTCCTGGTAAAATCGAGCTTTCTCATAATACTTAGTAAGATGTATCGATATTCGTGTTTGTTAAACTTCGTCGGAGAATTGAAAAGTCAAGAGAGAAGACTGAATGAAAATAAAGTTCAGTAATACTCCGAAATCGATTATTATTATAACTTGTCTAACAATCTAATTGTATTCATTATTTAAAAATTATTTATTTATTGCGAGTAACTTAAGTTACAATTCATGTTATTTAATTGTTATTTTATTATCCATCATTTTTATCAGTCCATAAAATAAAACGCGAAAAAATGCCAATTTAACTATTTTATCATTTCTTTTTAATTAATTAAAATTAAAACTAGTAATCAGCTTTTAGTAAGCTTTTCCTTCTGCCCGTAATAAAAGGAGAAAACTAAGTACTTAAAAAAGCCGCATTTGAGAGATAATAAATTTCTTCGGGAAAGTCCATAATTACCGAATTGTCTTTCTCGATGACGAAGATAGCAGCCACGTTAACACTGTTTCGCCTCGGTTATTAAGTCCGCGCGTAGTGGGACTTAATTTCAATAGGATTTTATATCGGGGCTTCGTTAAAATCCTGGTAGATCCCGTGTTATAACGAGACACTGGTGCGGCGTGCAGGTCTTAAGTGTGGTGCAAATACACCAAAGGCGACGGAAAAGAAAGATTACAAGCACTACGAAGACCCTGTTACACAACGTCGCCCCGTATGAAAGAACACGCGAATAAATTAAAAGATAGACAAGTATGTGTTTGTGTCGAGTGTTCTCGCGGTAACTAAATACGTCTTTTGCCTTTATCATAATCAGTTTTGTTTTATAACTTTATTTTTGCAAATTAATTTGTTTGAGTGAGAGAGAGAGAGAGAGAGAGAGAATTTAGAGGAAAGTAATATATGTAAAGAATTATCACTTAGCTAGATACAGATCTGAAAATAATTTTATTTAGACCATCAAAATAATTATGTAGGATACTTAAACTTGTTAGAATATCAAAACTTTTTACAGCATTATCAACGCTTAAGCATAAATTCTACATAATTATTTTAATGATCCAATAAAATTACTACAGTATCCTACATAATTACTTCAGTAAAACAATTCTTTTCATGTAAGAAGAGAAATATGGAAGATTTTTGGCAGTTTTTTTTAGAATTAAAATGAAATATTGTGCAATATTGTAAAATTTTATTGCGATAAATTTTTTATGAAATTTTAACTTAGCGAGGCCGTTAAATTTTGTTTAGCGAAATAAAACTTTTTAATTTTTTCGTGAAAATGAAATTGTCCGTGAGAAGTTTTATGTTCACATGGTATAAATAAACACTGCTAGCCATCAACCGCATTATAATTTGCTAACAAACTTATGACTTAGTCCGAAACTAGATTATAACTAAATTGCATCGCTCTACATTCTTCCGCTACAGCAACTGCTGTTGCGTGTTTAACTTCGAGTAACTAGTTAGCCCGTCCCATGTACGGATAAGAGCATCATACGAACTCTTTAATTTAAAAGAAAAATATTATTTAATTCAATATTCATTCTTAATTTAGCCAATAATTAGGCGATTAAAAGAAGAAATCGAAATGAGATAAAATAATATATCTTTCGGTATATCATTTTTGTTTAAATCGGTTATTCCTGTTTAAAGTAACGATTATTTCTTTCTAAAGTGAACATTTTTCAAACGTAAGAAATACAGTTGAATATAGGAAAACAATAGAGAAGGTTGAAAAGATGAAATTTACGAAGCACGTTTCTGTAAGTTCATCAGCAAATTCACCGACTTCCGCCTTCTCGCGAAGACTGGCTTACAAGTCCACTCGTGATTAGACAAAGCAAATACCACAAAGATCGTAAGAGGGACGTATTCCGAGGCGACGAAAGAGTCGATGGTGCAAGGAAGATCGAGCAAGACACAAAGAAAAGGGTAAGGAGAAGGGAGAGACACTAATAGTGCTGATCTCACTGCAAGCTCTGGGAGGTTTAAGTCTCGGTTAAGTGGCGAGTAATGAATATGCTAACGCGTGCCGAATACGCGAGGAAAGCTTTGCACTTCGGTATCGGGTTCAAGTACCTTTTGCGGTTCGGGTGAGCGTCCATTTCACAAGTTCTTGTTAGTAAATATCGAAGACAAATGAAGTTTTTTAAAAACTAAGATATTTATATATTTCTATATTTAAATAAGATTTTTAAATAAAAGATATAAGTACATTGACTGACGGGCAATTGAAAGCAATAATCTAACGCAGTAAATCGTGCGAAATAATTAATAAATGTATTGTTCAAACCATTACAAACAGATTAAAAGAGTCGGACGTTTCGCTCCATTCGAGCCATCTTCAGCGATGTAATAAAAATTAAATAATTAATCGTGCCGAAACGTCCGATTATTTTAATCTGTTTGTAATGGTTTGAACAATACATTTATTAATTATTTCGCACGATTTACTGCGTTAGATTATTGCTCTCAATTGCTCGTCAGTGTACTTATATCTTTTTTTTATCTCGAGAACTCAATTTTATTTTATTTATTGAATTTTAATATTTTAAATATTTATAAAATTACACCGAGAGATCTTTTTATTTTAAGCAATATATAAACACAATATTTAATATTTAAATATTCTTATTCTGATATAACATCTTAATTAAACAAAAAATGTAAACAAATATATATATATAGTATTCACGAAATGATGATATAATTGAGAAGAGAGTGATTCTATATGAAAAAATAAGTCGGAAATATAGAATAAAATTTTTTCGTATGAAATTTTATTTTCGAAAAAATCGACTTTAAATATTTGCGGAGAAATTATTTTCAATTTTCTAATAGATATAAATTTTATACGTTAAGAATAAGTGGAAAATTACGTCGAAGAATTTCACCTGCGATGCTGATGCATTTAAAGCCTTCATATCGCTGTCAGTGCATATTAAAGGAAGTACTTATGAAACGATACGGAGGTATCTCGAGAAATTCAATTCCATGACACTCGATTAATGCGATATAATGAACTGGCGAAGCGCGAGCGCGACACTTCCCTTCTGCGATCGACGACACGATATCTCGAGTGCGAAGACGACGACGATGACGACGACGACAACGACAACGACAACGACGACAACGATGACTACGACGACGACGACGACGACGACGACGATGATGATGACGACGACGACGACGACGACGACTCGTCAATGTCTGCTTTAGCTTAGGTTGATGCTGCTTTTGAGTCTGACAAGCGGAGCGCGAGACTGGTTTATCGTGGTGGAATAATATTGATTAAGTTTTAAGATGGATATCGCTGATAGCTCGGCGTTTCATGGCCGGATTAACACGTATGCCGCGAATATCTCATCGCTAGGATTGTAAATTGATCTCGTTAGGCCGCAGCTACGCTGGATAAATCGCTTGCGACTAGTAATTATTTCTCAATGTCGCGCTGCGACTTCGAATTTATTAAATTAAGAAAAAAAATCGTAGTCGAGCAGGTTATTTAATAAATATAGCGAATAGGGCCAGTTTTAGAAATATTTGCGCTGAAATAAAATGCAACGGATTCATCAATATATATATATATATTATATATATATGTTATATTATATTTGTATATATTATATTTGTGTAAATGTTTTCCAGATTATATTTGATAGTTTTTTTTATCAATGTAAACTTATTTACGAAACATCAAAAAGTTTATGCTTGTATACTATATATTTACTGTTATCGATTTTCATAGCTTTATTAATATTGCTGATATAGATTTTTATTACTCATCTGATTTTGTTGTTTGATTTCTTATGTGCGGATGATATATTGTAGTAAATAATTAATATTGTCCGACTTTTTAATACAGTTATCGGAATAATTTAATAAGTATTCTTTTAATTGAAAATTTAAATAATCGTTCAATTGTCCATTTAAGAATTAATAAATACATAAAATTTTAAATTTAAATTAAAAAAAAACAAGTTTTATTTGTGTTTTGTGATCGGAATATGGAAATTAATTTGTTATCACTCTTCTAAGTTTTATTACATTATTATTTTTACGGCGATTTAATTTCATTAAATAATTCTCTCGATCTAGTAAAATCAATTTATGGAAACTACATAATTTTACTCTACTCACAACGTAATATTTAAAAAAAAAGTTAATAATGAAGTAAAAATAATAGCAAATAATGAATTAGTTTTTTTTTCCATAGATACTTTTGCTTACTCACCCAAAGGTAAAAATTTTATTCTCCGAATAAAAAAAATATCAGATTTAATATGCGGTAATAATAAATTGTACAATAGGTGTTTAAATTACATTGAAATGTGAGAAATATTCGGAAAATATGTATATTTTGTGAGGCACCGAGCAAATGATAATAACAAGTCGGTTGGTGGTAAATGGCTTTGGCTTTGGCGTATGTTTTTGCGGTGTATGCGGTGTACAGCATCCGTTTACACAAGGTCACATGCAACGCTACTATTGGTACCCAAGAGAAGAGGTAGTCACAAGTCACTCTATACACGTTATTCTTGTTTGTTACCATGACAAATTTTGAGAGATAATGCGATTACTCTTACGAACAATTAATGTTTATCAATCTGCGATTAACTGATATAACGATTTATGTGTTAATCTATTGAAGTAACTATGTCACGTATTTCATTTGGAACAAAGTTAATAAGAATATTATTGTCTCATTGTGATATTTAGAAGTAACAATTTCTTCTTTAAAAATATTTGGACAATATCTTACACATATATTATATATATCATTAATTAATGAAAGGAAATGCAAGTATGAAACGAATCGACTTCTTAGAGATTTTTTTGTTATACTTATGATAACACGTTTATGATAACATCGCAAATGTTGTACAAAAATGTTGTACATGCAATTATCATATTTAAACAACATCAACGGTATGCGCGCAACCATAAGTAACCAAGACAATAAGTATGTTGTATATGTATATTTGCAGATATCGTGTAAATGTGAGAAATCTAAGAGGACGTGGAGGCTTAGGAAGCATCGGGTTACATCGGAGCAAGCATAGGGTAATTTATTATTTATTATTTATTGCTTGTGAAATTAATAATTTCGTATACACAATAATTATTTTTTGAAATATGAATTTTTTAAAATTATATATCAATTTGAATATATTTTTATTTTGCAGATCACGTGTACATCATTTCCGCTACGCGCATCGTATCGGTGAGTGACAAATTAGATTTCATTTTAACTGGAGGTAATGAATCTATGAGAGACGGTAGTAGATTATGAGCGTAAGATATGCAAGTTAATAGCATAACAATGTAATGTATATTATATAAATATATTTCATATATAAAGTTAAATATCTCATGGATCTAATGCCTTTAAATGGATGGGATAGAACAGATTAGATCCATATTTAACTCTAGAATATGTATAATTATGTGATTTATTTGATTTATTGTGCGAGAATGTGCTTCTTGTACACAGAATTCGTAAAATAAAGCTTATTAAAATTATTATACCAAAATTTTAGTTTTATACTGATTATAAAATGCTTTTATTGTCTAAAATTTATAAAACAAATTCTCTAAATATTAACAAGTATATTCTGTAGATATAGATAAGATTTTCAGAAATCCAATTTGGAACACCACAGAGATATAATGCATTAATAAGTTATTCGTGTGTGAGTGATTTTTGTGTTCAAAAAAGTATATTATAACTGATTAAATTTTCAAGTTTGTTTATATACATGTGTATATATATATATATATATAAAAGGAAAAGAAATAAAATAAATTTCTTTATGGTGTTTGTATTTTTTGAAAAAGAGAAATCAAACAAGATATTTATTTAACGAAATCAACAATAGATATTTACAATACGTATTTATTTGGAACAAAAATTAATTAACGTTCAGAAAAAATAATAGAAAAAATTGTTGATGTTTAACTTATCCTTTTTATTTTCCTCTTTTCATGTATTTTATTTGGTATCTATTCTATTTGTATATTTGGTTTCGCTATATTCGAGTTAAATATTACTTAAATTGGATGTAAGAAAATAATTTTTTTCAATATATATCACAAGTGTAAAAGTAAAAGATAGAGAAAAATATTTTATTTGCATAGCACTTTTCAATCATTTTATTTAATGAGAAAAACACAATAATGATTATTATTAATTATATTTATTTTTATAACATACTAATTTTATTCTAATCTTTTCTATCCCATATGTTGATTATCAATTTACTTGTTCGCAATTTGCCGTTTTCGTATCCAAATTCTCCTACAATAAGTAAATGCGTCCATGCGAAATAAACGCACGAATTACTTTCGACGGTCCAAGTTTACCCCTCGATCGCAAACGATCTGTCTACACCGAGCAAACCGAAACTCAGTCACGTTAGGAATTCGTAGTAGCGTCGCGCGTTAATTTAATACTGCGTGAAATTTCGCTTTGCGCGCCATATAGATCGAAGTCTTGACAGAGTGGAAGAACCAGAAGGGTGCACCGGGAGGGTGGGAGCGCGGTGAGCGTCTCGGTGACCGATTCTGTTTGAGAAGCAACCCTTGCCCGAGGGTGCTACCGGGGTTAGAATAAACATGGGGTAAGCCTTTGGGTGCCGGGGATGGATACAGTTGAAACGCGTATCGTTCCGGCATGGTCACGCGTATTGTACAAACAGGGGAAGTTTCTAATATATACCGACCACTGCGTATGCAATTGGCCGGCCATGTGTGTAGGGCTATAAAAATTATTGCCGTGAGATATATTATGCAGGGACTGTTCTCATTAAGACGGTTTCTCGCATGGAATAAATTGGTAGTTATTGAGCCTAATAGAACAGAGGATTGATCATTTCTGTTCAGAATGTATCATTACAGTTTCGAATAACAAACGTATTTTATTACAAATGATTTACATATAATTATATAAATAAGTTTTTAATTAGCTTTTAAAAATATTCACATAAAACAATGTTAAGACATATAATTACAAAAATAGGAGTGCCATATATATATATATATATATATATA